>NW_006399823.1:14707731-14765451 GCF_000299155.1 Elephantulus edwardii | reverse complement strand
GTTCACTGAAATGAAAAATAAGCAAACTAATTAAAAAAAAGCAAATGTAGCAAAATTATTAACTATGGCTCATTTTTAAAATACGCATCATGTGTTTAAATAAATAATCAAATTACTCATATTAATTTTCAGTATAGATATAGGCATGCCTCCAATATATTGTGTGTTCTATGACCACAGTAATGTAGTGACTATTGCAAGAAAATTAGTGGCATGAATTTTTCTACTTCAAAGAGCAAATAAAAGTTATATTGATTTTATAGTATGGACTATTAAAGTTTGCTGTATAAAAAAAAATGAAGAAGAAAGAAAGGCTGGTGATAACAGTTCCCAAAAGCAGCTCATAAAAACCCTTTAGGTTGAAACCCATATGATATTGTTCACCAGAGATTTGTAAATAAGTACAAGTAAGCTGGTGTTTACCTTGCTTATTGGTCGTCCACCCCTGCATGGAATATGTGGATTTAGCAATAATGAGGATTGTCTGGGGTTGGTATAGAGAGAGAGGGCCCATACTTTTCATGTTTTCTGATTTCTAAGGAAATGTTTCAGTATACCTGGCTCCAAGGAACAACACACACTCACTTGGATGCACAGCTCTCCTTATATGTCCTAAACGAAGTAAGGCATGGAGCTACCATAGGGCTGACTTCAGGAAGCACAGATTCCTAAATCTGTGAAGTGTGTGATCAAGAGACCAGCTCCCCAACAATTGGTGGACACAGTGGGAAAGTTGTGGTTAGTTGATGATATGAATACTGCTATTTTAGAAATTGTACTACAACTCTTACTTGAAAGTATTTCCACCCTTATTTTTTTTTCATTGTTTTGAGACTGTCATAAAAAACACAAGATTGTTTTCACTCTATTTCTATTCCAGATTCCAAAGCAAATGTGACTTGTTTGTTTGTTATTAACACTTTTTTACTGAGTGGTCAAACATTAGCAAACTAACTTCCTTAAAAGGTCAGGTGGTAAGTATGTTAAGTTTTTAAAGCTATATAGTTATGCAACTATGTGGATGTGGCCTCATTCCCACAAAACTTTTAAAAAGAACAAGCAGTGGACTAAATTTGGTCTACGGCCATACATAGTTTGCCAAACTCTGGTTTAGATTATCGATAATTTTAGCTTTATTTTTATTTTTTTAAATCACAATATTCATTAACAAACAGCAGATATTATTCTTGTCAACTTTTTTCCATGCTCCCTCAAAATGATGACCAACTATAGGGTTTCACTATAAGCAAAAGCCCATCAATCTCCAGCAAGAGAATACTCTTAGACAACTCAGAAATAAAACTTCTGTTTACTACCCCCTCTCTAAAATCAATTAATTGCTTGAATAAGAGTGCACACTTGTACATAGAAGTAATTACTGGGAACAATTTGTAATATACACAAATTTTAGAAATGTAATCTTTTAGACCAGATTTGACAATACACAACAAAGAAAACAACAAATATGTGCATTATGCAGATGACACAACCTTGCTTGCAAAAAGATAAGACTTTCTCAATCCATTCACTTGCAGGAACAATGATTTTGTAAATCACTACTTAACTTGAGAGGGACTGGAGAGTATTATGCTAAGTTAACTAAGTTTCATAAGGAAAAGTAGTGTGTAAGACCATTATTACAGAATATGTAAAAGGATCAAAGGGTGAGAAGGGAGGAGCAGAGGTGTGAGGATGGGCTGGGAGTGGATGAGTTGGAGGCATGGGGTTAATCATAGGGTTGCACAATTTCGTGGGTAGAAAGAGGGTTGTGGAAAGGAAATGGGAAAGATCTGGTTTGAAAAACAATGTATACAAACTTAGTAAATAAGTCAGCATAAAATAAAAATTGTATTTTAAAAAATAAGCATAGATCAATAGTAATTCTATATAATACAATGTATATGAATGAGTGTATGAAATACAATGTAAATGAAAGATTGTATAAAACACAAGGTACATGAATAAAATGCAGTGTTTATGAATTATTGTATGCTAATCAAGATTTTTTTTAAGTTAAGACTTGAAACACTCTCTGCAAAAGATCAAAGACTATAGTTTTCAATATAGGTTACACCTTACATCAGGAAAATAAAAATCTTGACCACTGGACCAATAGTCAGTATTCTGATATAGAAAAATTGAAGTTGTCAACTATTTCACTTTACATGGATCCAAAACCAACATCCATGATGGCAGCAGTTATGAAACCAAAAGATTTTCTGTATTGGGAAAATCTGCTGTCAAGGACCTACCCAAAGTGCTGAAGATCAAGAATGTCAGTCTGAAGGCCAAGGTGCACTTGATCCAAGGTATGGTTTTTGGTTTTTTTTTCCAATTGCTTCCTATACCTCTGAATGCTGGAAAATGAATAGTGAATATAGAAGAAGAATCAATTCCTCTGAATTGTGGAGTTGAAGAAGAGTATTAAATATCCAATGGACTACCAAAATAACAAAATGTCTTGAAGTAAGTGCATCCAGAGTGCTCCCTATTAGCACAGAAGGAGATTGCTCCTCCTTCTCCAACAGAACGTCTGGTGGATTTGAATCATGTGCTTCAAGATTGTAGTGCAGCCTCTTGTCACTAGACCACCAGAGCTCTCTCATAATGCACATTTTTGATGAGTCTTCTCCTCTTCATATAGTTTAGATTCTCAAAATGATTTGCTCAGCATTCAGATAGAGTAGGTATGATGGAAGAATACAACACTGATGAACACTGCAAACACTTCTTCTGATTTTAAATCATGTACTCTTCTACATGATTTAAAACATATAATACTGTAATATTACTAGGGACATCTGGTGGCCTATTGGCAAGAAGCTGCACTGCAATCCCAAAGGTAGGCAGTTCCAGGCCACCAAGTGCTCCACAGGAGAGGGATGGACCATTTCCTCCCGAGCATTTAACTGCCTCTGAAACCCCCTGGAGGTTGGATGGTCAGCTATGGGTCAGTTCCAACCCTACGGTACACACAATATTTCTACAGTATAGATAGGCAAAAAGACTTGGGATCAATTACAGAAATAAATACGGAAAATATTATATTAAAGATTAGTAAGAAACAGAAACCTATGAACTTGGAGAAAGGATGAAAGTTATATAGGAAGTGTCCAGGACTTTCATTCATAGGGTCACTGTGAGTCGCCTGTGACTCAATGGCACTTAACAACACTACCACCAACAACAGCATAGAGAAAGAGAGAGCACGCGGTTGGCCTAGTGGAAAGAGGGCCATGCTCCCAGGCGAAAGGTGGGTGACTCCACTCTGCTGCCCTCAGGCCTGCCTTTGGTTGTTTTTGGTGAAACATTCTTCTAGGTTGTGGAACCCTGGTATGCCCACTTGCTGTACAGAGGTGACTTGCGGTTGCTGTGAAGCTGAATACTATTACCCATGGTGGACAGTGTGTGGTGAAACTCCCCGATTAAAACAAAACAAGCTTGGAAGCAGGAGTGGCATCCACTTCCACAACAGCTTGCCTCTGGAAACCCTATGAACCTGGAGAAAGGACAAAAGTTATATAGGAAGTGTCCAGGACTTTCATTCACAGGGTCGTTATGAGTCGCCTGTGACTCGACGGCACTTAACAACAACAGTCTTTTAGAAGTAGATATTTCAAGTGAGTAGATAATGGCGCTGTTAACCCAAAGGTGGCCTCACTCTGGTCATTCAAATCCACCAGCAGGTCCACAAGAGAAAGATGGAATATCTCATCCTGAGCAATTTACAGTGTCTGAAAACTTGCCGGAGAATCAGCTATGAGTCAATTCCAACTCCACAGCAATGAATATGAGAATGAACAGAAAATTACTAGTCACCTCCAGTTGTTGTGTTTTGTCCCACCAAGACAGAATAGACTCATAGCTGACCTTCCAGTAATTTTTCAGGCAATTTAACAGCATGAAAGGAGACTGCCCATCTTTTCTCCTGTGGAAGCAAGTGTCTTTGAGACTGGAGTGCGGCTCCTTACCACAAGTCCACCAGAGCGCCCTAGTTGATTCTAAATCAGGGTGACTCTGTGTCAAAGTGGAACTGTCTGTATTCCATATAGTTTTCAGTAGCTGATCATCAGGCCTTCTTTCTGAAGCATCTAAGTAGACTTGAACTCATAACCTTTTGGTCAACAGCCAAGCACATTAACCATTTGTACTACTCAAGGGTAGGTAGGTATTTTATCTAAACAGTTGGTTTAGTGCTACTGGAGTAAAGACCCATGTATAATTAATGACTACAAATCACTTTTCCTCTAAACATAAATATTAGCTGCAATTCTTTGTGTTATAAATATCCCATAAAAATCATAAAGCATGACTAAATATGAATGTTACAGATTATACACATCCTTAGTTATTTGTGGAACCACTGCTTATAGGACACAAACACTTGAGCTGATTTTGAACGGGCTGAACAACTCACATTTCATTTCCCTTAGCTGACAAGATCTGTCTCCTAACCTCTATGTTAGAAGACCTCCAAGAAGTGAGAGACATTATTAATGGGAATAGGTTGCATAGGTAAATGGTATCACAAGCAAATAAATAAATAAATAAATAAAATAAATGTAAAACCTCTGCACTAAAGCAATTAGCTCCTGTGAATCAGTGATAATGGGTTGACATCCTACATGTTTGAATTTCATAGCAAAGACACAGACTCCTAGAGCACAATTATGCATAAGCAGTCACTTTCCAACCTCCACACACCTCTACTGGACATATTTTAGTGTAGATTTCTAAAGGGAGACAGAGTATAACTGTACACACGAATACCACATTTAACTTCTCAAAGGCTGTTGACCTTGCCTGTATAAGGCATTCGTGAAAACGGAAGAGTGATTGAAAAAGTGAAAGATATGTAATGAAAGGTCTGAGTCTGTACTAGGCAGCACTGGAGAGCTGAGTGGTTCAGTTAACATGCTCATCTATTAACCAAACGATGGGAGGTCTGAGTAGACCCAAAGTTACCACTTGGAGAAGGTACAGCCAGAGTACTCCTTGGAGGCAAGGATAGTGAAGCTTTTTCTCACCAATTTTTGGAATGTTGCTAGAAAAGGCTATTCCTTGGAGAAGGAAATCATGCTTGAAAATGTCGGGGGACCACAAAAGAGAGGAAGACCCTCAACCAAGTGGATTGACAGGGTGACTATAGCTTTGGACTTAATAAGTGTTTCAGAGATTGTGAGATTGGCACAGGATAGGACAGTGTTCAGACTACTGTTCATAGGGTCGCTGTGAGTCATATTCTACTCAACAGCACCTAACCACAACATTACCACCAAGGTACCTCAGAGCAAAGACCTGAAGTTGTAATTTTTTTTTTTTTTTATTAACAGTAAGATTTATTGTGCTGTATTTTAGTACAGACACTGGGGCTTGCCCATGGTGCTCTTGATGTACAAAGCCTGAACGTTCTGCCAGTTCTTCCTTAGCAGTGAAACCAAAAAGTTGACAGCCAGGTGGATGTTATAAACGAGTTCATCATCTGTCATCTTCACATGGCCAACAGCCACTGTCAGACCCAGGACCTTTTTCATCTGTAAATTGATGGTGGACTTTCACCTCGTCTGCTTTTGCCATCATGTTCTCATTGTGGGTCAGCAGAGAAGGGAACTTGCCAGCCTTATTCTGCCCTGGACCTAGGATTCTTGGGATCTGCTTGATCAGAGATTCAGAGGCCAAAAAGGCATCACACTTCTTGGTCAGCTTTTTGACCAGTTTCTTATTCTTGTTGAGTTTTTTCAGTGCTTCGATGTCCATGTGGGGGATAGCCACAGCCTTGGCTTCATCACAGTGCTGCTGATCCCCAAGAACACACACTGAGAACTTGGGGCGTGGGGTGGACTTAAGCCTGACAGTCCCGAGAAACGCTTGTCCTTTTGAGGGTCATAGTTCTTCAAACTGATCCACCGTCTCCAAAAACTTTCTCCGTTTGTGCTGGTTCCGGTCCAGGACTTCCCACACCTCCTCGTAGAGGGTGTTGCAAGAGACTTTGCTGCTCATGTTTCCTAGCGCCGCAGGAACCAGAAAAGAGAGTTGTAATTTTTTAATAAAAGAATTGTTGTTATGTGCTGTCGAGTCGCTTGTGACTCATAGCGAATCTATGTACAACAGCCCTGAAATCTTCTCTATTTTGTGCCAACTTTATTGTCTCTGACCCACTTACCCTCATTACCCCAGTCACTGTATCAATCCATCTCGTCAATGGTTTCCCTCTCTTTCTTCATCCCTTCATCCTCCCAAATGTGATGTCCCTCTCCAAGAACAGGTCCCTCCTTGCAACATATCCAAAGTATGTCACATGAAGCTTCAGAATCCTTGCCTCTAAGGAGCAGCCTGGCTTCACTCTCTCTAGAATGAATTTGTTTGTTCTCCTAACTACGGTCCATGGTATATTCAACACTCTTCTTGAGCACCACAACTCAAAGACCTCAATTCTTTTTCTATCATGCCTAGTCATTGTCCAACTCTCTGATGTCTCTTGATTTCCTTGCTACTGGTACCAAGAGTGTTGATTGTGGCATCAAGCAAAACAAAGCTGTTGACAATCTCAGTCTCTTCACTATTTATCATAAAGCTGCCAATCAGTCCATTGGGGGAGAATCTTTGTTTTCTTGATGTTGAGCTTCAATCCATAGTAAAAGAATTAGCCATTGGAAGTATGATGGAGCCTAGTTGTGACACACATGAGGTCAACATGAGTCAGAATTGACCCAACTGCAAGTGGTTTACAGGAGTGAACAAAGAAATAAAATGAAAAGAAAAGGACCCCTATCCTGACACCTTGATCAAATCACTGAGTCATCTTGAAGTGCTCTATCACAAAGGAAACAGACTCCAGATTGGAAAGGCTGTTCATCCCCCACTGTGGATATTAGCCAACAGAGCATGCCTACCCCCTACGAATAAACCCCATCTGCAAATGGGGCCTGAAGTCAACCAATTCATGAAACCAGATTCAATTTAAGCCTACGTTTTGTGCATTTAATTAACTATCATGGTACAAATTTGAAATACCAAAATGGATTGCATATGCTTGGCATTTTTGCAGGCATATAAATAGCATGCTTTAAGCAGAGAAGGTGCCCCGTTCTGATTTCTCTGGTGGTAGAATAGGTAAGTTCTTCATGTAAATGCAGAAGCATAAGGAAAAGGGCCAGCCTCCCAAATTCCTGTAAAGGGTTTCAACAGTCTTCATTGAAATAAATGTACTGGAAACAGCAGAAGTAGAAAACAGCACAAAGGCGATAACGTTTGCATAAAGAAGCCATTATGAAGGTATGCCAATGGAACAATTGTGTGATGGTGCATAACAAATGCTGTTTCGTTTAGTTATTTTAAAGATTCAGTTTATCTACTAGGGTTTTTCTGAGGTAGGTTTTGGTTTGAGTTTTGTTTTCTTTGTGTTTTTGTGGGTGGGTTGTTTGAGGGTTTTTTTGTGGTTTTTTTTTTAATTTAAGGAACATGGTGTTGAACGATTCTTCATTCCTGAGATGCCAGCAGTTCTTGAAAAAAAAACATTCATAGAATGATTAAAAACATAATAAAAGAGTAAGTCCCAATGTAATATTTATCTAGCCTGAATTTTCAGCATGATGCATCCAATCCCATCTCAACCCGCAACTCACACGATTGCAGCTTAATGAAGCACATATTTTAAACGTGGGCTGCCCAAAGAAAGAGAGAAACCAGAAACAATGACAAAGTCTCCCTAAATGTCTCCAAAACAGGGACTAGATCAACTAGAAATTCAATTGAACTAGCCTGACCACTGCCTTTGAGGTTTCTGTCAATCAGGTGACAGAAAAGTGGTGTTCCAGTGAGAGGCCTAAATTCAGCCCACTATTCACAGAAGATGGAGCCCTGGTGGCACAGTGCATAACATGTTGGGCTTCCCACCAACAGTTCTTTGGTGGAAATCTCCCAGCCGCTCTGGGGAGTAAAGATGGACAGTTTTCTTCCACTAAGATTTACAGCCTCAGAAATGCAATGGAGAGGGACTATGGGTCATAACTGACTCAAAGGCTATGGATATGTTGTTGCTCACAAAAGCTGAAATGCAAAGGCCCACGTGGATAAAAGAAATGCAGCTTTACATGTAATCTAACTGTAGTTAAAGAAGATAATGTCTCCTGTCTATCGATTTGGCATGAGGCAATGGCATTTCAGTAGTATGATTGTCCTTTTTCCTACAGAAGAGTAGGGCTCGATTCCTAGCCAGTGCTTCTCAGCACAGTGCAGTCTGTCTGTCTTTCAGCAGATGCTTGTGTGCTGCTATACCACCAAACATGACTCAGAGAGGCATTCAGATTAGGATGGGCTTGAAGAAAGGACAGCCTGGAGATGCACTTCTGAAAATCGATCTGTGGAAACCTGTGGCCTGTAATTGAGGGGATAGCACAGAGCTGAGCGCTGTTTTTGTTTGTTGTGAATGAGGTCATCATCAATTGAGGACCAATACAATGGTCACTAACAACAACAACAACAACAAAAAGTCATATTTTCAGCAAGCAAATGGCCCCTGAACTGGTTTTTGCATCCATTCTTTGTCCCCCCAAAGTGTACTGTGCAGTCAGAGTAATCCTGATAAATCTACAGATACAGTACGCCTTTCCCTGTGGTTGGTCCTTTCCAGGGCTTTCCTTTCCACTGAGAATAAAGGTCTTCATCATTATCTGAAGCTAGCTACAGGCTCAAGTGTTCCAGAGATGACGAGAACAGCACAGTCTAGAACATAGTTTGGGTCAGTTGTTCATAGGATGGTTATGAGTCGTACTTGACTCGACAGCACCTAACAATGGCATCATCTACTTTGATTGTTGCTTCAACTGTGCTTCTTTTCCCCATTTTTCCTCATACTGTCTTCACCCTTGCCTGTTCAGAATTATCTTCAAAAGCTCTCAGATTCATCAAGCAGATGCCAGCTAGAGAGCATTTGTCCCTGTTCTTCTGTCTCTTTCCCCTGAGTTTGTACAAGACTCATTCTCTCATTCAGGTCTCTGTTTTGGGTTGTTTAGTAGCTAGATAGAATTCTATCTAAATATGGCCCAATCCCCTTCTCCACTTTCTTTCCTTATAAGACTTACTACTCTATAACTTTGTAATATGTACTTGCTTAGTCTGTCTGTGTTCCCACAAGGATGCAAGTTCTTTGAAGTCAGGAAATTTTTCTTCTGGGTTGTATCTCAGGGGACTAGATCAGTACAGAGTACAAATGTACATAGATAAATGTATGTGTTGATGTATACGATGTTGATGGTACTACTTGGTGTCATGGAGGAAACTGCTGACCTCAGGGTCAGCAGTTAGAATGTGCCAGTTGCTCTAAGGGAGAAAGACGAGCAATCTTCTCCCGTAAAGAATTATAGCCATGGAAACATGGAGAAGGATCACTAGGGGGTGGAATTGGCTCAAATGTCAGTGAATTATTTGATTTGGGGGTCATCAAAGCTGCTGTTCCATGAGTGTTCCTACTCAAACATGGCAGGAAGAGACACCCCTACAAATGTGATAGTAAATAGCCTGGTGATTTTATCCCCTACATCTCAAAAAATTGTTGTTGTTGTTGTTGTTAAGTGTCATTGACTCATAGCGACCCTATCAATGAAAGACCTGAACATTTGTATAACTTTCATTGTTTCTCCAAGTTCATATAGTTTCTGGATGCCACTCCTGCTTCCAAGCCTGTTCTAATTGGGAAGCTCCACCAAACACTATCCACCATGGGTAACCATTATCTCATTTGACACATCAGTGTCACAGTGTTTAGCAGCACAGCAACCACGAGTTGCCTCTGTACAGCAAATGGACAGACCAGTGCTATACCACTTAGAAGAATGTTTGCCTAAAAACAATTAAAACCAGGCCTCAGGGCTGCAGATTAAAATCACCCACCTTTGGCTTGGTAGCATAGCTTTCTATTCACTAGGCCAACAGAGCTCTCTCTATGATTCACAGCAATTCTATGAATAACAGATCTAACCCTTGCCCTATCCTACATCAACCCCACCTCCTGAGATAATGCTTGAGCCCATTGTTACAGTCACAGTGTCAATCTATCATGTTGAGGATCTTCTTTTCTTCTAATTATATCCTTAAATTCAGACTACCAATGTGAGGAATCTACACTACAGAGAAATGATTGGAGATAACAGCAAGGTTATACATGTAAAAACACTTCTGAGGGTGCTATTTACAAAAGAAAAGAAAGTAACTGGAATAAATAGCAACAATACTGACTGTTATTGTTGTCTTCGGATCAATTCCAACTCAATGTAAGTAACCTCACAGGACGAAGAATAGCTGTTCTTAGGATCTCCAATGCTGCCATTTTTACGGCAGCAAACCACTAGGTCGTTTCTTTCAGGGAGCAGAGGGTGAGTTCAAATCACCAAGCTTTCATTTAGCATTTAAGTGCTTAACCACTGTGCCATCAGATGTCCTTACATGATGATTTATAAGCACTATAATTTATTAAACGGTTAATGAAGGTTGAGAAAGATGCTAACCACCTTAAATATTCTATGAACACGTTATGTGCAATGTACAATCGAAGACATTAACTTGCCCAAGTTCTCATCCAATAAGCTTTGTGAAGAATTGAGAATCAAACACTAGCTGGACTAAGAAATAAAGGAATGGTGAAACTGTGCCTGAATCACGAAACAATGACAAGCATTTTGTCCTCTTCTGGAGAGGCTGCCTGGGCGAGGGGGAGAGTCCAGGGTACTTTCAGATCTAAACAATCCCTGCTCCCCTGAGCTGTGCACATGGAATCCGATCCCATCAGCCCTATGAAGTTCAATGTGTGCAGCCCTGAGGACTTTTCCAAGCATTTATCACTGACCTTTAATAGATCAGCATTAAGCAAACAAACTCTTTCCTTTACCCTCACCCTCCCTTCTTCCTATTGTTGCCAGGATCTATGGTTTCCTTTCCAATCCCTAAAATATTCTCCGAGGAGTCTCACTCGTTTCCTGTTAGGGGAGCCTTGGCATGTGGTCCAGAAGCAGGCCCAGGAGCCAGCAGCCCCAGTGGGCTGGGCTGTTTCTCCCTATTGTCTTCAGTGGACCTTGTGGGCTGCTCTGCTCCCTGCCGGCCCAGTGTCCTGGCCATAGTCACCAGAATCAAGACTGCTGGTCTGAGGCCATCTGGCCCCGGTACTGGATGTGTTGATGGTGCTTCCCATCCCTCTTCCACACCACAGCCCTCTATGTCCCAGTCCCACAAGCAGAAACTCGGCATCCCAGATGCTTGCTGTTCCATTGACTCCTCTTGTCCTCAGCCCCATATGGCCTGGATTCACTTTTTGCAATGGTTCTGTCTTTAATTCCAAATTTACTGTTCATTTGCTCATTTTAAGATTGTGTCCCATTGCCATGTTGTCTCCTGCTCCATTTTAAATCATTTTAATTTAAAGCTGATGCTGCCTTGCTAATTAATGAAACGTCTGCCAGCCACATGTACATGCACATACAACCCTGTCTCAATTGTGTGTTGTGTGTGCACGGGTGTGTGTGACAGGGAAAATTCTTTTCACATGGCCTCTTGTCCCCAGAAATCAAAATGTTTCTTTGTCTTGGCAGCTGTCCCAGCAACACCACTCTCTGCCCTTTTCTTTGGCCTATTCTTAGGGTATTTTGAAAAAAAGCCCAAGGGCTCCTACAGTGTTGATTCTCACAACAGTAACATGAAACAGGACGCAATCGGCCCAGTTAGGAAATTCAGATTTACCCAACTTTGTGTTTACCAGAGGATAAACAGTGACTATTTCCTGGGATCTCCTTCCTGGTTGCTCTGCCTTCTTGCTCTTCTCTTCACTTACTCCTCACTTTGGGCATCCCAAGACCCCTGACTACAAGCAAAGGCAACAGCCCTTTGTCCATCCCTGGCCTCAAGTGCTAATTCCTCAAGATCCTTCTGTTATGCAGTGGGTGTTACGGGGAGGGCAAGATTTATTCATCTGATCCATTAACTCAGCAAGTATTTAGAGTTAATGGGCAATAATAACCTCATGCAATAACGCCATCATTTAACATTTTATTGTAACACAAACAATGTCTTAACCCAAAACTGTTATTAATATGGGAATTTCAAACTCAGACAGGGAAGGGTATCTTTTTAGTCATCACAGTTGTCAATTTGTTTGTCTTTTGGCCCCTCTACTATTATACCCAAGCATAGGGAAATGCCTTCACATCAGGTTGCCTCTGATCTTGCTTCAACCCAGTCAGGTCATGTTCTCAGAACGGGAGCCACTAGGCTGCACCAGTATTCCCTGTGGAACAGTGCATAAGACACTAGGCTGCTAACTGAAAGATCCGGTGGAATTCCATAGCCACTCCTCATGAGAAAGTAGTCAGTCTCCCCCTTCTCCAGCCTCAGAAATCCAATGGAGGGGCTCTGTGAGATGGAGCTGACTTGAGGGCAGTAGGGTTGGGTTTTGGTTTTCTGCTTATCCATAGGACAGGAGTGGTAAAACTCTCTCCTTCTGTGAAGGAAGCTTTAGTTCCATTTCCAGCTACCACCTGCCAGTGAAAGTTTTTGTGTTGTATGATACAGAATAATGTTGAGAGGAGCTGATAGACTAGGAAGAACGGGCTAACAATCAATTTCTGAAATCAGCCAGTAAAAGTATAGATTCAATGGTCTGACCACAAGGTGGATGGAGTCTCATCAGCCACAGAGCAGAGGGGTGGACGTGGGAAGGGATGGTAGCTAACAGCACAAAACAACTCTTCAACCAGAGCTATTCTGAATGTGCAAATGAACAGCCTGATAATTCAAATAAGCACCCGAATATGGCTTTGATTTCAAGTAGTAAGAGTAAAAAAATAAATTTCCTTCTTAGTCTTTGATTTAAATTAGGATTTTCCTTTTCTTTTTGTTTATCTCAAAGCAGGATGAAGAAACAAAGGCGGGGTAGCTATTGTTGGGCCAGAGGACTGGGGCCTCCTTTTTAATATTGTTTTTATTGATGAACAGCCATCTAACTCCATTTCCTGGCTCTGTCCCTGGCTGCAGTGCATTCAATTATACTTTCAGAGTTCTGTGCTACAAAGCTCATTCTGCCTTATGCTTTTTAAAGATGGGCTGGAATTTAAAATAAAGGGGAATGTATTTTTAGGGAGGAGGGAGTAGGGAGTTAAGACTGCTGTGTCTTTCTGATTACAGACAAATGGCTGCTGGCTAATTTATGAAATCTGCCCAGCTGCTGTCTTTGGCCTCCTTTTCATTTCTTCAGCTTAGCAAAGTGTCCTGCCTTTCTGCTAGCCTAGGCCCTAGTCTGAGGACTGGTACATCTAGTTTCTGGAAGAACAAAGATTACATGGGAATCAGCGACATCTAGTTTCTGGAAGGGCAAAGATTACATGGAGATAAGTGTGTAGACTTCACATAGACAGGTGATTGGGCTCTGATACTTAATCACTCCTAAACAACCAGGAGATTCAGACTGAAAAGTGGTCCAACTCATCTGTCAGTGGAGCTAAAATGAACAAGGTCAGTTGACTAATGTAATCTCTGTATCACGGAAACAGAATGCTGACTCAATGGTTCAAACTCAGCTATGAGCTGGAACCAACTCATAGTGGACCTTCCACTTGGTTTCCACATGGGAAACCACCTATCTTTTTCCTGTGGACCCATTGGTGGATTCAAACTGCCGAGAGGCAGAGCCTTTGGGTTAACTGTGCTATTTTTTGGCAGACTACACTACCAGAGCTCCCTACCCTCTGTATAGCAGAGTGGAAAGAACCATCAGTCAAGAGCTCTAAGGCTTAGTTGAAAATGAGCTAAAGCTCAGCTACTTGCTACCTACGAGTGAAGGAAAAAAGTCTCAAACCCTCCCTTTAAATTGCAGTTTCTCATTCAGTAGAACTACCAATCGCCAGTGGTCAGTGAATCACTTAAAACACATGTCAACTCCACATATATAGAGTAGAATTCTGCTTCCTAGAGCATGCAATGGCTGTGGACCTTCAGAGGGAGATCTCCAAGACTTTCTTCTGAAGTGCCTTTCAGTAGATTCAAACTGTCAACCTTTCAGTGAGTAGCCAAGCACATAACCATTTGTGTTACTCAGCAACTCTCACTGCCATCAAGTCCATTCTCCCTCAGAGCTGACCCTCCATCAGATTTCTGAGACTGTAAATCTTTATCCTCACTTTGTCTCATAGAGCTACTGGGTGAACTCAAATTGTTGGAAACAAAACACCTTCTGGCTAACAGTGCAATTTGCTATGAACAAATCATCCCCTTTAGAATTACATGGGGATCAGATAATATGTCACTTGTGAAATAGTAATTTAAATTATATTTATCATGTATATATCAGCCGTCTGAGCAGTTTAATCAAAGTAATTCTGTCTCAGTTGAATGACCCCGACTCCTCCCGACAGAAGTGAAGGCATCCCATTGCTTTCACTGGCCTGAAGGAGAAGAAAAAAAGAAGGAATCCCAAACACAGTGAAAACTGAGAGGTGTGTGGCTATTTCCAATCTTGAAGGAGACCACGACATTTCCTTTCTAGATGCCTAGACACTCCAGAATCACTGCCTGGTCCATCCTGAGTGAGACACTCAAGGTTCAATCTTGCCTGTATTTCCAGATGGTACAATTCATCTGAAACAGGCAA
Source organism: Elephantulus edwardii (assembly GCF_000299155.1). NCBI lineage: Eukaryota > Metazoa > Chordata > Mammalia > Macroscelidea > Macroscelididae > Elephantulus > Elephantulus edwardii. Next base: position 14,750,819 of record NW_006399823.1, on the reverse strand, counting down.
TCTCTCTCCTACACACACAAACACGCCTGCAGGCCTTCTATACATTGCTCATCATAAGCTCATCCCTTTTCTGGTGAAGAAAAAAAATTACGTGATTGATGGTAACGTGGACTGTGATTCACTTGATGGCTTATCAGCTTCTGGCAAAAACATATTGAATCTAATAACAACCAGCAAAGTATTTCCCAACTATACTTCACAGGCCTGTGAACCAGTTGTGACCAGAGGGATTAGATACACACCCAGGGCTCATCCTATCCAGTACTAGTTCCCAAGCTATTCCTTGGGGATTCCTAACAGTAGTTTCTTAAATTTTCAAAATAAAGCACCAGTGTTTTGTGGTTGAGTCCTTTTATGTTTTCTTGTCACTGAATGCTCCTTTGAAACCAAGGGTATTGATATATTCTACCCTGCAGGGAAATCAATAAAAACTTTAATCACAAAATTAAATAAAAACCAAAGCTACTGACATTACACGGCAACATTCACTGAAGCAACAACTTGAAGTTTTATGGTTCTTCTGCGGCTGGACTTATTATTTGTGGGAAAATCAATATCATCGTTGGAGTAATTTGGGATGCAGCTTGTCATCATGGAAAACAAGTTCCTGGTAGACTTTTCTAACAAAAAGGAAAATGGGGCATCAAAAAGTGTTTGCTCATTCAGGAAGTGATAATTCCTTGACAGCCTAAAAGAAAAAAAAATTATGCAGAGTAGCCCCAAATGGCATTTCCAAGTGTGTCATCATCCAAGGCTGTGGGCCACCTTCCACATGCACACTCTGCTGCTCTTGTCAGTGGTCACGGGCCTGTGCTGGAATGATTAAAAGCTTGTGGTGGTACATGAGTTAAAACGTCCCCTGAAATTCAGCACATGCTTCATAGAGCATAGAGTAATAGCACCCATTTGTCATATGACCTTAATGATGTCTGGCAACCAAAGGTCCTATTTCAAGTTTGCAAAAATAAAAAAAAGGAAAAAGTAGAGTGGCTACTTCAAGACGTATAATTGGTTGTAACCTGCAGAGGCATTAAGTCCAATAAGTCTAAGTCCAGCCTCACTGTAAAGCAGGGAGCCTTGAGTTCTATCTCTAAAGAATGCAATTCCCCTTTCACTGTCAAATTTCCCTTCTCAACACTCAGCAGCAATGCGGAGCCAGAAACATGTGTATGTACACAATCTTTTAACTTCATGAGTCATGAGTTTTCCAGTTCTAATGAATTATTAGACTGAAAGCTTGCTTTTTGCCCTGGTGATGCTGTCTGTGTGGTAAACCACAAAGTGTAAAATGAAACCATAGGCAGCCCGAGCCGTCAAGAGGTTCCCAGACAGTGATGTGGTAGCAAACTCATAATGAACTTTAAGAACACTTTGAGTTGATGCAAGGGTTTATTGGAATCTCGTTACATATCCTTAGGTCCCCCGTGCTCTTGTGCTGGACTTCCGCAATGACCTTTCCCAGGACTTGAGGAGCTCGATCAGTCCATAAAGCAGAACCAGAGAATTGGGCCCCAAATGATCCGAAGCAAGAGCCAGATGGATCAGGAGGGGAGGTTGTGAAAGTCAGGAAATGAGAACATGTTGCAAGGGTGAGAGCAACAGTAAACCCAGCCCAGGGCAGTGCTCACTGCCTTGGAGTCATCAAGAGCCAGGTTCAGAATCCAGATATTAAGTATGAGAATTCTTTCCCAAAGCAAGAGTTAGAGGTCTTCCTCTGGGTGAAGCCATTCACAGGAAGCAGTAGAGACCATCCTGTCAGAGGCCAGGGAATAAGGCGCTCAAGATTTTACCTTCTAATGTGGAGATTGCAGGTCAGTGAATCAGTTCCCAGGAACTAGGATGGGCTATGTTATTGGTGTTTTTGTTTTGTGCCTTCAGGCTGAGACTAACTCAAAGCTGACCTTCCAGCAAGTCTTCAGAGGCAGTAAATTGCAGGATAAGAGGACGCACATCCTTCTCCCATGGAGCTGCTGGTGGAATTTAACTGTACTCCTGTAAGTTGGCAGAGCAGCTCGCTTTCTCTCCCACAGGTGCGTGAGCTAGCGCTCTCGCTCTCTCTCTCTCTCTCTCTCTCTCTCTCTCTCTCTCTATATATATATATAACACTTGGCTATGAGAAAGTCTGCTGTTAAAGACCTCTCTAAAGTACTGAAGAGCAACAATGTCAGTCTGGAGACTAAGGTGCACCTGATACAGGCAATGGTCTTTGCAATCACTTGCTATGCATCAAAGAGCTAGACAATGAATAGAGATACTAGAAGGAGAATTGATGCCTTTGAGCTGTGGTGCTGAAGAAAAGTATTGAATATACCATGGATTGCTAAGAGAATGAACCAGTTTTCCCTGGAGAGCATTAAACCACACTGCTCTTTGGAGGCAAGGATTCTGAAGCTTCATCTGACATACTTTGGACATGTTGCAAGGAGGGACCAGTCCTTGGAGAGGGGCATCATGCTTGGAGAGTGGAGGGACAGCGCAGGAGGGGAAGACCCTTGAGATGGATTGATCCAGTGACTGGAGTGAAGTAATGAGGGTAGGTGTGTCAGAGACAATAAAATGGGTACAGGATAGAACAGGCTTTTGGGCTGTTGTACTAGGATCACTGAGTCGCAGGTGACTGGACGACACATGAACAACAACATCATATATCTAAATAAAATGTGTGTATGTGTGTGTGTGTGTGTGTGTGTGTGTGTGAGAGAGAGAGAGAGAGAGAGAGAGAGAGAGAGAGAGTTTATACACACACATATGCCATTTGCTATATTTCTCCAGAGAAGTCAAATACAAGTCCCCTTGGGGTGGGGTTGCTATAGGAGATCTGTTCCAAAAGGTTCTTAATGCTACATCATCATTGGTGTTAATGTTATTATATGAATAGTTCTCACTAGCAAACTCATCCTCACCTTTTGTGACCCATTATCCTTCACCAAGCCTAACCTGACATCTTCTACCCTTCAATCCACATTCCTCAGATTACATCGCCCTTCATCTGCTAAAAATTAAAAAGTTTAACAAGTTGTATTTTAAAGGTCAACTCATATTAATTTGCCAATTTCTACAATTTTAATATACAAATGGTTATGGTAACTCCATGTGATTTAGAGTGCATCTATATCTTCACCTAGGCCATACTTAAGTTCTACTACAATCATCGTGTGTCTCTAGTATTTCACAAATAAGTGAACCAGTGAATGAGTTGTGAGCTGGCCTCAGGCATCTGAACTCATCTTCCTGGAGAGACTGCTTTGGCTGTGCTTGTGATGGAAAACAAGTCATTTGACCTGAAAGCCACCCCTTCATCTGGCAGCAGTATAAACAGTACACATTCCTCTGGATCGTCGATTTCCTAAATGAAAACATGACCACACGGGCAGATAAACATACTATTTTATGCCACAGCCAAATGATTTTCCTCTCAGGTTAGCATATCCTGCAACACCTCACAGGATGGGAGCCAGGTCTTTGGTCTTGCCCTTTCATCTGATATTTACATATGGCCCGTTGACAACAAAGACTGGGGCATTTTGGCCACAAAGACATTGACTTGAAACATTTCTGCATAGTAACACGTGAAGAAAATCTGGTTTCTGGTCGTATGCAGATACTGTGCAAAGCTTGCTTCCTCCTCTAAATGCTCACCATGTTGAAATTGCAACCATGGGATTTCTTTTGCCACCCCTGATCCCATAAGCCATGTATAATTTGATATCTGTGATAAAGCTGCCTTTATCACTAACTTGAGAAATTTTCAGAGGAGTCTTGCAGAAATGTTTTTAAGCCAACATATTTTCTTCATGATTATGTTCATATTTTTTCAGAGTGAGATGAAGAGACTCTTTTAACTAAACATATGATCATTTCTAGTGAAAAACTTCTACCTTATGGTGAACAAAATGACATAATTTAAAAATTAAGACCAACAAACTTCAGAGAGAAAAAAAACACAGAGAAGGATTAATAAGAGAAGTCTACTGAATGAGCTTAAAACAATTATTTTGGCTTAAAATGATGTTTGGTTTGAACATGTCTATAGCTTTAATAACCCTTTAGTGAACATACAAGGTAAAATCTGTATTATTTCTTTTCCCTTTGGTTGTTACTATTTCCTCTGCCTTTGTTTTGATGGAGATGATATGAAAAAAAAAAAAGTAGCAACTTGGAAAATGTAAATAAATTTGTTTTCTTTAACCCTATTATAGTGAGTTCTGGTGTTTTAATGATAAGGATTTGAGCTCCCACACCAAAGTCACATGGTTCAAATCCACCAGGTGCTCTGTAGGAGAAAGATGAGCAAGTTCCTTCCTTGTGCTTTACTGCCTCTGAAGACTCACTTGAAAACCAGCTATGAGTATGACTGAATTCTTTTCTGTTATGAATGTAGTTTCACCATGTATTTTCAGTAATATGTTGTTGTTGTTATGTGCCATCGTGTCACTTGTGACTCATAGTGACCCTATGTGCAAGAGCTCTATACGCTATTCTAACCTGTGCCGACCTAGCCATCTCAAACGCACTTATTTCCACCTCTCCAGTCACAGAATCGATCCATCTCATCAAAGGTCTTCCTCTCCTTCGCCACCCCTCCACTCTGCCAAACATGATGTCCCTCTCCAAGGACCAGTCCCTCCTTGCAACACACCCAAAATATGTCAGACGAAGCTTCAGAATTCTTGACTCCAGGGAACACTCTGGCTTCACCCTCTCCAGGACAAATCTGTTTGTTCTCCTAGCAGTCCATGGTATATTCAACACTCTTCTCCAGCACCACAGCTCAAAGGCATCAATTCTCTTTCTATCAACCCTATTCACTGTCCAACTCTCTGATGTATAACAAGTAATTGCAAAGACTATAGCCTGGATCAGGCGCACCTTAGTCTCCAGTCTGACATCGTTGCTCTTGAGTACTCTTGAGAGGTCCCTCACAGCCGACTTTCCCAATGCAATTTGTCTCTTGATTTCCTGGCTGCTGTCACCGAGAGTGTTGACTGTGGAGCCATGTAAATTAAAACTGTTAACAATCTCAATCTCTTCACCATCCATACTGATGCTGCGCTAGAATCTTTGTTTTCTTGATGTGGAGCTTCAGTCCATATAGGAGGCTGTAGTCCTTGATCTTCTGCAGCAAGCGCTTCAGGTCCTCCTCAGTTTCAACAAGCAGGGTTGTGTCATCTGCATAACGGCAGGTTGTTGATGATTCAATAATATGAGGCATTAAAAAGTAAAGGGAAAATTTAGGCAAAATGGATTCATATTAATTTATGTGTGGGATGTATGTTCTGTTGGACTCTGGTGGTGAGGTAAGGTTTAGGATTAATAGGGGAAGGCTTATTTCTTCATACTCATGCAATTGTACAGGCCCATGCCAGGTGGCAGCATGTACTACAATCAGGGTAGTATCTTCTTGTGGGGGCTGAAAATAATGGTAAGTGATGCCTATCCATCACAAAGGATTAATAATGAATTTCATCATTAAAAGGTATCAGGGCAATTCTAATTACTGGGCATCCTATGGCATCAGCAATTAGCTGGACTCAAAGTTCAAGAGTGAAACACTGTCCACAAGGAAGCCAGGCGAGGGCAGGTGATGTGTGGAGAGGGTTTCCTCAGAGACAATGCCATATAAAGATTGAATTTCCATATTTGCAACACTTTGGCTCACAATACAAAAGAAAAACCAAAGTAACTTCTGGGATAAGGCTCAGTATGTTTGCCTAAGTATACTTTATACTCAACCAGCTTATTTGCACTTCACATCCCTATCTTCAGCACCTTCCCATTAGGGACCAAGTCTGTCAGCAGCTTTTGTGTTTGTGTTTTGGGGTTTTATTTAATAATAAGAGCTATAGGTGGATTAGATCATAAACTACCAGACCCACTTCCAATTCCAAGAAAACAATGAAAAAGCAGAGCTCACCATGGAGGAGCTTCTGTTCTCCATGTCACTCTCAGTTCATCTGATTTGGGGGATCAACAAACACAGGTGGTGGGGTCCACCATAAGGTGTCCCTTAACTCTAATTGTCTTACACTTATGTTTGGACTTAGACAGCATTTTACAGGCTGTAACTCGTTTCTCAGACTCTCCCAGCCGGGGGATCACTGAGCTTTGGGTGATAATCACAGTGGTGTTTGGTGTTGAGCCTCACCGCATTTTAGTGCTGACCAAATCCTCTGCTGAGAGGATCTGCTGGTGAAGGCTTCTTACTTCTCTGTAGTTGCTTTGTTCTTCTGTATTGCTGCCTCTGAATTCTTTCTCATCCCAGTCACGGCTTTTGCTGATGCCCACACTCTGTGCTGGCTCTTTGGATAAGAACTAGCATCATGCTGAATCATACTCAGAAGTATTTCTTCTAACCACACGCTGACACCTTGAAAAGAGTTGTATGTACTTCAAATCTCTCCCACCACAGCACTAGTTCTTTGCCTTCCAGAGACCATGTATTTCATGCCTTCGTGTCCAGCTACTTGGAACATTTTGTGCTTTTCCTCTTTAATAGAGAGTCTTAAAAGTCTTAATTGAGTGTCTGGAGGGCCTCATTAGTATCTCAACATTTCTCTTACTAGTGCTCTGAAGGGAGTGCTGGCGGCCTAGTGAATAAGTTGTGCTGCAAATCCAAACACAAGTGGTTCAAATCCTCCAGTTGCCGCATGGGAGAAAAACGGGCAATACCCTACAGCATGATTTACAGCCTCTAAAAAGCCATCAGAGGATCAGCAATGAGTTGGTTCTGACTCTCCAGGAAGGAATGGTCATTCGAGCCATTTTTAAGTGTGTTGTTGTTATTAGATACTGCATTGACCATGACTCCTACAGACCCTAAGAACAATAGACCCTGACCTTTTCTCAAGCTTATTATTGTAGTCACTGTGTCAGTCCAACTCAGTAAGAGTCATTGTCCCTTTGCTGATGCTCTACTCCTTCCTGCATGGATTTTTAACGTTGTGGTATGTGTATATTTAACTTAACCCTTGCCATTCCAACATATTTTTTCCCTTCACCATTGAACCTTTTTTTTTACCTTCACCAATTCAACAGCATTGAGTATCAGGTTTTTATGCAAATAAGGTGCACTTCCTACATTTGTTTGCCAACTATACATTCCCCCTTGGAGGTATTTTCTTTTGGTAAGCACTATGCTAATTTTTTACAGCAACATGTACAAAATTATTGGCATAACAGTACTTCTAAAAACACCTTGCAAGGGGAGGGCAAAGCTGGTAAACGAACATAGAAGTAGCATATTATTTACACAGCTATCATCACTATGTCTGTACATTTTCTCATCACTCTCAACAGAAGCTCAGTGTGCCGTAATCGAAGAGTCTCTCTTCCCCACTTAGTAAGGCGAAGGTTTTAATTCTTGGGAAATCTGTCCTGCTATCTCAAATTTCTCAGGTAAAGGTTAGCTTACCTTACACACAGAAGCCTTGTTAGTGTCATGTTTAGGCACTTGGCTGCTAACCGGAAGATCAAACCTACCAGCTGCTCTGTTAGAGAAAGACATAGCAGCCTACTTTGATAAAGATTTATAATCCTGACATCCATAGCTTCATAAGCAATTCCTATAGGATAGATTCTGTTGAGCCATGGTCCCCAATATCTAACATGATCCTCAATATAACTGCAGATCTCAGAGCATTGAATATCAATATTTCAGGAACAAATATGAACAGATTCATTTTACAGAAAAGAAAATGTTATTATTGTTGTGCCGTCCAGTCATAGGCAACTCATAGCAACCCTATGAACGAAAGACCAGAACACTTGTATTACTTTCATCCTTTCTCCAGGTTCATAGAATTTCCAGAGGCAAGCTATTTCGGAAATGGATGCCGCTCCTGCTTCCAAACTTATTTGAGTCGGGGAGCTCCACCAAACACTGTCCGCCATGGGTAACTATTATCGCATTTGACACATCAGAGTCACAGTGTACAGCTTCACAGCAACCACAAGTTACCTCTGTACAGCAGGTGGGCAGACCAGGGTTATACGACCTCGAAGAATGTTTGACCAAAAACAATTAAAACAGGCCTGAAGGCTACGGATTGAAGTCACCCTACCTTTGGCTTGGTAACCTCACTTTCTGTCCACTAGGCCAACAGAGCTCTCTCTATGGAAAGGAAAGGAAATGACAAACAAAATCTATACTTGAGAGACTCAGCTTGGATAACCAGCCAATGAGTCTCATGCATGGATACCATCTGTGCATCAGTGATAGTTGTATTTTGCTATGGGACCTTTGTTGAAAAGATTTCAACAGAGCTTCTACACTAAGATGAGCTAGGGAAGGAAGGTCTGGTGATCTACCTCTGAAAATCAATCACCAAGAAAATTGTATTAATTGCAACAGAATATTTTCCAATTTGCAACTTAACAGAGAAATAGCACAGGACCAGACTATATTTTGAACTCTTGGGCACTAACGTGGCATGAGTTGTGAGGCAACTTGATAGCAGCTAACACCATCACTTTGTTGTTTTTGTATAACACTAAGTGATTTTCAAAGGTAGGAAGTCACACAGGAGGAGGAGACTGGCCATCTCTCTGCCACAGCTGGTAGATTTGAACTAAATGCTTTTGACTTGGCAGCACGTCTTACCACTAAGCCACCAGAGCTTTCTACAACCACAGTATGGCTACATAAATAGTAAACCATTTTTGCAAGAATTGGCCTGCTAAACAAGTCATCCAGGTAGGAAGGAAGGTGAAGTAAGGTATTTTGTCACAGCTGCCGGAGAGGATACAAAGTTTTCCAGGAACAGACACTAATATTTGCAGTGGAAATAAAACAGTGTTCTCACTTACCTTCTCTAAGGAAAACTAGGATTTCCTTTAGAGATGTTGTAACTTTTTATATGTGGAAAACATGACTGGTCAATACGCAATTACGTTTCAAAATACCTACTTGAGTATATTTTCATATGGCTTTAAGTAGATAGATCATCTCAGGCTAAAATAACATTTAAAAGTAAAGCTTTGGATAACGTGTAAATTTTCAGTAGGTCATATAAATGCATAGGCTTTTTATGTATTTGACTTCTCAGCATGTGAAATGTTAGAGCTGTCTGACTGTATTTCCTAGAATCCCAGAAATATTCTTTGCCTTGGCTTGAATTTTAATTTTGGAAACCTTCTCAGAAGTCAAGATATTTATGCGTAAGTGAGGGCCATGTCTGATCATCGGTGATAAAATATCCCCTAAATGAGCTTACAGACTTTTAAAAGTAACCACTCTGGATTGTAAGAAGCTTTCCACGGACTAGAAGAAACCATGTGTGGAGGACTTACCCAAGGCAGAGCAAGGTTCATCCTTGAAAGAATAAAGGCTCAGAGGTTAGAGGTTATCCAGAGACAACCTTCCCAGGGTCAGTGAAGCCAAGCTAAAGTGTTTGGAACTTCAGCACAGTTAGGAACTAGATAAGCCCACTAAAACCAAACCTATACCCGGGTGTGCATTCTGACTTATAAAAAATCCTATAAAATAAAATAGAACTACTCTATAGAGCTTCCAAGGCTGTGAACCTTTATAGTTGCGCATTGCTGTATCTTTCAGCTAGTGGATTTCAACCATTGACCTTTTAGTTAGCAGCCTAATGTGTTAATCACTGTGCCACCAAGATCCCTTAAAACCAAATAAAAAAACCAAGCAAACAAAACAACCCAACGAACAACAAACATCTAATCAAGTCCATGAAGTAGATTCTAACTCATAGTGGCTCGTGTACACTACAATAAAACTGTGCTCCATTGGGTTTTTAATGGCTGTGGTCTTTCTGAAGCAAATAGCCAGTCCTTTTTTCTGAGGCACCTTGGGATGGGTTCAAATCAGTAGCATTCCAACTAATACTTAAGGATTGAGCCATTTGAACCACCCAAGGCAACTGCATTTAACATTTCTCTTCTTCATCTTCCCCTGTATTGGTTCAAATGTCCCCTGACCCAAGTACCTAATCACATTGTTTTGTTTACCTCTGCTCTCTTCATTCACAGAACTGAGGATGAAAACAAGGTTCAAATCTTTCTGACCCAGCCCCATCCTGATCCTGTGTGTGCTGCTCTGAGCCCAGGTTTACGCAGTGAACCAGTCTATGCTCAGAGATTCCTCTCCCTTGAGAAGAGTTTTGTTTAATCAATGACTTCTTGAAGAAGATATTTGCCTTTAATCAGAAGACTCTAATCACAGAAATAGTAAACCCTGGAGACACTAGTTGGGAAATATTGGGAGGCACTGGGAATCTTCTGGACCCCTTAAATTACATCATGTAAATTACTCTTTTTGCCAATATACAAGCTGTGACCTGATCTTATACTCTGAGGAGTTGGCCTTTTACGAGTCCCCAAGACATCAGAGGTCAATGATGAGTGTATTGTTTAACTATCATTAGAAACTGGTCTTGTTTCTATTCCAAAACTCAGCAAAACCCCCTCCCACTCAGAACTCCAAAGGCCAGCCTGGGTTACTGAAGGGTGAATGGTAGGATGATTTTTTTTTTTAATTTTCAAATGTATACAATTTCTAGATCTCAATTTGAAAAAAAAAAAAATCTCATAGAGGTCCTTGGGGAACTTGTTTTAATGAACAGACAAGAATGATTTGTAATTCAGACATTAATTGCTTATATGTAAATAGCATTTTCTGAAATGCTTAAGGGTCTGTTTGAAACCAGTTTGTTCTCTTTAAACTTTGGCCTACAATTTCATTTGCATTCCTGATTCATTCCTAAACCTCTTCCTTTGGAGATGACACAAAGGTAAATTTCAGCTAAATAACGTGCATTTGGGGTCCAAATTTTTGTGATTTTTTTCCAGAGGTGCTGGTTTGAATCTTGGGGTCTCTGGTGTTTTGCAATGATTAATACTCAGATTTTGAGCACATTTAAAATATGCAGTTGTACTGTCCTTGCTTCATGATACTAATTTTAGCCAGGGCTGTAGTGATAAAAATCTACATAAATAAATACATAAATAAATAAAATCTACAAGGCTTCCTGGAACTACCACTTTCCTGAAACAATAGTTTCCAGAAATGATTCTAATTAGTGAGCGTACTGTTGGCTCCAGTGGACATTTTTATAGATGGTTTCCATTTGCAGGAACTTGTTCACAACACGCATCCACTTTCATAAACATAAAGATGTGTGTGTGTGTGTGTGTGTGTGTGTTGTTCCTTTTGGTGACCTCAGTATCTGCCATTCCCAGTTCAAATTATCCTGAAACCAAACATTAAATATAGATTCCAGAGAGCCCGGCTGACACTCTAAGCATACATCATGGCGGAAGTAATACAGAGCTGTCTTTACGAGATCTGGTTGCTGATAAATCTGTAAATCTTTTTAAAACATTTCGATGCATTGAAAAGGAGGGATCCAAGATCCCAGAAATACACACAATGAAAATCCCAGTGGCCAAGAGGGGATATTTTGCAGGTGGTTCCCTTTAGTCTTGGGAAAGAGTTGACTTCCCATGTAGCCCTTCCAAACAGCTGGAGAAATCCAACCCCCATGTCAATCAGATTCCAGTGTGTAGAGGTCAGTGCTCACATCTGGCTAGCCTGTCTTATTGCCACATATCCTCACACTCTGCTCTTTCCTGCACGTGTTCCCTCTTCAGGAAATATTTTATTTATCCCACTGTCTGCAAAACAATATGGCCTCTGGAGCATAGATGAGAGCTGGACCTCTTCTCCAAATTTGTTTTAGGTCAGTGAACAACTGTGTAGCAGAAAGCACTCTTTTTGTGCACTGACAGAGTGATTAACAATGCTCACCTATCTTTTTTTGGAGTTATAGCTTTTATTAAGTCTCCTATGAGCAAAGATTAAGCCATGAACTTGTAGTGATTTTCTTTTACAGGGTGAGAGAATGACAGCGTCGTATCAATTAATGTTGGCATATTATTCAGCACAAGAAAAATGAAACTCAATAGTTTCTATGTCACAGCCATAGGAAAGCACTCACACTCAGAATTATACCCAAAGCTGCAGCTTCAGAGAGGCGCCATGCAGCTATGGACTCCTGTCACGGACTCTCTTCTAATCCAGAGGGATGGGTTGCCAAGGTAACTAACTTGTGCAGTTGTTGGGCTCCAGACATGGGGGAACCTCAAAAGATGAAAATTTCTGTTTCTTTTGGAGAAGTACCCTAAAAACTGTTGGCGGATCATATAAGAATTTGTGTTTTGTTTTGTAGCTAGCTCACATCGAACCAAACTCTGCAGGAGTTCTCGTCAGCACAGGCTTTCTCTCTCATGGTTTCTAGTATTTCCTATCTCTGGCCAGGCTGAAGCCATCAGAACAAAGCTTCTCATGGTATTTTATCCCTCTTGGATTCTGTTCCAGTGCAGACCTGGAATCAAGTTGAGGCAATGGAAAACAGGAAAGAAAACTCGCTGAGGAAAAGATTGGCTAGAAGAACACTGAGGTGTGTTGTTCTTTTTTCTTTTAATGGCAGATAAATGTATAGGGAAGAGCATCATATTAATAGTTAAAGACCTGGTCTCTGGTCCTCATTCTGTTGCTACCTCAAGTTTTATTCCCAAAGATATTTTCCTCATGCATATGTAAGGTTGAAATTTCTTTAAAATCCAGTCCATCTTTAACAGAGTATACTAATGATCTATGAATTTCATTCTAGAAATGTCTGAGTATGTAAAGATTTTTTTTTCTGACCTTGTTCTTGGCTTAAAATCAGAATACTTACCACATGTAGGGACTTCCTACATGGAGTAGGCATTTCCATTTTCTTTTAACACTACAATTAATATTTTAAGCAGGTATCAAGGAAATTAGTTAAAAACATATTATGGTTAATCAATAGTTTGTTGACCCAAGAAAATATATAACTTTTGGTCCACTTTATTTTAATAGTCAAATCTAATCCCACATCCCCCTTCAAATGTCTTATTGTTGTTTGGTACTGTTGAGTCAAGTATTATCCGTAGTGATCCAAAGAACAACAGATCTGAGCTCTGTCCTGTGTTATGCCATCCTCACACTTCTTGACCCATTAGAGTCCATTATGGCAGTCACCTTGTCAATTCACCTGGTCGAGGGTCTTCTTCTCCTTCACCAACCCGCTGCTTTCTGAGCATAATATTCTTCTCCAAGGAATAGGCCCTCCTAGCAATATGCCTGAAATATGTGGGGTAAAGCCTCATCAACTTTGTCTCCAAAGAACACTCTGGTTGCACCTTCTCCACAACATACTTGCCTTACTCAACCTCAATGAGGGCCTCCTGTTGAGTCTCTCAGGATGTTCACTAGACATCTTCTGAGAATGCCCTTCACCTCCTCTGCAGTGGAGGGTGTGCATTGTGCAAAGGCCATGGCCTCAGTGCCTACTGTAACAATCAGGATGAACTACTCGCTTTTCCTGGAAAAGTCTTACTCTTCTCTTCCTATCTTTGCTCATAAGTTTCCTCTGCCTAAAATACTTCTACTTTGGATTATAATTATTGCTTTTAGTCTATTGCCTTAAACACAATAAAATCCTCAACACCATGCCTTGCAGCACAGGTAAATATAAGTTTTTTGGAAGCAATGTCATTTTTCTGTGTTTTGCCCAATTTATCTTACTGGGAAATATAACTAATAAAGAGAGGGAGAGATTAAACTTTAAGTGGCATAAAATTAAAATGCCGTGAGTGAATGTACATCAAGACATTTTCACTGGTCTCTTTTTTTTTACTTGTCTCTTCTTGACTCTGAGTTGTCATCTGAACTCAGTTGGTGTTTGTTGCCCCATGTCTTTCACTGTCCTTGAAGGTCAGGACTCTCAAAATTATCAAAGGTGTGATGGCAAATTTCCATATTTCTTCTTGTTCATGTTTCGTCTATTCGCCCCCATATGCCCCTATTTTTAAGTGTATTGCTATATATAAAAAATAAAAAGCCTAAAATAAAGCTCACAGAATACTAAAATTCCAAACAGCGGGATCAGAGACATAACATGTAAAAGGGTACCAGTCACTAGGTACTACTAAGTCATTTCCCATTCGTGGAAATGTGTCAGGGTAGAATGGTGTATGTCAGGGTAGTACTGTGCTCCATTATATTTTCAATGGCTTATTTTTCAGAAGACTGTTAGACTTTTCTTCCAATGAACTTTCAGTGGATCCAGACTCCCAACCTTTCCTTAAGCAGCCATGTGCATCAACTGTTTATATCACCCAGGAACTCCCGTGTTGTTGTTGTTGTGTACCTTCAAGTTGGGACCAAGTCATAACTGAACCTCCAGTGGGCTTTCAGAGGCAATAGAACTCCATACCTTTGGGTTGGCAGTGCAACTTATTATCATTAAGCCATTAGAGCTCCCTAAGCTAGGCTATGTTATTCTTCTTAAGTGTCATTGAGTTAAGTACAATTCATAACAACCCTATGAACAACAGACCTGTACCCTGTCCTATCTTGTGCCTTTCTCATCATGTCCGACACACTTGAGCCCATTGCTGATGTCACTGCAAATCCATCTCTTGACAGTCTTCCTCTCTTTTACTGACCCTTCACCTTTCCAAGCATGATATCCCTTTCCAAGCAAAAGCCTCAACTAGCAACATACCCAAAGTATAAGAGATAAAGCTTCACCATCTTTGCCTCCAGAGTACTCTGGCTACACTTTGTCCAAGACATATCTGTTGTTCTCTTGGCCACCCATGGGATATTCAGTACTCTTCTCCAACACTATAGCTCAAAGGCATTAATTTTTCTTCTGTCACCCTTATTCACTATCCAGCTCTCAGGTTCATAGCAAGTGATGGAAAAGATCATTGCCTGAATCAGGCACACCTTAGTCTTCAAACTGACATCTTTTCTCATCAATATATTTGAGAGGTCCTTGACAACAGATTTTCTCAGTGCAACACATATCATTATCTCCTGGCTGCTGCTTCCAAGGATGTTGATTGTTGATTTAAGTAAGATGAAATTATTGACAATTTCAATTCTTTCTCCACTTAGCAAGATATTGCCTGTTAGCCTAATAGGCTATAAGTTTTACATAAACACAATTAAGTGCTCTGGGATTCCCATTCTTCTCAATATTAGCCATAACTTGTTATGATCCACACAGTCAAATGCTTTTGCATAGTCAATAAAGTACAAATAGACATTCCATCTGGAATCATTAATGATATCTCTGGTACCACGGCCTCTTCTAAATCTTGCTTGAACTTCTGGCAGTTCTCTATCTAGCTATGTACTGTTCTAGATATTCTTGCATGATCTTTAACAGTATTTTGCTTGCATATGATATTAATGATATTATTCATATTATCACATTCCAATGGATCATCTTTTTTTAAATGAGAACCTCTTCTAATCTATTGGTCAGACAGATGTCCTCTAAATTTCTTGGCATAGACTGGTGAGCACATCCATGGCTGCATCTGTTAACTGTAGCAAATCAATTAGTATTATATCCATTCCCAGGGCCTTATTTTTCACCAATGCCTTCAGTGCAGCTTCAACTTCCTCCTTCAATGTGTTACTTCCTGAAATTTTTAAGTATCAGTCAATTCTTTATGGGTACAGTGGCTCTGTGTGTTCCCTCCATTTTCCTTTGGTGCTTCCTGTACCATTCAAAATAATGTTCATAGCATCTTTCAATATTGTGCTCATGAGAAACCTGTATATTGACCAAGAGGCTGTTGTTTGAACAGAGCAAGGGGCACACTCCATAGTGTGTCAGAGTTGTATTCTCTCTAGATACCTATTCAATCTGTAAGCTGAGCAAATTATTCAAGATGGTAGACTATTGAATATTATTCAAGAAGGTAGACTCTGAAGAAGAATGTGACATCACAATCTGAGAAACACCCATTAATGTCCTGTGTTATGTAGACAACACAACCTTGTTTAATGAAAGTGAGGAGGGCTTGAATAATTTGTTGTAGAAGATCAAAGAATACAGACTCCAATATTGATTGCATCTCAACATCAAGAAAACAAAAATTCTTACCTCTGGACTTATAGACAATATCATGATAAGTAAGGAAAAGACTGAAACTGTCAATTTCATCTTACTTGGATCCACAATCAATACTCTTGCTACCAGCAGAAAGGGAAATCAGGAGATGTATTGCACTGGGAAATTATTGAGGAGCAATGATGTCAGTTTGAGGACTAAGGTGTTTCTGATTCAGGCCATGATCTTTCTGATCACTTGCTATGCATCTGAGAGCTGGACAGTGAATAAGGATGACAGAAGAATTGATGCCTTTGAATTGTGGTGTTGAAGAAGAATAGTGAACATCCCATGGACTGCCAAAAGAACAAACAAATATGTCTTTGAGAAAGTGCAGCCAGAGTGCCCTTGGAGGAAAGATGATAAAGCTTCATCTCACATACTTCAGTCATATTGCTAGAAAAGGCTATTTCTTGGAGAGCGACATCTTGTTTAGAAAGGCAGAGGGACAGCAAAGGAGAGGAAGGCCCTCAAACAGGTAGACTGACACAGCGACATGACTGCTGCAATGGACTCTAGTGTGTCAGGAAGTATGAGGATGGCACAGGATAGGGCAGGGTTCAGATCTTTTGTTTAAAGGGTTGCAATGGATTGTATTCAACTCATCAGTTCCTAACAATAACAATAACTGCTAGGCTATAGTATCTAGCTATTCTATCAAATACTAATTCAGGTATTGTTACAAAAATATTTTGTGGTTTTAATTAACATCTACAATTAGTTGACTTTGAATAAGCATTGATTTTGATAAGACAGGAATATAGAAGTGTTGTCTAATCAGTCAAAGGCCTTAAGAACAAATATTTTAAATATCTCAAAGAAGGATAAATTCTCTCTCAAGACTACAGTATCAAATTCTTCCTGACTTTCAGCTTGCTAGTTCCCACAATCACTTGAAGCAATTCCTTCTCTCTTGCTTTTTCTCCCTGTTCCTGTCTTGTTCTGTCTCCTGTCGTATACATTCATCCTATTGATTCTGCTTGTTTCTTCCCCCCTCCCTGCAGAATCACATGTTTTCAATGGTCTTCCCTTGTTTGGGGACAGAGGCAAGTGGGAAGGACACACCACTGGAAATCAGAAGGTCCAGATCTTTGTGTCACCTGTGCTAATGCATCAGCAAGTGTCATCAGCTAAATGGTCACCCTGGTCATGTTCCTTCACCCTTTCCAGAGCCACAATTCCTCAGGCAGACGAAATAGTTTGAGCAAAGGCCTTCTCCTCTCCCCTGATCCCATTTCCCAATTTTCTTCATTGAATCATGCAGTGTGAATGTTGAGGAGAATCTTTGAGATTATATCACTCGAGCTCATTATTTCTGTGCATACAAACACAAAGCCCAAACCCGCATTCTATTTCTTTCTTCCGAAACAGAGTATACACACTTGTGAGATCTGGTCAGTCTACTGCCAGATTTTCAGAACCCTGGAGAAGTGCTGTCAAATGTGGGTTCCACCACAGAAAGTATTAGAAATTAGGGGTGGGGGTTGGAAGAGAAGATGAGCTTCATTTAAAGTCTTGAAATGCTAGCAGAAAATTGATCAAAGCCGAGATGAATTTCACTCATCCCTTCTAACGAGCTGCTAATATTGTAGTGGCAGCCCTGTCAGGATAATTTGTCACACATGTCCCCCGTGTGGGCTGAAGGCCCTTCAGAGTCATCTTCCCAACCCACTGCCACAGGCAACTTGTCTGAAACAAAGCTCCAAGACATAATGGAAAGCAAAATGGGGGTAAAGGGGGAGTTAATGGTCACTGACAAGTCATCTGGACTCCACTTCCACAGATTCTGCATCTACCTTCATTAAGCCTGTAGAGTCTGCTCTTCCTTCAATTACATGTGAGTCACTGCCACCACTGCAGTGCCTATTGTCACAAAAATGCCATCCAGGAAAAACAAGAGAGAGAGAAAATAACCCACAAACCCAACTGAAAAATAACACAATGTCAACATGAGTTACCGGACCAATAAAGAACTGTGATAAGCAAGACTCCTGGCTGAGACAGCTCGACAATGATCCCTCAGCCAGGGCAAAGTTCTTCGACTGGACTGACTGCCTGTGACCTGGCAGAGACCTGTGTCCCCAGCATCAGCTGTGGGATGCAGCACACACAGTGAGGCCATCCATCAGAGGGAGGACCCAATTTCCTACAAAAGTGGCTCTCAGGCCAGGCCATCAATTGGCTAACACAGTAGTCACCAGTGAGTCTCACAAAGGTCCCATTCTTTCTCCCTGCTTTTAACCCAACAACACCAATAAGACATCTGTTGTGTGTTGACTAGAGAACAAAACATTGTAAAGAAATCCAAGGTGCTGTGGATCCTGGGGGCAAAAACCATGCCTACACTGCCATCCAAGCTATACAAGTCTCCTCCGGCAGGCATGGGTAAGTAGACAAGAAGAAAAGGCAAAATCCAACCTTTACCCTTTCATAGCTTTAACAATATGGCACAGCGTAAAGGAAGTGTACTACATACATTTTCCCCCAAGGAATACTTATAAATAATCTTTACGTTTATGTATCTATTTACATCTACCCTTCTTCAAACCGAAATAGAATTGATTGAAGATGCATAAATGTTATAATAATAATAATATAAATTGCATAACCTCTATATGCTACAGTCACACTTATTCTAGGATTCCATAGCTTTCTCAAGCCCAAGCTCACTACTGTTTAGTTGGTCCCAAATCATAGTGACCCTAAAGGGCAGGGCAGAACTGCTCAGAGGGTTTCTAAGGTCATAAATCTTTACGGAAGCACGCTGTCACAGGTTTCTCCCATGGAGCAGATGGCGAGTTTGAACAAGCAATCCTTCTGTTAGCACTTAAGAGTTCAACTCCTGTAATACCAGGACTCCTTCTGCAACAGGAAGGTACCATAAATATCAGTCAGCCAGGTCAGCTCCATTGTTGAGCAGTGAATTGTGGCAAACGTCCAAATTGGAGAAGTTACTTTTCAGAAGTCCTACAATTGGTGTTATTATGCTTCAAGATCATTACTTTAAGACAAAAATTTCATTTTGTTGTTTTTCTGTTTGTCTGATTTTATTTCCTCACAGTCCAGCACTCAGGTGGCTCTGGGAGTGTGGTCTGTAGGAAGTGGCACTGCTAATGCAAAAGTGGTGACAATCTGGCAGTTTGAGTGCATCAGTGGCTCTGGGGCAGAAAGACAAGCAAACTCCTATCATGCCATTTATAGCCTCTTGAAAATCTGCTGGAGGACTAGTTAGGAGTTGGTTCTAAGTCTACAGCAATGAATTTAAATTTGACCTTACACCAAGTCCATGATAACTTTATTGGTAATAAGGAAAAAGGTAAGTAAAGCTCAGGGTGAGATTTCTGCAGACAAGGAAGAGTGCCTAGTTTCAAATCCTGAGTCAGGGTTAACCAAGTCATGCCATGCAGGTGAGACATAATCACCAGCTACTCTGTGGGTGAAAGGTGGACAATCTCCTCCCTTGCAATTCACTACCTCTGAAAACCAGCTGAAGGGTCAACTATCAGAGGGCTCTGACTTGATGGTACAAAACAGCAATCCAGAATACATCTATCCATCTTTAACTATTAAGTCTACCCAGCTCGTGGCGACCTGTGTATGTTAGAGCAGAACTGTGGCCCATAGGGTTCCAATGGTAAATTTTTAGAAGTAGATCACTAGGCTTTACTTCTGGAATACCTCTCGCTGCTGTTTTCTATTGATTTGGAACTGATGCATAGTTGACCCTCTAAGTGGATTTTTACAGGTTAATTTCATGGGAGGAGATTGCCTATTCTTTCTCTATAGAGCAGCTGGTGAATTCAACCATGTGCCTTTAGGATTGTAGCACAGTATTAGACCACTTGGCCACCCCCATCCTTCTAGTTTGCAGTGCAGCAAGTGAACCATTTGAACCACCCTGGCACTCCTGTGTTGGATAATCCACTGCAGTCAAGTCATACCCTGTAGGACAGATTAGGGTTTATGAAGCAGTAACTTGTTTTAAAAAGCATACTGTTTGTTCTTTCTTCTGCAGAGTGTTTGGTGAGTTCAAACTGCCAACCCTTCAGTTAGCATCCCAACATTTAACCTACTGTGCTATTAGGGCTTTTCTGGGTTGGATCTCACTCAACTCCCTGCCGTTAAGTCAATTACAACTTGTAGCAACTCTCCATTGAGTTTCCACAATGGAAGGAGATTGCCTGTCTTTCTTCCCCATAATGGTTGGTGAATTCAAGCTACAGGAGATGCAGCCTAATAGTGCAATTCCCTATGGATTATACCACACAAGCTCCCATTGGGTCAGACAGGCAGTCTTAAAGCTGAGGACAAGCAAAGAAAACTCTAGGAGGATAAAGAAGTGAAAATAAAGGCAACAAAGAGGTAAGACCATTTTAGTTAAATACCTTCGAAGAAAAGGAAGTAGCCCTCATGGCATAACAATTAAATGCTTATCTCTTTGCTAAAGAGTCAGGGGTTTCGGCAGATCCAAGATGGCGGCAGAGACGGAGACAAAGTGGTGAGCTGCGGGAGCAGTGGACCACTTGGAACAGGGTCACTATGGCCTTCTACAGACCTCTGTTTATTGATAATTGAACAGTTCAACAATTGATGACTGGTCTTCAGTGAAGAGCGAGGCTCAACAACGGGAATTCAAGGATTCCCAAGCAGCTCCCTACCCCCTCCTGCAGAGCCCACACCGCACAGCCACGCAGCTCCATGAGGCTCCCACAGCCCGAACCTATGGATTCCCTCACCCAAGGTGGATGGTAGGCACCGGGCCTCCCCAAGACTAGTGCAGCAGAGCCGCCACACTGCCGCAAAGTGGACTTGTTCTGAGGAGAATTCTCGGAGCCAAGATGGCGGCGGTGGGGGAAGAGGGAGATGACCCATGCCTGCTGAACCCCCGAGCGGGAGATGACACAGGAGATGATGGGACCCAGCTGCCCAAGCGGGAAATAGGACGAGTGCCCTGCCACCTGCAGCCTACAGGTTTGGGTTTCTTTGGACAGGCCAGAGAAGATGACCACCGATACAATGGATTGTTGAAAGTCACTGTGAGTTGTCTACTGGATGACACTTAACAGTGGCAGCATGTCCAAGGGGACCGACATCCTAAATGCACCATATATTTTGATCTGTTGAATGCTTCTGCCAAAAGCTGTTTAGACCTGGGGGGAGTCTGTTCGCAACTCTCAGGTTCCCTTTGCCATTTATAAAGGGGGAGGGCAGTGACACCTACTTCAAAATATAGCATGACCACTTATGGGGGGGTGTAAAAGTGGTAGTGCTGGAATTGGAGATGCTGTCCCCGGCCACATAGTCCTCGGTCAGGCGAGGGGACCAGACTGGGGTGGGGGCAATTGGAGGGAGAGTGTACCAGCCAGCGCATGGGGGGTGCTGCCCTGCTCGGGAGGGGCTGTCTTCAGCCCCTGGCCTGGTGTGAGCCATCACGGCCCTCAGCCCGGGGCGAGCCATCATGGCCCTCAGGGTGAGCTCCTCAGTCCCCAGATTGTGCCATCTGACCCCTGGGTGGGGGGAAAAATGCCTAGGGTATCCAGAAAATTTTATCTAGGCTACTTTCCGCCACCCTCTCCCCCAGTAAACCTGAAAGCAACACCCCCAAAGCCCTTCTATTTGTAACTCACAAGTTTGTTCTCTCTAGGTTTGCTCCCTTTCCTATAGGTAACCTTAACACTGAGTTTTACTCCAGACCTGACCCTGAACTCAATGTCAGTGATAAAAAGGAAATACAACCACCAGCTAAGGAAGTAAAGGAGGATGGAGCCTCTGGATTCAAACAGCCATCCCCACTGGACCCACCAGGTAAAACACATTGCAATCCAGAGGGGAGCAAATGACAGGAAAATATCTTCTAACAGAATAAGAAGACAAGCAGCTTTAAACCAAGATCATCAGTAAGGTGATAAAGCGTCCTCCCTTCCCCCCTTTATATCTACGCCCTGTTCAGCATGAAGAAGCCAGAGAGTCTGCATCCAGTTCCCAGATCAATAAGACAGTTGGTTTAATTGCCATTGGAAAATGCTTACCATTCCCCTGTAGCATCTGGTCCCCACTGGATCCTTTTCATTTCCTTCACCTGCTCCTCCCACCAACCAAATTATGCAGCTCTGCAACTGCATCCCTGCCCATCCTCACCCTTCTGCCCCCAACCCTCACCTCCTTGTACCCCCAATATGTTTTTCCCAATAAAATTTAAAAAAAAATACTAAAGAGTCAGGGGTTTCAATCCACTCAGCAACTATTAAGAGTGTGAGAAAAAGACCCAGTCATTGGCTCCTATAAGAAACCCAATGGGACACCTCTCTTGTGACATAAAGGTTTGCTATGCTTTAGAAATTGATGCAACATCATAAACAATCACAACAAGCATCAAAGAAGCTATACTAACTGACAAGGGATTTTAAAAACCTTAGAATATTATTCAAGATTTGAAATTAGAAATTCCAAGTTAAATTTCACATTGGAAAAGGGTGGGTTCACAGCCACAGTGCTAACCCTTAGGTTTTAGAATTTTTCCAAGTGCTTCTGATAGTGGTTTTCCTTACCTTCCAGATGTGAAAAATGTACCTACTACTGATGATTAACTCCTTAGAATTTAGAGACAGTAAAGTGAGAGAAATAGCTTAGAGATGTCCCCACAAACTTTGGTGGTAACCTCATGGGTGGGGAGAAAAATTTCTGATAAATTTAGAGTCTTCCAAAATGAGCAGCAAGTCAATTTCATGCCATCAAAACAGCATATAGTGAACATGTTTTCTTACTCCTTTTGCTTGTCTACTTTCTAATTTCTCCTCTTCTGTATTCCATAAGCTTTCTCTCTTCAGTTCTGTATTAGAAGGGACTACACTAATTTGGTCTGTATTTTGGGAGAAAAGAAAAATCAAGAGCAAATATCCCTCTAACCAGATGTTGCAAGTTAAAATGATCTCTTTCTCCTCTACTATACATTCCTCATGTTCTTCTACAGTCAGCCAGAGTAAACAGAATCTGGATGTTAAAAATCTACATGCAATAGAATTATCAAGAGCCTCCCTTATCAAACTAGCAACTAGAGAGTTCTGGTGCCTGGTAAGGAATTGCACTGCCAATTCAAAGGTATGTAATTTGGATCAACCAGCTACTTGACAGAAGAAAGATGGGGAAATCTCCTGTCAGTAATTTGCTGCCTCTCAAAACCAACTGTAGGGTCAGCTATACGTCAGTTCTGACTCAATAGCATAACAGCAACATACAAGGGAACAGAGTAGTGAAGAACTCTAATGCATGACTTTAGCAGCAGTAATTTCCCCCAGTTTTGCAACTCTCGGCAACAAAACAACGTGTCCAGTAATCCTCAGCCCTCCTTGACTCTGCTGCTGCTGAGCTGCTGAATTCACCTGCCACTTTCACTGGTCAACGGAAGATCCAGCTTTTCAACTGCAGAGGACAGAGAAATTCCTAACAGATAAATAAAACCATGAGCTCATGCTATTTATGATTGACAAATATAAGAAAGCATAACTTGTCATTTAATACATACATTGTTTGACATTTTAAAAAAAACATATAGATAGTAGACAAATTCACTCTACATTGTTTCTTGTATTACATTACTCCCTTACTATAATAAATCAGCTTAAAAGAACTTCTTTGAACAGGTAGAATTTTTTTAAAAAGTATTTTTATTTTATTTTGCCTCTTTAAGGATAATTTAGCTAGGTATAGACCTTGGG
Organism: Elephantulus edwardii; assembly: GCF_000299155.1. NCBI lineage: Eukaryota > Metazoa > Chordata > Mammalia > Macroscelidea > Macroscelididae > Elephantulus > Elephantulus edwardii. The sequence goes on along the minus strand of NW_006399823.1, from coordinate 14,727,145 downwards.
TTTTACCAGTTAGGAATTGAATTTGACTGAGTGAATAGAAGCTTAGCTTAGCCAATGAGGCTTGATAAATAGAGATTTGTTTATTTCTTCCAAGGGAGCAAGAGGCTGGAGGCCAGAAGTCTTGGGCTGGTGCAATTGCTCAGAGAAGTCATCAAAAGCTACTTGTACCTTTTGATTCTGCAACCTTTAGCCTGTGCGTCTAGTTCTTATTGTCACAAAACTGGTCACTTACTTTCAGTAATTAGTCTATAGTCTACTTAGGAAGATGAGAATAAAAGTAAGGGTAGTATCTTTTTATTAGAAAAAGAATGCATTTCCAGAGATCTCTACCCAACAGCACTTGCTTATTTGCATTTCCATTTCACATGGCCATTCTACTCATAAGGAAATCTAAGAAATGAAGTACTTCCAAATTCTCTCTCACTGTTGTTCAAACTCTAGCTTTCCATTTACTCTCTCTTAGTATTTCTCATAGTTCTATTTACCAGATAATGATCTTTCATCCTTCCAGAAACGTTAGTTAATGCATATGTGCACTATCTAATTAAAGCTAAATTAATTTCCATGTATTGATATGAAAAGAATGAGCCTGAAGCTTGTGCTTTTTATAACAACTTGAAAATCAAAGCCTTCTTTTCATATATTACAAAATACATTTATCTGTATTCATCTATGAGAATATATGGAAATCTTCATTATCTTAAAGAACAGGTTGCACAATTATTATGAGAACTAATGCACAGATGAAGAAGCTGAGTGATTTGAATTATACTTGGTAAATTCATTACATCCGAAAAATACTGTTTGCAAAGTAACAGTATTCTAACTTCATAATTATATTTGACATGTGTGCTTCTGGTTGTATTTTCGTTTCTGAAGTCTACTTGTTGCACTATTAAGAAAATTTAAAGGGGGAGAATATGTCTTCTCTTTTATAGTTATAAATCCTAGGTACCCAAAAAACAATTTACACAATACAGTATTCTGTCTTTGCCCACTTCCCTTGGGCCTTGTAACTTGATTTCTATTTTAACATCTATATCATGATCTTTCCCTTGACAAACACTCTGCTTTGTTTCTCTTGTGGTTTTAATTCTTTACTTTCCAATCTGGAAAGAGGACAAAGAGGTAGGAGTTCTTTGAGTTCGACGAGAGCTATAATGAGCATGAAATCATGCCCCAAGTATTCAAGGTAAGAAGAGACAGAAGTGACTCTAATAAAGCTTTTTAGAAAAGAAAGAAAGAAACCAAAAGCAACTAGTATCTGTTATTAATTACTAGAGATAAAAGCATTCTAGAATATCAGAATCAATGCCAAAGAGTTAAAAGCAAACAGAACAGGAATTAGCAAATAGAGGGGAGAACAAGGAGCAAAGAAAGGCCTCAAACCATTTTCTCAAGTTGAAGAAACCAAGGCTTAAATTTTTTGGCCACTAGGAATCTGATACACGGGAAGGTAATGCTGACACAAAGCTATAGAATCAGGGAAAACATCCCTCTCTTGTTTTACAAGGACATTTCTTTCAGTCAGGAAAAAAAACAAGATAATCTTAAAAATCCAAGAAATAATTGATGTATCCACCTCTTAGAGATATTTAGGGAAAACTTTGGATTTCTATAAATGCTAGTTGAGATAAATGATAGTTTGATAGATGAACTTGGGGAACTTATAGAAAAAGTCACAGCACAAAGGATGTAATCGCCAATGTTAGATGGGTCTTGGTAGAAAGCAAATTGTACCAGAGGAATGTCTATCTGTGCTTCATTGACTATGCAAAGGCATTCTACTGTGTGGATCAGAACAAATTGTGATTAATCTTGAGGAGAATGAAAATCCTAGAACACTTGATTGTGCTTATGCAAAGCCTACACTTGGACCAGGAAAGTAGTCCTCAGAACTGAGTGAGGAAACATGACATGGTTCAAAATCAGAAAGGTAGTGCATCAGGGATGTGTCCTGTCTCTATACCTTTTCAATCTATATGGAGATCAGATCATCAGGGAGGCTGAGCTTTATGAGGAGGTATGTGGCATCAGGATTGGCAGAAGACTCATTAACAACCTACAATATGCAGATGACACAATCTTGCTTGCTGAAACTGAGGAGGACCTCCTGCATTGCTTGCTGCAGATGGTCGAGGAATATAGTCTTCAATATGGATTGAAGACCAACATCAAGAAAGCAAAGATTCTCACCACTGGGCCCATTGGCAGGATCATGATAGATAGAGAAGAGATTGAGGGAGTTAGCAGTTACAGTTTACTCGGCTCCACAATTAACACTTTTGGCACCAGCAGTCAGGAAATAAAAAGGCGAATTACATTAGGTAAATCTGTTGTCAGGGACTTCTCCAGATGTCAGTCTACAGCCTAAGATGCACCTGATTGAGGCCACAGTCTTTACGATTACTTGCTATGCGTCAGATAGCTAGACAATGACTAAGTATAACAAATAGAAGAAGAATTGATGTCTTGGAGTTGTGGTGCTGGAGAAGAGTCTTAAACCAAGGACCACCAAGAAAACAAATAGGTCTGTCTTGGAAAGGGTAAAAACAAGTTGTTAGGATTTGTCTGTGTCACATATTTTGGGCACATGGCCAAGAGGGACAAGTCCTTCGAGATGGATATCATGCTCAGAAGACTGGAGGGACAGCCCAGGAAAGGAAGACTTCAGATGAGATGGATTGACACAGTAACTAGGGTAATGGGGGTAGGTGTGTTAGAGTCAGTGAGACTGGCTCAGGACAGGGCAGGGTTCAGAGCTATTGTACATAGAGTGGCGATGAGTTGCAGGTGACTCGATCGCACATAATAACAATGACAACAACAGAATACTGTTATCATTGTTATTACATGTCATTGAGTCAAAACCAACTCATGGCTTCCTCCATTAGATTTTCAAAGGCCGTAAATCACACAGAAAAAAACTGCCCACCTTTCTCCTATGGTGGATTTGAACCATATGTTTTGGGGTTGGCAGCAAACCCTAACATTAGACCATCAAAGCTCCTTAATTAGGGTTGTTGTTGTTGTTGTTAAGTGCCATCGAGTCACAGGCAACTCATAGTGACCCTATGAAGGAGAGTCCTCAACACTTGTGACCTCATCCTCTCTCCAGGTTCATAGGGTTTCCGGAGGCAAGCTATTACGGAAGTGGATGCTGCTCCTGCTTCCAAGCTTGTTTTAATCAGGGAGTTTTACCCAACACTGTCCACCATGGGTAACTGATCATTAATGCATTTGACACATCAGCGTCACAGCAACCACAAGTTACTGCTGTACGGCAAGTGGACACACCAGGGCTATACGACCTAGAGGGATGTTTGAACAAAAACAGTAAAAGACAGGACCGAGGGCTGCAGGACCAAGGGCCCTATGATATCTTATCACTATCCAGCATGCCCAAATGCTAGCAAACTCTGGGTTGGACACCCCCAGCTCATCTGGCAGGTCTGCTCTGCCAACCCCCACTTGGGGCAAATAGAACTCCACAAGCACCTTGATCCCTCCATATCTGCAGCTCCTCAAGATGCTAGAGGCAGCGTGTAGCTGACACTAAGCCTCCCTACTACTGTTGTTGTTGTTGTTGTTATGTGCTGTCGAGTCGCTTGCGACTCATAGCGACCCTATGTACAACAGCCCTAAACTCCACTCTGTCCTGTGCCAATCACACTGTCTCTGACACTCCCATCCCGACTATGCCAGTCAATGAATCAGTCCACCTCATAGAGGGCCTTCCCCTCCTGCACTGTCCCTCCACCCTCCCAAGCATGATGTCCTTCTCCAAGGACTGGTCTCTCCTCACAATATGTCCAAAGTATGTTAGATAGAGCCTCAGAACCCTTGCCTCCAAGGAGCTACCTGGTTTAACCATTTCTAAGACAAATCCTAGCAGTCCACGGTATTCTCAATACTCTTCTCAGCACCACAGCTCAAAGGCATCAATTCTCCTTCTATCCTCCTTGGTCATTGTCCAACTCTCTGATGCATAACAAGTGATTGAGAAGACCTTGGCCTGTATCAGATGCACCTTAGTCTCCAGCAGACACCACTGCTCTTCAGTACTTTGGAGAGGTCCCTAACAGCAGATTTTCCCATAGCAATGCGCCTTTTAATTTCCTGGCTGCTGGTGCTAAGAATGTTGACTGTGGAGCCAAGCAAGCTAAAGCTGTGTACAATTTCAATCTCCTCACCATCCATCCTGATGCTGCCAATTGGTTCAGTGGTGAGAATCTTTGTCTTCTTGATATTGAGCCTCAATCCATATTGGAGGCTGCAGTCCTTGACACTCTGCAGCAGGTGCTTCAGGTCCTCTTCAGTTTCAGCAAGCAGAGTTGTGTCATCTGCATAACGCAGATTGTTGATAATCGTCCCCCAATCTTGACCCCATATTTCTCCTCATAGAGCCCAGCTTCCCGGATAATCTGTTCTGCATAATTCTAAACTGGTGACAGTTTATAACATCTTATATTCCTCAGAAACCTGGGGAATCATTGTACAAGATGAACTTTGCAAAGAACAACAGCAATTTTCAACTACTCTATATACACTAAAACCAAGAACAGGTAAGTTTATGCTCATTATAAGTTAATAGAATATATGTGCAGCATTTTGATTTACTGAACACTAATGACCAAAGACAAGGTAAATAGGGTAAGGACATTATACATGAAGAAAGCAAAACAAAAATGTAAAAAGAAAAAGAGATTAAAATGGATATCAGAAAAGATGCTGAAACTTGTCTTGAATGTAGAGAAGCTAAAGGGGTGGACAGGGAGAAAAATGCAACAATGAATGAATGGAAATCCAAAATCTATGTAAACATTCATTAAAATAAAAAAAAATTAAAAAACCCAAAAAAGAAGAAATGTTAAATTGAAATATCTGGACAGAAGATTTCAAATGGAAAATTAAAAAGACAAAGTAAAGTAGTATAATGAAATATGCAAGTAGCTGGTCGTGTTGTGGCTTACCATACAGTTGGAACCAACGCATAGCTGACCCTCCAGTGAGTTTTCAAAGACAGTTAATTGCACAGGTAGAGATTGCCCATTCTTCTCCCACGGAGCAGCTGGTGCTCTCGAACTGTGTGTGCCTTTGGAATTGCAGTGCACCTTCTTGACACTAGGCCACCAAAGCTCAATTAAAAAGGTAACAGTATTCTTTGCATCATTCAGTCTGAAAGAACTGAAGAAAAAGTCAAACCTTGAGTCATAATATTAAAGAATTCTATATATACCAAAAAAAATTAATAGGCCTAAGAAGCATAAAAAGAAGATTGAGAGTATACAAAGTCATTGCAACCAAAAAGAACTGGTCAAGACTCAACAACTGTGTTTTATTTAGGTGCCCTCGATTTGAGAACAACCTGTAATGATACTATGAACAACAGATCTGAACCGCTGTTTTATCTGATGCAGAACAGGGTATTTTCAATAACCTAATATGTGTGGAAAAGCTCAGTAATGAGTAAGGAGACTGAACAAAAATAATTGATGTCTCTAAATTATAATGATGGAAAAGAATATGAAATCTATTATGGACTGTGAGAAGAAAGGAAAAATCTACATGGAGGAAGTATTGCCAGAACATTCCTGCCAGAAGCACATACCTTGGGTAACATTAGAAGTAATCAGTTGCTAAAGAATGGCATCATACTTGGTAAAGAGAATCAGCAATAAGAGGAAGTCTCTGATGAGTGAGATTGGTGTGGTTGCATCCAACAACAGGCTCAAATATAGCAACGATTTTGTTGATAGCACAAGTTATGGCAGTACTTTGTTGAGTTTTGGAGTTTGTTTTTCTTTTTCTTTCTTTTTTTTTCTGTTGTGTGCAGAGGCACCATAGCTGGAATCTAACAACAAATTATTTGGCTATAAAGACATTTTTGTTTCTATACAATATCAGATGGAATGATTATTCATGGTAAGAAAAATATTAGCCCCTTCATAACTTGATATTGTAGCATAATGTGTAACACATGGTGAGTTGCTAATCAAAAGGTTAGAAGTTCAAGTCCACCAACTGCTCTGAGGAGCAGGGCTGGGGAGAGGGGTGTGAAGTATATCTCTAAACATGTATAGCTTTGGAAATCCAGGAGTCATTGTGAGTTAGATTCCATAGTTACTATGAGTAGGACTCCATTTGACAAAAGTGAGTTTGGTTTATGAAGTAGCTGCTGACAAAACAAAAATTCACCATCCAGGAACTTTGAGAGTATTTTTCATGTTTGACTTTTAAAAGTTGTTTCATGTTAATTACTATTGATAAAAAGTCTACTGAACCTGAATAATATTCATTACACATAGACCTTACCATTTTTTCTAGGTATCTTTTTCTTAATTCAGACCCAGCTAGAAAGCTAAGCTCTAATACTTTGCTTTTTCATCTCCAAGCCCTTGTGCCAGAGGTACACTGAGCTTCGTAGGCAGCAAGGAGAAATTGAGATGACAGAAACAAATCTCAAAGCTAGAATTTTGTCCAGAATTCCTGCAAAATCTTCCAGTCATGATCCAGATAGATGTCCATTTTGCATATTTCTTTGGTAAACCTCTTCAGCTATACCCCAGTAACAGCATCACTAACTTAGTTATGGAATTACCCCATTTTTCTTGTAGATTCCAGAGTAAAAAGCCTGAAATGACCCAGGAGATAGAATAATAGTCCCAGGAAGAATGTTTAAAAGGACTGAGGTTGTTCCAAGTTTACTTAAATTTCATCTCCTTCATAAAAATTTCACTGGCTATCCAACAGAGGCTTTTTTTTTTTTTAGTTTTCTGTATTTGTAACATCTTTAGAATATATTCCACTTTCAGACACTTAGTCTATATTCCTAAGAACCATTTTTGGTGGCTGTGTGTCTGGAACTATCATGTCTCTCACAAGCGTACGTGCAGGGACAATACTCTCAGTTCTTAGAGCTACAGAGTACACACAGCACTGGACACAGTGCAGGCTGGGGCTTAGTTTCCTAGACTTGAGAATGTGTCCAGAATAACTATTGTCTGTAAGCCAGCAGATTTTTATTTAAAGAAAATGGAACCATTTTTAATATCCAGAGAATTCAAAACAAAAGGAATTTGGCATAAATTCAAGCAGGAGATAGCCCTTCAGGCAGGTCCACGATAATAACAAAAAAGTTGTGCAGCTGTGGATGGCGCGATTAAGAATGCATTGTTTCTCAGGATGCTGCTGACTAATGGTATATTAAGTCGAAGTTTCCTGGGTGGGTGGAAGCTTGCTTCCTGCCTCTGATTAGCGGCCATCGAGCAGCTCCTGGATCCTGGTGATTAATACACCAGAGCACTGCTGAATCCTGTTACACTCGTGATTGGTTGTGGATTGTTTTGTTATGTCGAGTCAGAACCAACTGATAGCTGACTCTTCGGCAAGTTTTCGTAGTTAATTGTATAGGGGTAGACTGCCCATCTATCTCCTGCGATACAGTTGGTAGATTTGAACCATGTACTTCTGGGGTGGCAGCACAATTCCTTACCACTGAGTCACCAGATCCTGTAGATTAGACCTTGATAATGCATAAGACTTTCACTGTCAGAATTAAAAAAATGAATTGCCAGACCTTTCTTTTATTTCCCCTTGCCTGGAGCACTGATGTAATATGCTCAACATCACAGCAACAACTCTCCGAGGACAGATGGGTGCATTAGAATTGCTGTCTTGGAACAGTTTGAATTGCTAACTTAATCAAGTGTCAACTGTGGCCAATTGTACCACGCAGAGATTTGAAATGTTGCTGTTGTTGTTGTTAGGTTTCATTAAGTCAACTTGAACTCACAGTAACCCTATGAACAACAGGAACCTTGCTCTATCCTGTGCCATCTTCACTGTCTCTGATATGTCCATTGTTACAGCACTGTATAAATTCATCTTGTTGAGGGTCTTTCTCTGACCACCCACCTTTCCCAGCATGCTGTTTTTCCCTCCCCCTTGGTTTCTCCTAACAACATTCTCACAATATTTAAGATGAACTTTCCCCATCTTTAATTTTAAGAAGCAGCTTGGTTACACTTCCTCCAAGACAGACTTATTTGTTCTTTTGGCAGCCTATAGGATATTCAGGACTCTTCCAATGCCACAATTAAAAGATATATGCATCAATATGGTGTTGTTTTTGTTAGGTGCTGTCAAGTTGCCAGTGACTCATAATGACTTAAGGGACAACAGATCTGAATCCTGTCCTATCCTGTACCATACTCACAATCTGACACACTTGAGTCCTTTGCTACAGTCACTGTGTCAATCTAGCTGGTTGAGGATCTTCCTCTCCTCTGCCATCCTTCCACGTTTCCAAGCATGATATCTTTCTACAAGGAATAGCTTCATTGAGCAACATGCCCAAAGCATGTAAGATGAGGCTTTGCCCTCCTTGTCTGCAAGGAGCACTCTGGCTGCACCTTCTGAAAGATGTATCTGTTTGTTCTTTTGGCAGTCCATGTATTCAGACTCCTCTCCAACATCAAAGTTCAAAGTTATAAATTCTTCTTCTGTCATCTTTATTCATTGTCCAGCTCTCAGTAGCATAATGACTGAAAAGATGATGGACTGAAGCAGACACATTTTTCGTTCTCAAACTGACATCAATTCTCCTCAATAATTTGGAAATGTTCCTGATTGACAACCTTCCCGAGGCAATACGTCTTCCGACCCCTGACTGCTAGTATCAAGTGTACTTGATTTGGAAGGTTAGAAGGCCGTCTCTGATTCTACCATGTGTGAGTTTAAGGGGTTCTCAACACTGAGTTAGGGGGCAAAAGGTGAACCCAGACTCTGGCTGTGTGCAGAGCTCTGGGGTTTCCGATGCAAGCCTGGGACTAAATGCCTTGCCTTGGATGCAAAGAGATGTGTCCTGGAAAGGCAAAGATTGTGAAGCTTCATCTATTTTGGGCATCTTGCCAGGAGTCCTTGGAGAAGGACATTATGCTTGGAAGGGTGGAGAGCCTGCTCAGGAAAGGAAGACCCTATGTGAATTAGACTGGGAGAGTGACTGTGGCAATGGGGGCAAATGTGTTAGAGAAAGTGAGTTTGGCTTATGATAGGGCAATGTTCTGAGCTATTATTGTTCATAGGGTCCCTATGAGTGGATTGAGTTCCAAGTAAAATAAAAAAAAAGGCATTGACAGTTTTAATCTTTTCTCCATCTGATATAATGTTGTCTACAAGTGCAGTGGCCAGAATTTTTGTTTTCTTGATGATGAGATGTAATCCATATTGAAAGCTGCAGTGTTTGACCTTCTGCAACAAGTGTTTCAAGTTCTCCTCACTTTCAGCAAGTAAGGCTGTCATCTGCATAAGGAAGGTTATTGACCAGTCTTTTTCCAATCCTGAGGTCACATTCTTCTTCATAGAGTCCACTTTCTCAATAATTTGCTCAGCATACAGATTAAATAGGTATGCAGAAAGAATACAAGCTTGATGCACACCTTTCTTAAATTTAAACAAAATCTTGTTGAATATTATACAAAACTGAATGAAAAAGTACATTGACAAAAATACAATCGGTTTAAAAGAGGCAATGGCACTGGGACTACCACTGCCAATGTCAGCTAGATCTTAGCTGAAAACTGAAAGTACCAAAAGAATGTCTTCATGTTTTATTGACTATGCAAAGGCATTTGACTGTGTGGATCACAATAAATTGTGGCTAACACTGAGAAGAATGGGAATCACAAAACACTTGATTGTGCTCATGTGAAACCTATAGTTGGACCAGGAGGCAGCTGTACAAACAGAGCAGAGAAACATTGTATGGTTCAAAATCAAGAAAGGAACATGTCAGGGATGTGTTCTTTCTTCATAACTTTTCAAACTATATGCAGAAGAGATCACTTGGGAGGCCGGACTTTAAGTGGACGAATGTAGCGTCAGGATTGGAGGAAGACTCATCAACAACTTGGGTTATGCAGATGAAAAAACCTTGTTCGCTGGAACTGAAGAGGACTTGAAGCATTTGATGGAGAATTTAAAGGACTGTAGTTTCAATATGGATTGAACCTCAATATCAAGAAAACAAAGACTCTTAACACTGAACCAACTAGCAACAGCATAATAGATGGAGAAGAGACTGAGATTGTTAACAATTTCCTCTTGCTTGGGTCCACATCAACATTCTTGGCACCAGAAGTAAAAATTTAAAAATTAGTTGTATTGGGAAAGTCTGCTGTCAGGGACCTTTCCAGAACACTGAGGAGCAATGATGTCAAGCTAGAGACTAAGGTGCACCTGATCTGAGCCATGGCTTTCTTAAGTACTTGCTATGCATCTATGAGCTAGACAATGACTATAGATGACAGGAAAGAATTGAAGCCTCTAAGTTTTGGTGCTGGAGAAGAGTATTGACCATACCATGGACTGCCAAGAGAACAAATAAATGTGTCCTGGAGAATCAAGAATTGGGAGGTTTTGTCTCATGGACTTCAGGCAGATTGTCAGGAGAGACCAGTCATTGGAGAAGGAAATTATGTTTGGAAGGGTGGAGGATCTATTCAGGAGAGGATGACCCTGGATGAGAAAGATTGATAAAGTAACAATGGCAATGGGAGTGAGAGTATTAGAGAATGTGAGATTGTATCATGATAGGGCAATGTTCTGAGCTATTATTCATAGGGCCCCTATGAGTCATAGTTGACTGGACAGTAATGTAACAACAACAAGCGTTCCCTTGATCTGTTCACACAACAGTCTCTTGGTCAAGGTATAAATTTCACATGAGCACAATTAAGCATTCTGAAATTTCTATTTTTTTCAATGTTAGTCATAATTTGTTATGATCCACCCAGTCAAATGCCTTTGCATAGACAATAAAGCACAAGCAGATATTCTTCTTGTATTTTTTGCTTTCAGCCAGGATGCATCTGACATTAACAGTGATATCCCTGGTGCCACAGCCTCTTCTAAATCCAGCTTGAACTTCTGGCAGTTCTCTACGTACTGTTCTAGTAGGTTTTAAATGATCTTTAGCTGTAGTTTGCTTGCATGTAACATTAATGATATTGTTTGACAATTTCCACATTCTATTGAATCACTTTTCTTGGGAATGGGAAAAAGTGGATCTCTTTCAGTCATAGTTGGCCAGTCATCTGTCCTCCAAGTTTCCTGGCATAAACTGGTGAACACATCCAAATCTGCATGCATTAGTTGAAACATCATTTGGTATCCCACCAATTCCTTATTTTTTTGCCAGTGCCTTCACTGAATCTTTAACTTCTTTTTTTTTGTTATTATTGGCTTTTGATTATATTTCAGTGTCAGCCAATCCTTTTCATTGTAGTGATTCTGTTCATTTCTTCAATTTTCTTTTGAAAAGTGGATCATTCAAGATTTTGCCCATAACATCTCTAAGTATTGCAACTCTACGCTTGAATTTGTTTTTCAGTTCTTTAATCTTGAGAAATACAGTTCCTATATCACCAGATATATACTTGATTGTACTCATGCGAAACCTCTACTTGGACCAGGAAGCAGTCCTCAGAATAAAGCAAGGAAACACTATATAGTTCAAAATCAGAAAGCGTGCATCAGGGATGCATCCTGTCTCCATATCTTTTCAGTCAATATGTGGAGCAGATCACCTGAAAGGCTGATCTTTATGAGGAGGAATGTAGCATCAGGATTGGAGGAAGACTCATCAACAACTCACAATAAACAGATGACACAATCTTGCTTGCTGAAACTGAGGAAGATCTGAAGTGCTTACTTCAGAAAGTCCAAAACTACAGTCTTCAATATGGATTGAAGCTCAACATCAAGAAGACAAAGATTCTTACCACTAGGCCAATTGGCAGCACCGTGATAGATGGAAAAAAGATTGAGATTGTTAACAGTAATAGCTTGCTTGGCTCCACAATCAACACTCTTGGAGCCAGCAGCCAGGGAATCAAAAGACAAATTGCACTGGAAAAATCTGCTGTCAGGGACCTCTTCAGAGTACCGTGGAGCAATGATGTCAGTCTAGAAACTAAAGTGCACATGATCCAGGCCATGGTCTTCATAATTACTTGCTATTCTGACAGTGACTAAGAATGACATAATAATTGATGCCTTTGAGTTGTGGTGTTGGAGAAGAGTATTGAACATATCACAGAATGCCAAGAGAACAAACAAGTCTGTCTAGGATAGAGTGAAACCAAATTTCTCCTTGGAGGCAAGGATTATGGAGCTCCATATCACATACTTTGGGCATATGACCAGGAGGGACCAGTCCTTGGAGAAGAACAGCATGCTTGGAAGGGTAGAGGGAAAGTGCATGAGAGGAAGACTCTGAATGAGATAGACTGACATGGTGCTTGGGGTAATGAAGGTAGGTGTATCAGAGTCAGTGAGACTGGCTCAGGATAAGGAAGGTTTCAGAGCGATTCAGGCAACTTAATGGCACATAACAACAATGTACCACCAGAGTGGTGTGAAGTGGCTGATAAAATCCTTATAAATTCAGCAAAAGTAAATGTTTTAGAAAAAAATAATTATTTGGTTATAATTTACATTAGATAAAGTATACTCTGTTATGTATCTGAAGTTGGATAATGTCTATAAATGACTGAAGTAGAATCAATGCCTTTGAGTTGTAGTATTGGAAAGGAGTACTGAATATCCAATGGACTGCCAAAAGAACAAAAAAATATGTTTTGGAGAAAGGTCAGCCAGTGTACGCTTTGTAGGCAAGGATGGCAAAGCTTCATCTTACGTACTGTGGGCATATTGGTAAGGGGCTGGTCCTGGGATAAGGATATTATCCTTGAAAAGGTCGAGGGTCAGCAAGAGGAGGAGCCTTAATGAGATAGATTGATTCAGTGACTATAAATAGGCTCAAGCCTAATTAGAGATGATGAGGATGGCAAAGGATTGGGCAAGTTTCAGGTCCATTGTTCATGGGGTCACTAGGAGTTGTAGTCTACTAGATGGCACCTAACAATAATAACATTTAAAATAGGTTTAATAAATTCAATAAGGTTGTAAAAATGTGTATGTGTGTGTGTGTGTGTGTATTTTTTTTTTATGGACTAACACAAGAATAAAAATGTAGAATAATTTCAACACTTCAAAATGTCCTTTCTGCTGCTTTTTAGTCAAGACACACCTGTCCTCCGTTTCACGTCTAAGCAACATTTGATGTGCTTTCTGCCACTACATATTAGTTTGCTGGATCATGAAATTTCTATGCATTGAATCCTAAGGGAAATTCTTCTTGTGCGTCAAGCTTCTTTTACTCAGCATAATATTTCTAAGATTGGTTCACACTGTTGAGTATTTCTTTCTATACCTGAATAATGAGATGCACTGACATTGATTGTAACAATGGGCTCAGGCATGGCAAGGATTACAAAGATGGCACATGATAAAGTAAGGCTCCAATATGTTGTTCAAAGGGTTGTGAACAATAGTCAATTCCACTGCATTTAACATCAATACGTAATGCTCTGAAAGCACTATATTTTATTTGCTTATTCAGAGCTGATAAGCATGTTATTGTTCTTTGCCATCGGGTTGGCACCAACCCATAGTTGACGCTCCAGTGGGTGTTCAAGGGGCTGCAAATTGCACAGACTGCCCATCTCTCTCTTGCAGAGGAGCTGGTGCTTTCAAACTACTTGCCTTTGGGTTGGCAGCACAATTCATCACCCAGTAGGACACTAGATCTTTCTCAAATTGGTATAAATACTTATGTTAAAAGTTATTTCATTTGGATGAATATCTTCAAGCACAATTGCTGAGTGCTTAGTTAGAGCATTTGTCATTTTATTAAAAACCTTATTATGCTCATTTAGATTCCTGCCATCTGAAGGTTCCAGTTGCTCAATACCCTTGTCAACATTTGGTATTGTTGGTCTTTTTCATTTTATTAAGTCCAAGAGGTGCTGTTGTTGTTGTGTACCATTAAGTTGGAACAGCCTCATAACTGACCCTCTAGCAGGTTTTTGGAGGCAGTAAATCACACTGGAAGAATCAGTTCATCTTTCTCTCGTATTGCAGTTAGTGATTTGAATCTCATGACTTTGGGTTGACAGTGCAACTCCTTACCATTAAGTCATTAGAGCTTCCTAGTCTAATGAGTTCTAATTTAAATTCTAAAATAAAATATACTTTTCATTTACCAGTAATTAACAATACTGAGTATATTTCTTGTAGTCTTTAACTATGTTAATTAGTTAAGATGTCTGCTAAAGTCTTTGCCCACTTTACAGTATGATAATTTTCTTTCTTTTTCTATTATATTGTACAAGTATCAAGTATATTCTAGATACAAGATTTTTGTTAGGGATAGATAGATAGATAGATAGAAGATATTTCCCCTCCATTGTATTTTATTATCTCTTCATTTTCTAAATGGTATCTTTGAAGAATAAATATTTTTCATTTACATGAAATCTAGTTTACTTTTTTGTTCTTTTATAGTTAACTCCTTGTATATCTTAACTGGAAAAAAAACAAACAAACCCCAGGAGAACAAAAACTTTGTGTATTCCAAAGTAAGAAAAGATTCTTTAATGCTACTACTACTACTACTATAACTCTGCATTCCTGTACTGTTTGTAGGGTTTTCAGAGGCCTGTTATTAAATAGTGTCCAATCCTACTTCCTAGTCTGTCTTAATCTGTAAGCTCAACTAAAACCTGTTCACCATGGGTAACCCTTGTGGCATCTCACACACCAGTGACATAACTGTTAGCATCACAGTAACTCACAAGTTATCTCAGTACAGAAAACTGACAGACAAGTGCTGTACCAGTTAGAACAATCGTCTTCCCAAATACAATATCTGAATTGGATAAATGCTCACAAATAACCTACATTATTCAGATAATATAACCTTGCGTGCGAAAAGAAAGGAGGACTTGAAGCACATGTTGCAGAAGATCAATGCATATAGCCTCAATATAGATTGTATCTACATATCAAGAAATCAAAAGACTGAAACTGTCAACAACTTCATCTTTATTGGATCCCCAATTAATACCCTTGGTACCAACATTAAGGAAATCAGGAAACATATTGCAACAGGAAAGTCTGAAGTTAGGGACCTTTCCAAATCATAGAGCAGTAATTATGTCACTTTGGGGACTAAGGTGCACCTAATTCAGGCCATGGTTTTTCTGATCACTTGCTATGCATCAGAGAGCTGAACAATGAATAAAGATTACAGAAGAAGAGCTGATGCTTTTGAGTTGCAGTGTTGGAGAAGAACATTAAAGAGCCCACGGACTACAAAATGAACTAACAAATATGTTTTGGAGAGGGTGCAGCCAAAGTGCTCTTTGGAGGCAAAAATCATGAGGCTTCACCTCACACACTTCAGGTATGTTGCTAGGAGGGGCTATTCCTTGGAGATGGACATGCTGATCAGAAAGGGAGAGGGTCCACGAAGGAGAGGAAGACCCTTAACCAGGTAGATTGACAGGGATACTGTTGCATGGAGCTCTTATGTGTCAGGAAGTATGGGGACAACACAGGATAACACAGGGTTCACATCTGTTAATCATAGACTCACTCTGGGTTATATGTGATTCAATGAAACCTAACAACATCAATTCTTATACTAGTACAGTGCTTTCTTGATTAGTGCAGCTTTATAATAGTTGTTGAATCTGATAGTGCTTGAATCTCAAATTTTCTTTTGCAAAACTGTTCTGGATTTTCTAAGTTCTTGTTTTCCTAATACGAATATTAGAATCAGTTTTATCACTAGAATTTTTACTAGGATTGCATTGAATCAATAAATGAACATAAAGAAAAGAGTTACCTTAACAATTTTTTTGTCTTTCAATTCATGAGAATGATGTATCTTATCATTTATTTTGGTTTTCTTTATTTTCTCTTATGTTTATTTTATAGTTTTTAGTCTATAGGTATTAAATATATTTTTGCTCAGTATATCTTTATATATTTATATATTTATGGATATGGTTGTAAATGTTACTTTTTCATTTCAATTTCCAATTCTGCACTATTATATATTGTTGTTGTTATGCACCATCAAGACTTGGGACTCATAGCAACCCTGTGTACAATAGCTCTTAATTCTGCTCTATCCTGAGCCAATCTCACTGTCTCTGACACACCTACTCCCATTACCACATTTACTGTGTCAATCCATCTCATCTTGGGTCTCCCTCTTCTGTGCTGTTCCTCCACCTTTCCAAGCATGCTGCCCTTTTCCACAGACTGGTCCCTTCTGGACCCGTGACCAAGAATATTAGATGGAGCTTCAAAATACTTGCCTACAGGGAGTAGCCTGATTTTACCCTCTCCAGGACAGATCTGCTAAGGATGGTATGGGAAGAATGTTGAATGATTCAGGAAAGTATAGCACATTCACACAATTGAATACTATGCAGCACACAAGAACAATGATTTTGTAAATTATTACCTAACGTGGGAAGGACTGGGGAGCATTATGCTGAGTGAACTAACTCAGTCCCACAAGGACAAATACTGTATAAAACAAAACCATTATCATAGAATGAGTATGAGGATCCAAGGGGGTGGGAATGGACGCAAAGGGATGAGGATGTTTAATGGGAGGGGAGGATTAATCATGGAGTTGTACAATCTAATGGGGGGGCTGAAGGAAATTGGAAAAATCTGTTCTAGAAAATAATGTATTTGAACTTTGTAAATAAATTAGTATCATTTAACAAAAACAAAAAGAATAATTTTTAATAAAAGAAGAAGAAGGAGGAGAAAGAAGAGGAGGAGGAGGAGGAAGATGGAGGAGGAGGGAAGAGTACACAGAATTGCTATACCACAAAGAACTGGCTAACACAAAAGACTTTCATGAAATAATATATTATCAAAAGACAATGGTGATGACGGAGGACGTTCAAGTTGCTCTGAAGGAACTGGCAAAAAACAAGACCACCAAAATTGATGGAATACCAATAGACATATTTCAATAAACAGATGCAACCCTGGATTTGTTCACTAGGTTGTGGCAAGAAATCTATAGGACAACTGCCTGGTCAACTGACTGAAAGAGATTCATATTTATTCCCATTCCAAAAAAAGGTGATCCAATATTGTTGTTATGTGCCATCGAGTTGCCTGTGACCTGTAGCAACCCTATGCACAGCAGCTCTGAATCCTGCCCTGTTCTGAGCCAGTCTCACTAATTCCGACACACCAACCCCCATTGCCCTAGTCACTGTATCAATCCATCTCTTCCAGGATCTTCCTTTCCTGTTCTTTTCTTCTATCCTTCCAAACATGATGTCCTTCTCCAAGGACAGGTCCCTCCTGTCCACATGCCCAAGTATGTGAGATGGAGCTTCAAAATGTTAGCCTCCAAGGACAGACTTGGTTTCACCCTCTCTGAGACAGATCTATTTGTTTTCTCGGCAGCTCTTGGTATGTTCAAGACTCTTCACCAGCACCACAATTTGAAGGCATCAATTCTTCTTCTGTCATCCTTAGTCATTGTCAAATTCTCTGAAGCATCACAAATAATTGCAAAGACCATGGCCTGGTTAAGGGACACCTTAGTCTCTAGACTGACGTCGTTGTTTTTCAGTATTGTGGAGAGGTCCCTGACAGTAGAATTTCCCAATGCAATTCTTCTTTTGATTTCCTGACCGCTGGTATTAAGAGTGTCGGTTGTTGAGCTGAGCTGTTAACAACTTCAATCTCTCCTCCATTTATCATGGTACTGCCAATTGGTCCAGTGGTGAGAATCTTTATCTTCCTGATATTAAGCTTCAATCCACTTTGAAGACTACAGTCTTTGATCTTCTGCAGAAAGTGCTTCATATCTTTTCTTCAGTTTCAGTAAGCAAGTTTGTGTCATCCACATAATGTAGATTGTTGATGAGTCTACCTCCAACCCTGATGCCACATTCCTTTTCCATAAAGCCCTACTTCCTGAATGATCTGTCCGGCAAATAGATTGAAAAGGTATGAAGACAAGATGCATCTCTGACACACTCCTTTCCTTCAATGAAATTTGTCTTTTGATTTTTCTGGTTACTGGTACCGAAAGTGTTTGATTGTGGAGCTAGCTGAAGCTATTAATAATCACACTCTCTTCACTATCTAGCAGGAGGCTACCAATTGTCCAGGTGGTGAGAATCTTTGTTTTCATTGGGAAAGTCTGCTGTCAGGGACATCTCCAGAGTACTGAGTAGCAATGATATCAGTCTAGAAGCTAAAGTGTTCCTAACCAAAGCCATGGTCTTTCTAATTACTTGCTATATATCAGAGAGTTGGACAATGAATAAGGAGGATAGAAGAATAATTGATGCCTTTGAGTTGTGGTGCTGGAGAACAATGATAAA
Organism: Elephantulus edwardii; assembly: GCF_000299155.1. Taxonomy (NCBI): domain Eukaryota; kingdom Metazoa; phylum Chordata; class Mammalia; order Macroscelidea; family Macroscelididae; genus Elephantulus; species Elephantulus edwardii. The sequence continues at coordinate 14,708,864 of NW_006399823.1, read as the reverse complement.
CATAGCATGGAGTGCTATTTTATTGTTTCTATTGATTGCCATCAAGTCTAGCACGACTCATACCGACCCTGTGAACAAAAGACCTTTAGCCTTTCTAGAACTATTGTCATTTTTCCAAGTTCATAAAGTTTCAAGGGGCATGTGGTTCAGGAAGTGAATGCCACTCCTGCTTTCAAATCTGTCTTAAACTAGGAGCTCCACTAAACACTGTCCACCACAGAAGGCAACCATATGGTATTTGACACCCAATGGCACAAGGTTCAGCATCACAGCAAACTCCAATTATCTCAGGACAGCTAATTGCCAGAAGAGTGCTGTATGACTTAGATGAATGTTCCTCCAAAATATAATACCATAAGGCCTGAGGGCCACAGGCCAGAGGGCTCAACAGACTTTTAAATACAATGGCCCTCCAGGAAGTTTTGTTGACACTAAACAAGAGGCTTAAATAAAAAAACAAGGAAACTTTTCACAGGACCCTCAACTAGACAAGAGTGCTCATCTTAGTCCAGCCTCAGGTCACCCAGCATCCAAAAAGGAGACAAGAGGCATGCCTTAAATACAAGGTTTCTCCAGGAGGTCTTGGTGACTCTAAACAAAAGGCTTAAATTAAAAATAAAACAACAATCAAACAAATATTCCATAGGACCCTCAACCAAAACAAGAGCAACCCATCTTACAGAGTTCAGTCGCATCACCCAGTCTCCAAAATGCTGTTATATTATGAGGTAAGACTATTTTTATATGTTACTATTGTAAACATGAAAAATTTGCTTCTTAGTTCTAGTAGCTTTTTTGAGTGTGTAAATTTGTTGAGGGCCCCAGTGATTTGTTGTTGGACGCCACAGTGTCTGACCCATAGCAACCCTATGAACAACAGATCTGAACCCTGTCTTATCTTGTGCTATTCTCACAATCTCTTACACACTCAAGCCCATTGCTGCAGTGACTGTGTTAACATTCTTGGTTGAGGGTGTCTCTCCTTCACCAGCCCTCCACCTTCTCAAGTATGATGTGCTGCCAACCCAATGGAACACAGTTTGAGTCCACGAGCTGCTCTACAGGAGAAATGTTGGAGCCTGGCTAACTTGTAAAGCAAGATTGTTGTTGTTGTTATGTGCCGTTGAGTCGTT
>NW_006399823.1:14694380-14706701 GCF_000299155.1 Elephantulus edwardii | reverse complement strand
AGAGTCAGCCACAGTTTGTTATGATCCACACAGTCAAATGCCTTTGCATAATCAATGAAACACAGATAGACATTCTTCTGGTATTCTCTGCTTTCAGCCACGATCCATCTAACATCAGCAACAATATCCCTAGTACCACGATTAGCCCTGTACCAAAAGGCAAGCAAGATTAACTCCATCTTGGCTACAGTATCTGCTTGATAGAAATCAACTCAAGGAAGCAGGATGTCAAAAAGTGAGCCATACTGCAGCCATTTTAAGCAAGTAGCCATTTTATACCAGGTTCAAATGTGCAGATGTTTGAAAAGGAGCAAAAACAAGTTTAACCATTCCTTGAACCCCAAGGCCAAGCAGGGATGTGCGGAATGGTATGTCCCTCCCTAAAGACTCAATTCTGATGCTCTTGCTTGCTAATTGGAAGCCTTGCTTGCAGGTGGTAGGGATATCAAAACAAATGTATTGTTGGCCTTCAGGCTGAGTTGTTTTTCTGTTCACTGCAAAAAGAATATAACACAGAAGTTCAGGAATGAACTCTGCTATCTGCCATCAGCTGGTAACCTCTCTGTGTCTTCATTTAATCCTCGTCCCTTCTCTCGGTGAAACTGCTCCATATAAAGAGACAGGATCTCGTTAGAGAAAGAGGAGCAATCTCCTGTGCAACTTACTATCTCGAAAACCTGCTGGAAGGTCAGCAATAAGATGATTATGACTCAGTAGTAATCAACAACAACAGATTTCTTAAAGGTCATGGTACCAGGAATATTACAGTTAATATAGAGAAATATCTATCTGAGTTTCATTGACTATGCAAAGGCATTTGACCATGTGGATCAAAACAAACAGGCTGACTCTGAGAAGAATGAGAACGCCACAACTCTTGACAGTGCTTATGTGAAACCTATACTTGAATCAGGAAGAAGTCAACATTGCATGGTTTTAAATCAGGAAGGGTATATGTGAGTGATGTGTTCTATCTCCATACCTTTCCAATCTATATGCATAACAGATCATTTGAGAGGCTGCACTTTATTAGGAGGAATATAGCATCAGGATTGAATGAAGATTCATCAACAACCTATGTTATGCAGATGACATAATTTTGCTTTCTGAAACCAAGGAGGACCTGAAGCGCTTATTGCAGAAGGTCAAGAACTACAACTTTCAATATAGATTGAAGTTCAACATTAAGAAAACAAAGATTCTCACCACTGGGCTGATTGGCAGCATCATGATAGACGGTGAGGAGATTAAGATTATTAACAATTTGCAATTACATGCTATGCATCTGAAAGCTGGACAATGACTAGGAATGATAGAAGGAGAACTGATGCCTTTAAGGTGTGGTGCTAGAGAAGAGTATTGAATAATTTAAACAACTGTTAGGAGAACAAAAAGTTTGTCCTAGACAGGGTGAAACAAAGCTACTGTTTGGAGGCAAAAATTCTGAAGCTTCGTCTGACATACTTTGGACATGTTGCTAAGAGGACTAGTCCTTGGACATTATGCTTGGGAAAGTGGAGGGACAGCACAGAAAAGGAAAATCCTCAATGAGATGGATTGACTCAGAAACTGGGGTAATGTGTTTGGGTGTATCAGAGACAGTAAGGTTGGCACAGGTTAGAGCAGGGTTCGGAGCTGTTGTACATAGGGCCGCTATGAGATGCAGGCAACTTGATGGCACATAATAACAATGACACGTTCATGTACAAATTCTATGACTGAAAATTTACTTCTCTACTTCATTCTGTCAATGCTTTATTTTTGTCCTTAGCTCTAATTATGATTTTCTTTTTACCACTGAATGAAATGGTAATAAGTGAACTTTCATATTCTGCTCTTGTCCTTAGTAGAAAGTATTAGTTTTTAAATCATTAATGCTATTGTAATGCTAGATTTTCATAGTTGCCCTTTATCAGGCTCAGAAAGTGCTCTGATTTTCTAGTTTGTTGAAGTAGTTTATATTTTTTTCTTTTATTCTGATTTATTTACAAAGTTTGAATACATTGGGGTTGTTTTTTTTTTCACAAAAAATCCTTCCCATTTCCTTCACCCTACCCAAACATCAAATTGTGTAACCCCAATCCACACCCCTCTATTTCCAACCTCCCCCTCACCTTGGATCCTTATACTCATTCTACAATAATGGTTTTATACATTATTTGTCCTCATGGGATTGAGTTGGTTCACTGAGCTTAATGCTTTGCAGTTCCTCCCAAGTTAGGTAGTAATTTACAAAATCCTTGCTCCTGTGTTCTACATAGTATTCTATTATAGGAACTTACCACAACTTCTCAATCTATTCATTTGTGGTCGGACATCTGGGCTGTTTCCATGTTCTTGTGATGGTGATTAATTCTGCTATGAACCACAATGAGATACCATCTCACTCCAGTAGCGGTGGCAGTTTAACAGGACAGCAAGTATTAATGTTGGAGAGGATGAGGGGAGATAGGAAGCCTTTTACATTGTTGGTGGGATTGTTCAATGGTACAACCACTCTGGAGAGCAGTTTGACGCTTTCTCAGAAAGCTGAACAAAGAAATTTCATATGACCCAGATAATTCCATTGTTTGGAATATGGAAAGTAGTAGTTTATCTTTTAATCACAAATAGAATAGATGATAATTTTGTTAAATTTATCTTCTTCATATGTTAATATGATATTGTTGTCCTTGTTTACCAAAGGTTGGAAGTTACCCAGAGCTGACCCTCAGGAGGGTTTTCAGAGACAGTTAACCACACAGGAGAAGACGGTAGACTTTAACCATGGAGAAGCTGGTAGACTTGAACCAAGTGCCTTCAAGACTGTAGCACAGCTTCTTGTCACTAGGCCACCAGAATTCCCTATTAACATGATAATATTCATTTATTTTCTTCATTTATAAGATTTTAATTAATTTTTAAAAAATATTAATATCAGTCATTCTTTCAATAAGTCTCATGTGATCAAAATGAATACTTTTATACATTGCTGTACACTAATTGTTATTATTTCTGAAGGATTTTTATATCTATACACATGAAGAAATGTTGTTCTGTAGCTTTCTTTCCTGATAATACCGCTCCTTTTAATATTTGGTAATTCTCTGCTTATGAACTGAGTTAAGAGGGGTTCTCATCACATACGTACAAAGACTTTTGTTTATAATTGGTATTGTTTCTCCCTAAAATATTTTACAGGCTTCACTAGTCGAACTATATTTATCTGTAGACTTTTTTTTATGCCTGGAAAGATTTCTGTTATTTTCATTTATTTAAGAGATAAAAGAGCACTTTTAAATTTTTAAAAAATCCATTTAAATAACTCATATTATTCAAGACTAGATCAGAGCTAACAAACTATTTCTGTTAAAGACCAGATGTTAAATCTCTTAGCCTTTGTAAACTATACAGTCTCTGTAACAGTTAATCAACTCTTCTGTTGTGGTATGAAGCAGCCATACATAACATGTAAACAAATTATTATGGCTATATTCCAATCAACCTTTATACACAAAAACAGCTGGCAGGCTAGATATGGTCTATGGTCAGTCTGTCAATCCCAAATCTTCGTTATTACACTTCTGTCAAGAATTGTTTATAATGCTCCATTATTATTATTTTTAACGTTTGCAAGGTCTACAATGGTGTTCCCTCTTTAAATTACTGATATAAATTGTATCTACTCTCTCATTTTCTTAATGAGTCAAGTTAATGGTTTACCAATATTCTTTTTCTACCTAATAATATTTTTTTGTAAAAAACTACCTTTCGATCTCAATGATTTTTCCCCCAATTTTTTTTCTCTCTGTTTCATTTCCCTAATACCTGCTCTTATCTTCATATTTGCTTTGGCTTTAACTATCCCGTTTTATTTAGTATATTATGGTAGAAGCATCAAGAATTCATTTTGCTCTTTTCTTGTCTTAATATAAACTAGAACTTTTCCTTGCCATCTAAACACTGCTATAATTACATCACACAAATTTTTGTGGGTTGTGTCTTTCTTCAGTTGAGTTAAAAACATTTTCTAACTCTTTTGTTATTTTCTTTAATTCATGATGTATATAGTTTGCTGATTAATTAAATATTTAAAAAATATTTCAGATCTCTTTCTGATACTGACTTCTCACTTAATTCTAGCATTATCAAGGAACATTGTCTGTATAATTTAAATCATTTATATTTAAAAATTCATATATATCCCAGAATTATGTTAATTATGATGAATGCAAGCATACACACTTAAAAACATGTGTACTGACAGCTTGCTCTGGACTGGATTTTGCTTATGGACGCAAATGCTCAAAGTTTTCAAGTTGAACTGAGGACTCTTCAGCAAAAGGGCATACTTGTTCCCTCAGAGTATTGGTTTGATGTTGTTGTTAGGTGTCATCAAATTGCCTATGACTCACAGCAACCCAATGTATAATAATAGCTCTGAACCCTTTCCTATCCTGACCAGTTGTCCAGTGTCCGACATAGCTCCTCCTATTACCCCAGAGGCTGTTGTCAATTCATCTGATCCAGGTCTTCCTCTCCTGCTGTAGTCCTTCCAAAAGATGTCCTTCGCCAAGGGTTGGTCCCTCCTGGCAACATGCCCAAAGCATGTGAGGTGAAGCTTCAAAATTCTTGCCTTCAGAGAGTAACTTGTCTTCACACTTTCTAGGACAGACCTGTTTGTTCTCTTGACAATCGATGGTATGTTCAGTATTCTTCTCCAGCACCGCAACTCAAAGGCATCAATTTTTCTTCTATCATGCTTAGTTATTGTCCAGCTTTCCAATATATAGGAAATAACCACAAAGTTAATGGCCTGGATCAGGTGCATCTTAATCTCTAGAATGACACTGTTGTTCCTATGTACTTTGAAAGGCCCCTGACAGCAGACTTTCCCAGTGCAAGTTATCTTTTTATTTTCTGGGTGTTGGTACCAAGATTATTGACTGTGGAGCCAAGCAAGCTTATGCTGTTAACCTCAATTTCTTCATCATCTATCATGATACTGCCAGTTGGCCCAGGGGTGCAAATCTTTGTTTACTTGAAGGTGAGCTTCAGTCCATATAGAAAGCTGCAGTCCTTGACCTTCTCCAGCAAATCCCTCAGGTCCTCCTCAGTTTCAGCAAGCAAGCAAAGTTGTATCATCTGCATATTTCAAGTTGTTGATGAATCTTCCTCCAATCATGATGCCACATACCTCTTCATAGAGCCCAACCTCCTGGATGATCTGTTCCTCATATATAATAAATAAGTATGAAGATAGGATGCATTCATGATGAATATCTTTCCTGATTTTGAACCATACAGTGCTTCCTTGCTCTGCTCTGATGACTGCCTCCTGGTCCAAGTATATATTTTGCATAAGCACTATTAAGTGTTCTGGGATTCCCATTCTTCACCAGGTTAGCCACAATTCTGTTGTGATCCACACAGTCAAATGCCTTTGCATAGTCATTGAAACACAGATAGAAATTCCTCTGGTACTGCCTATAATATCCCCGGTACCATGGCCTCTTCTAAGCCCAGTCTGGACATCTGGCAGGTCTCTGCTTTTTGTTGTTTTGGGCTTTTTTACATTTTTTTTTTCTTTTGGCTAATATACTTTCAAGGATCACATACATTGTTTTTCACACCAGATCTTTCCCATTTCTTTTACCCACCTCTCCCTCCACCCATCAAATTGTATGACCCTGTGATTAATCAGCCCTCTCCCCTCGCCCCGGCTTGTAATCACCACTCTGCTCCCACTTTGTTCCCCTTGGATCTTCATACACATTCTACAATAATAGTTTTATACAGTATCTGTCCTTATGGAACTTTGTTAGTTCACTTAGCATAACGCTCTCCAGTCCCTCCCAAGTGAGGTAGTGATTTATAAAATCTTTGCTCCTGGGTGTTGTGTAGTATCCCATCATATGAATATACCATAATTTTTCAACTCATTTGGCTGTGGTTGGACATCTGGGCTGTTTCCATATTCTTGTGATGGTGAGTAATGTTTCTATGACTATTGTCTCCATTTTTACCTCAGGTCTCATTTTCTTTGGGTATATTCCAAACAGTAGAATAGCTGGGTCATTTGGCATTTCTATATTCAGCTTTCTGGGAAAATGCTAAGCTTGGCAGTTCTTTGTTGATGTGCCATTCCAGTTGTTTTTGGATCATTTTCAGTAGGAACTTTGGTTGCATGTGGTATTAATGATCTTGTTCAGTTGTTGTTGTTGATAGCTATAGAGTCGAGCATGACTCATAGTGATCCTATGAACAAAAGACTTGAAACCTTTCTATAACTATCATCATTTATCGGAGTTCATAGGAATGGGCAAATCAGTAACTGGGTACTTAGAAGGGGGAAATTAGGGACATGAAGCATGAAGTAGCTGGTTTACACCTTTCCACCAATGCAGTCATTAGTAAAATTGTATGTGGGAAAAAATCAAAACATACATGAACTAAATATAACATAGTCTGTATAAAACACAATATACATGCATGAAATACAATGTGTATGAATGATAAAAATATTAATTATAAAATGTGTATTCTTCTAATATAGGGTAAAGTGTACTATAAATATCTATAAGGTGAAATTAAATCTTTTTTTAGATCTATTGATTTGCTGTCTGCTTGTTCTATTGGTTACAGACCAAGAAGGGTAAAATTTGCTACATTAATGGTCAAGTCTATCTTTCTTTAAAGTTTTGTTAAAATTTGCTCCATATATGTCAAAGCTGTTTTAGGTGCATGCATAATCAGGATTGTTATATCCTCAAACATACTTTTAACCAGTAAGATATACAAATGTATATATTGTAATTATTATGCTGTAAAATTCACTATCTTATTAAGATACCTATTTCACTTACTGTTCTTTTGGTATAATCCTCCATTTTCCATTATTTTATCCGATTTTAATGTGGATGTCTTATAGAAAGCATATAGTTAGGATTTATTTTTGGAAATGGAACTAAAAAACTCCTTTGCTTTTTTATTTAAATATTATAGAACATTTGTGTTCTGGCCTTCACTCATAAGTGTTCAAAGCCTCAAACCTGTTCCTGAGATGGTTCTGAAATTCAGGTGGGATAGACTCAAAGTCATATTTTGGTTGCCTTGGATTTGGTTTAATTTTCCTCAGCTTCAGCTTGAATTTGCATATGAGTAGTTGGTGGTCTGTTCCACAGTCAGCTCCTGGCCTAGTTTTCACAGCTGATATTGAGCTTCTCCAGCGGTTCTTTCCACCGAAGTAATCGATCTGATTCCTATGCATACCATCAGGTGAAATCCAGGTATATAACCTGTGTTTATGTCTCTTAAAAATGTATTTGCTATGAATAAGTCATTGATTGTGCAAAATTCGATCGTTCCCTCTCCAACTCCATTTCTGTCACCGAGGCCATGTTTTCCAACTACTGAATCTTCTTCTTTGTTCCCTACTTCAGCATTCCAGTCACCCATTATTATCAATGCATCTTGATAGCATGTTCCATCAATCTCCGATTGTAAAAGTTGGTAAAAACCTTCTATCTCCTCTTCCTTGGCTCTGGTTGTTGGTGCATATATTTGAATGATAGTGGTATTCACTGGACTTCCTTGTATGTGTATAGATATTATCCTGTCACTGACAATATTGTACTTCAAGATGGATCTAGCAATGACTTTTTTAACTATGAAAGCAACTCCATTTTTCCTCACCTTTTCCTGAGCCAATTGCACTGTTTCTGATACACCCATCCCGATTACCCCAGTCATTGAATCAATCCACCTCATAGAGGGTCTTCCCCTCCTGTACTGTCCCTCACCCTCCCAAGCATGATGTCCCTCTCCAAGGACCGCTCCCTCCTTACAACATGTCTTTGCCTCCAAGGAGCCGCCTGGTTTAACCCTCTCCAGGATGAATCTGTCCACAGAGTGGCTGGTAGATGGCAGATTCAAACTGCCGACCTTTTAGTAAACAGTCTGACAAGTCACGTACAGCACCAGCAGAGCTCGTAACTTGCAGCTATAACTTGCTATCCCTGAGTTTGTTCTGACTCTTAGTCACCCTCCATTGGGTTTCTGTGGCTGTAAATTTTTACATTAGGAGTCTGCCAATCTTTCTTCTGCTGAATGTTTAGCAGATTCGAGCTCCATATCTTTGGGTTAGTAGCTCAATATGTTGCGAACAATGTTTACAGTTCCCATCTCTCAACACTCCCTCTCATTGCTGTCAAGTAGGAACTGGCTCGTAGCTGACCCTGAAGTGAGTTTTAGAAGACTGTGAATCACACAGGAAGAAATAAATGGATCATCTTTCTCCCACAGAGCTGCTGGTGAATTTGAACAGCCAGAGAGGCTCCTCCTTTGAGTTAGTAGCATAACTCCCCATGGCCTACATCAACAGACCTCCCAAATGTTATATAACTCCCACTCACTTACCATTATTATAATTTTTATTTATTGCCTTTTTCTTCTTCTGCTTCTATTTGGATCAAACAAATTTGTGTAGGTTTTTCTCAGTATTCTATTTCATCTCCATAAAGAATTCTTGTGGTGTAACAATAAAGCATGAAGCTGCTAACTGAAAGTCCTGCACTTTGAACCAATTCACTCACTTTCTGGAGAAAGGCCTGGCACTCTGCTCTCATGAATATTCCAGTTTAGAAAATCCAATGGTCCTAACTAGTACTTCTGTGTCAGGTAGAGCTGTCCTCACTGTTGTTGTTGTTGTTGTTGTCGTCATGTACCATCAGGTCAGGACTGACCCATAGCTGAACATCCAGAGGGTTTTCAGAGGCACTTAATCACACAGAAGGTTGCCCATTCTTCTGCGAAGCAGCTAATTATGCTTTTGGCTTTTTGTTTATTTATCTAGTTCTATAATAACTTAATGGCATTCTAACCACTTCATCTATCTTGAAATAATATCAGTTCTTATATTACTTTAAAAATTCTAACACTATTTCCAATTCCTACTTCCATCTTTGTGATATTATTGCTATCATTTGACTTAAAAGTATGTATCAAATTCCATAAAAACAGTGTTTAAAAAATTGCTTTTTAAAAAAAATTGCTTTCAACAATCAATTATACTTTAAAATGTTGTATCAGCTTTGCATTCCTGAGAGAATATTAAATTTTTCATAAAATATTACAAATAATTTAATCATAAGAAGGTGGTGGTGGTTATGAGACTTCGAGTAAGAACCAACCCATAGTTGACCCTCCAGTGAGTGTTCAGAGACAGGAAATTTCACGGGAGTAGATTGTCCATCCTTCTCCCACAGAGCAACTGGTGTCTTTGAACCTCGTGCCTTGGGATTGCAGCAAATTTCTTACTACTAGGCAGGAAGACATTATAAGTAAATTCCTTCTCATTTTATCATTTTGTGATTCTTTGACACTATTAGAACTAGAAAAGGCTCTTATACACACTTACTTAGGCTGCTTGTATTTCTCTAAAGGTAAGAACATCAATCTGATAGAAAGTAAAGACGTAAAATGTCATGCTTTCAGTGACCCATGTGTAAAATAGGGTTCAGCGCGACAGTCTCTAAATCGCAAATCAAGTGATACCCATTATACATATATTCTCATTACAAAAGCTAATTTAAAACGGCAGTGATTACGGTTATAAAACATGAGCATTTCAAATGAGCTTGACTTGTTTGCTTTGGACTTCAGTGATAACTTTGGCTTTGGTGTAGTTTTAGCACATGTTAAAATATAACTAGATGGTGAACATTTATTAATTTGGCTGACAGTAAAGGTAATATACTGTAAGAGTGAAGTTGGCACAAAATCATCAAGAACAAGGAAGACTTTAGGAGAGTTAAATAGTAACAGTGGTAAATATTACATAAACAATCATGTAATAAATCAATAACAATGATAAATGAATTGATACATAGACACTCTAAATATGTGTAGAAGGTGAATGGGAAGTGATGCACAAATAAATTATTTCTACATATGTAGAAATATGAGCAGCACATATTTTTATGAAAATGGAAAAGCAAGGCCAAATGAAGACTTTAGACATAACCAAACACCTCATGAAAATGAGTCATTGGGCTCAGGGGACATCAAAGGCAAATGTCACAGCACAATCCACAAGGATTATGTTCTACATTCTACTTTGTAGAAACTGGGGTCTTAAAAACTTATGAGTTACCACTGATCTCTCTTCATCCAGAACAAAGAAGAGAGGAAAGAAATAAAAAACACATGGAAAAAATTAGTTCAAAGGACCAATAGACCTCAACTTGAAAGGGATGGTAATAGAAGGTCCTGAATAGAGTGGGAGGAAAATGTGGAACCACAACAATAACAACAACAAAAAATCATAACAGGATGGAGGGTCGGCGATGGAGATGAAGACCCTCGACCATGTAGACTGCCACAGTGACTGCCACATGGGTTCTTGTGTGTCAGGAAGTGTGAGGATGGCACAGGATAGGACAGGGTTCAGAATTTTTGTTCATAGGATCACTATGAGTCGTACTCGATGGCCCTTAACAACAACACAACAACAAAAATGACTATGTAAGAATTTATATATATTCTATAACTTCTCATCAGTATTTATTGAAACTAGAAATGAAAGAGAGGATAGTCCTGAAAAACTAGAAAGGACATGCAAATCACCAACGTTCCAGCTGACCTCCAAACGATTCTGTATGCAGATAAGTGATCCTAAAGAGTGTGCTGTTCTAGATCTTAGGTCTCCTTGTTCCAGTTTCCTTTTCTAGTGCTTATATTACTTTGCTTTTAAATGGAAAAAAAGATGCAATAGTATACTAAAGATTTTTTAAAAATTAAGTATTCCACTTATGTTTAAAAAAATGAATAGGCTTATTGATTGCATAGAGACAGGTGGAAGCCCTGAGATATGGCCCTGAGTCAACCTTAAAGTAGCAAACTGAACTTACTTTTGAAGCTCAACTTTCAATTAAACAACAAACATGTAACAAGAACTGCTGCATCAGGGAAGTAACCACTCCTTAAAACAATCAATCTCATAAAATCAAAAGGGCAATATTTGCCTAGAGACAAAATTCAGAGGACTTTAAGGAACAGGAAAGAAGGATGTATGACAGCAGGAAACACAGGGAGGTAGCAGGATGCTATTACATTATGGGATTGCCATAAATATCATTAAACAAAAGGTGGATTGACTGTTAAATGGAACATCAATTTGTTCCATAAATATTCAACCCATTTCCAACAAAAAAGTTTTTAAAATAATGCCCAAAAGAATAAACATACAGAATTTAGGATTTTTCCCTCCTTTTAAAAAATGAAATGTAGTTTACATGGAATGAAAAGCCAAGTATCAAAATGTAGTCTTTGATACAATTAATGCAATTCACACTCCTTTCTATGTAGACTATTTCCAACACTAAAGTTCTCTCTGGCCCTTCTCAATTAATTACCCTTCTCCGGAAATAATCACTTTCCTCATTTCTGTCATTATAAGTTAGTTTTGCTTGTTCAATGGATCATGCAGGAAATACCTCTTTGTGTGTGGTTTCTGTGTTTCTGAGATCCATCTGTGTTGTTGGATGGAACATAGGTTGTGCTTTTTTATTGCTCTGTGCTATTTCACTGTATGAAGCTTCTCAGGTTCTTCACCCATACTCATGTGGATGGATACTTATTTGTAGCTTCCTTTGTTTACCTAAAGTAGCTATGAAAATTCTGCAGAAAGATATTTCTGAATTGTTTTTTCTTGAAATACAGGATTAGAACACAGGATTGAAATAATGGGGTAATAAATAAATTTTCTTTTTCTAACACTGTCACAATTTTTCCAAGTAGTCACTCTATTTTACACTTCTACAAGCAAAATGTGAGAGTTCTGGCTGCTCCAAATTTTCACCAATATATTGTGTTATCAGTTATTTTCTGTTAGTCATACTCATAGACATGCATTTGTGTAACAGTGTGGATTTTTATTTGCTTTTCTGTAATGTGATATTATATTTCCATATACCTAATAAGTTCATGAAATAACATATGAGCAAGAGCCTATGGTGATGAAGGAGGAAGTTCAAATTGCTCTGAAGGAATTGGAAAAAAAACAAGGCTCCAGGGGTCGATGGTATACCAATTGACATATTTCAACAAACAGACACTGCCCTGGATTGGCTCACTAAGTTGTGGCAAGAAATCTGGAGGACAGCCAGCTGGCCGACTGACTAGAAAAGATCGATATTTGTTCCCATTCCAAAGAAAGGTGACACAACAGAGTGCAGAAATTATCGAACAATATCATTTATATTACATGCAAGTTTTGAAACAATATGTCAACAGAGAACTGCTAGATGTGCAGGCTGGATTTAGAAGAGGTCTTGGTACTAG
>NW_006399823.1:14675088-14693425 GCF_000299155.1 Elephantulus edwardii | reverse complement strand
ACAAAGGAGAGGAAGACCTTTGATGAGATGGATCGATTGTGTGACTGGAGTGGTGGGAATGAATGCATTTGAGATGGCTAGGTTGGCACAGGATAGAACAACATTTAGTGCTCTTGTACATAGGGCCACTATGAGTTGCAAGCGACTCGATGGCACATAACAACAAGAACAACAACAAATTAGTTTTAGATGTCTTCTATTGTGAAGTACCTACTTAAATCTTTGTCAATCTTTGTGAAATTGTCTCTATCTTTTCATTCATTATTAAATTGTAGGCATTCAATGTTGTAAACATTGTGTAAAATAATTTGGCATTTCCTTAAAAGGTTGCAACTAGAAATACCATCTGTTTCAGCATTCACACTACCAGATATCCTAAAAAATAAAACCTACAGCATTAAGAGATATATGTATGTTCCTGTTCACTGCAGTATTATTTGCAATAGCAAAGAGGGAGAAATAACTCAAGTGTCAATGGATAAATGTGCAAGCAAACTACTGTACATACACAAAAGGAATACTTTAAAACAATAAAGAATAATAAAGAATTTGTGAAATACCACATATATGGATGAATTTAGAGAACGCTATGATGCTTCAACCAGTACTTTGTGAGACCACTGTTATAAAAAGCTAAAGAAAGGTTTCTATCCTGAAAGAAACATTCTTGGTTACAGAGACAGAAAAGCAAAGAGAAGGGAGTATCAACCAATAAATAGGTAAAAGACACAAAGTAAGATGCATGAATAGAAATGGAAAGAAAAGACACAATAAAGGGATAAAAATCACAAGGTCACAAAAGAAAGGGGGAACAGGGAGAAGTGGACAAGAAACACAGTTAACCAAGAAAAACCCTATCCGAAACAATCCCACAGTATCAGCAATGATAAACATAATTATGCAAGTGGATATATGGGCAGACAGACAAGACAAAAAGGTATGGGCAGATGAAAGAGATTACATCCTTGACCATACATATGTTGTGCAGATGACATTTCTTCATTTCTGTTTGTATATGCTTTAAATGTAACCATGCATAAAACAGAGCCAGCGGGGGCAAAATTATATAAACTTCTGAGTCATAATCAAATACCATGAGTGTTAAGTTGCCAATCCTAGGACATTGGGCCATAGTCTTTGAGATAGCAAGAATAATTGTTATAACATAGTCTACAAAGACAACATTCTACACCCTACTTTGATGAGTAGTGATTGAGGTCTTTAGACACTGCAAGCAGCCATCTAAAATACAACCATGGGTCTTTTCCCTGTCTGGAACAAGGAGGAGGGAATAAAGGGAAAAAAAAATCATAGAAACAGTCCAACGAACAAAGGGACCACCAAACCTCAACTTCCATGACCTTGAAACCAGAAAACCAAGATGTTGCCTGGCTACCACCATTGATGCCTTTAAAAGGGACAACAGCAAAGGTCCCTCTAAAGAGTGAGTGAAACACATGGAACACAAGTTAAAACTTAAAATATGGCAGTTTTTACCAGTCAGGTAGATACTGAAGGCCCACACAGGGCAGTGGGCCTTAGTCACCTTTTGAACCTGAGATAAAATATCTTCTCCATCCGAGCTCAACTTCCAGCCTTTCAGCCTAGACAACGTGAACAATATCACAAGGGAAACACTCACTCCTTACAATAATTAAAAACATAAGAGTAAAAAGACAGCATTAGCCCAGAGATAAAGGTGAGAAAATAAGTAGTATGATATAAGGATTAACATAAATGAGAATCAGAAGTAGGGAGTGAAAAGAATCTGGTCACATTGTTGGTATTGTAATTAATATCATAGAATAAAATGTGTATAAATACTTAAATAAAAAATCAATCTGCTTTGTGAGCTTTCATTCAAATCACAATTAAAGGAGGGGGGGGTGAACTCTTTACAGTCTTGGAAACCCTATGACACAATTCTACTCTTTCTCATTGGTGGATTAACTATGAGTCAGAGTCAATTCCACAACAACATGTAGCTTATGGAAGTTCTGTAAAACTTCTTATAAAAGAAATTTAGGATAAGAAACAGTAATACATTCATTTATGTGTTCTCTATATATTAAGAGTACTAGTTTTTCTTCAGCTACCTAGCTGAAAAATTTTCAAATATTTCAGATGTGTTCCAAAATGGACTTAGTCTCTGGAATTGTTTTGGAACTAGTTAAAATAATGGCTCCCCAAAGAATTCTCATTTCAACATCATATTCTATGTAGGGCAGGGTTTCTATCTGAATGTCAAACAGAACAGGTTTACTAAGAATGCCTGTTAGGGTAGTATAGCTGCCCAGTCAGCTGTTGCAGAAGTCAGTTGTGCAAAATTTAATCAAATTAGGCCCTATTTGAAAGAATTAGAGTAAGAGAACATACCACTGTTACTGTCTCAAGCTTATGACCTTGGCACTCTGACCAACTTGTCATCTCCTAATAGTATTTATTATAGGTAAATTGTCACATCATAGAATCTAGCCAAAAGGGATCCTTTATTTCCTCTCACTTGAAATTAATCCAGTCTTTTCCATGAGAACAAGTTTATCAGTTTAGAATTTAAAAACAACAACAACACAAAAACACTGAGACATTTTTTAAAAAGTTCAAAAACTTGGAAGCAAGGGTCCTCCACGTAAGAAAGATTCTCCTCTAGACTGAACCCATGATTCCTTCTTTATCTATCCACTTTCTGCATTTGAACAGATAAGAGGAAGAACAGCAAGAAAGGAATATATGACTAGTTATTATTTGTATAATAACAATCTGGAACAATGGGTGCATTGTGGAGTGGGGTGGGGGAGGTAGGGAGAAAACAAAAAATGAAAAAAATTACATTTGAAATAAACTCTATATGTTCTTGTTGTGTACCACAGAATTGGAACCAAACCAAACCTAACCAAACCAAAACCTTCTGGCAGGTTTTCAGAGGCAGTTAAAACACAGGGGAGGAAATTGCTCATCTTCCTCCCTTGGAGCAGCTGGTGGCCTCAAACTGTGAGCCTTAGGCATTGCAGAACAACTTCTTCAGTCTTTATTATCATCTCCTGTCTTTGAAGAAACTCTTCTCAGTTCAGGTCTCTGACACTTGGCTCCAATCTCCTTCCTCTCCTAACAGTTGGCCTTTCCACATTGAAGTATGGCTTCCCTACTTCTGCTTCTAGTCAACCCGTATCCATCTAGATTCCTGCAAGTTGGGCACATAAACCAAGATGCTGACTATCCCTGTCTTTAGAAACTCAGCTGCCTGCCCATTCACCCGTTCTCAAACACTTGATACCAAGCACTGGCTTCTTTCTTTTCCTAAGGTTCTCAATTGCCCAAACAGTTAAGATATTTATTAGAGAGGTCTGCAGTATCTAGATTCAAGTTGCTGTTTTCTAAACAGAGGCTACTAAATGAGCAGCTGTGCTTGCCTGGATCCGACTGCTCTGCACATTTCCTATTCTATTCATTAAGGGTGAATCATGTGTTTATTAGTTGATGCACACCCCCTGAAGTGTGCTAGTGTTATTAGTCCCCTCTGAGAGGAAAGGAAACTGACAGAGAATAAGTAAAAGGACATCATAAAAACATCTCCTTTCTGCACAATAAACTATATTTTCACTTGCATTATCTCATTGCTAGGTGTGTTACTGGAGATCCTATTGTGATAGATTAATGGACAAGGGAAGTCTCAGGGTTAAGCAATTTGCCCAAGGTCCCAGGGAAGGTCAGCTGTGCAGCAGAAACCAGAATTCTGTCCTCCTCCTTCTTGGCTTGGGTCTCCCTCCACCCCCACATGCTCTTAAATTATGGTGAGTCAGTGGGATGGCAGGACTGGAGCAGAGCTTGGACTGAGGACAAGGAGAGGCTGACATCAGCTGAAGGAAGGAATGCCAAATTAAGGCATGTCCTCATTTCCCAGAAAGAGTTGAGGACTCTATGGAAGGTCCCCCATCTGGTGAAGAGACTTGATGGCACAGTGTTTCAAGCACTTGGCTGCTGAACAAGAGGTTGGAAGTTCAAACTCACCAGCTGCTCTGTGGGAAAAAAGGCACGACAGTCTGCTTCAATAGAGATCAACAGCTTTGAAAAACTCAGTGGACAGTTTTACTCTGCCTTACAGGCTGGGTTCATTGCTGAGAGGATGGGCGATCTCCACTCCTGCGAATTACCGCCTCTAAAAACTCACTTTAGAGCCAGCAATGAGTCGGTTCTGACTCCATGGTACACAACAAAGCAGGGTCACTATGAGCTGAAATTGGCTTAATGGTAATGAAGGGATTTGCTCTCTATTGAAGACACCAACCAAGCTCACTGTTGGGACACAGCTCTGAACACAGGGGGATTTCTGATCTTTATAATGCAGGGTCTCTGGTTCAGATGCTCTAGAAGTTTCCCTTGCAATAACCCAGCTCTGGATGGGCAATCTCCTTCCATGCAATTTGTTGCCTCTGAAAAACTACTAGAAGGTCACTATAAGTTGGTCCTGACTCAACTATACACAACAACAAAAGAAATTGCCTACCGTTCTTTCTGCATCTTCTCCCCTTATCCACTCCACATACCTAATGGACCTCGTCATAATGTAAAATGGTTTTAGAGTAAATGTTACTTCAGGAAAGGATTGGGGCCTTTTGTACTGGCCTAAGCAGTTCAAATCTGCCAGTGGTTGCACCAGAAAAAGATGGGCAATCAACTCCCATGCAATTTACTGCTTCTGAAGACACACTGAGGGTCAGCTATGAGTTGGTCCCAGCCCAACAATACGCAAAAAAGAACAACAAAGTTTCTTCACCGGACCTCTGGTGGCCTGTTGAACAAAGAATTACGCTGCCAACTCAAAGGCACGTTGTTTAAATCCATGGGCTGCTCTGCTGGAGAAAGATGAGCAGTCTCCTCCCTTGCGATGTACAGCTATGAGTTGGTTCTGACTCGACAACGCATAACAACAACAAGCTTTTTTCTAAAAGCTGGTACCCTTTACTTAAGGGAAAAGTAGCCAGAGCTGGATTTCCCGCCCATCCCCCTCCCTAATGGATTTTTCAAGCACTTAGCGAAAATACCTTCTCTAGAGGAGAAAAGCCTGATTATTAGTAGGAAGAAAGTGGTAATAGTGGAGGAGTTCTAAACAGATCCTTCAGGAACTGGCTCAGTATTTCCCCTTGTTTGCTCCAGTAAAAGAAAATGCCAAATGTGGCTTCCATGGCAGCAACTGATAACTCTCTCACCCCTGCTTTGAATGAGATTTTTCGCCGTTTACTTTTCTTCCACTTGTTGTTGTTGTTAAGTGCCGTAGATCGCAGGCGACTCATAGGGACCCTATGAAGGAGAGTTCTCAATGCTTGGGTGCCTTTCATCCTCTCTCAGGTTCACAGGGTTTCCGGAGGCAAGCTATTATGGAAGTGGATGCCACTCCTCCTTCCAAGCTTGTTTTAATTGGGGAGCTGCACCCCACTCTCTGTCCGCATTGGGTAGTCAACTATTAAGGCATTTGAGACATCAGTGTCGCACTCATAGCAAAAGGAAAAACTGACAATTAATACTGACTTTTTAGAAGAGGTCCAAGTAATAGTACAGTATCAGGAATTAAAACACAAATAGTAAATAAATACTAAGAGCTGCAATAATATTTGTAAGAGCGGTGATTAGTTAAGCAGTTACTAAAGGTGTCCTGCTGGCACAGTGAATAGGAGTGCCACTGCTAATGGGTTCACATTCCTCAGCCTCACCAGGAGAGACAGCGGCCGGCCAGCAGGCACCCACATCCCTAAGGGTTGCAGCCTTGGAAACTGCAGGGCAGTTCTTCGCTCCTACAGAGTAGCTATGAATTGAAATCAACCTGATGGCAGCAGGTGGTTTGGAAGCAGTCAATATTCAATATGTAGCCTGACAAATTGAAAGTACGCATCGATCTATTCATCACAATGATCTATTAGCTAAGCATACTTACTCCTTTTATTGTAAATGAAAATAAAATTAAAAAACAATTGCTCAAGCTTAATACGACTAAGTGATTTACCAAAGGCTCAAAGTGTGTAAACAAAGGAATTTGGGTTTAGAATTCAATGCATTTAGCTCCCCTGATAGTTACACCATTGGTAAAAAAAATGTTTGCATCACTAGTACTGTAATCAAAATGTGTATCAGTCCAGTCTGGTAATATCAAGAGCTCTAGTGGTCCTGGTGTTCTGTACTGAAGCTCATATGGTTATTGTATTTCATTAGCGTTGTCATTCATGTCAAACTAAAGGCTTAAGAACTCAGTTTTATCTGCTCCTCTGAGTAGATAACAAAGCTTTGGTGAACTGACCTGTAGGAGTCAAATTCATGAAAGCTTTTTCTTTTGTGGTTTTAGTGTTCGTTTGCATTTTAATACCTTGATACTGATTGATTCTTATTGCCAGCATGGCCTCCAATTTCTGATCAGATTTAGATCAATTCTTAGCTCAGTCTTGCAATGGGATATACACAGAATTAGAAGCAGAGGGAAGATGGAAAAAAGGGATTGGAATACAAGTCGTGAGTACAAGAACTAGGATAAAGGAAGTGGGAACATGAAAGAGAAGTTGATATTCGTCAGGCTTTGCAAAGAACAGGCCATCTGACTTGGCAACTATTTGACTCCAGATGTGGGGACGGAAGAAGAACCAAAGATTTCTGAGGTTTTCACCCTGGTGAAGAAATGATGGGTGATTTCATATTAGGGAAATAATTCATTACAGCAAAGAAGTAAGCTCAGAGCTAAACAAAAGACTTCAACATTATAAGTCCAAATGCAGATATTAATTTAGCACCTTAGAATTCTTGAAGAAACACACACACACACACACACACACACACACACTCTTAAGGTTCTCAGGGAACATTGTAAACATTCAGGGTATCCAGACTGGAAAACTAAAGGAGGACAGGAGTGTTATCTATTTGTAATTTTATCCCCACAATTTATTGTCTTCCTGTTACCCAACCTTCCCAATGCGGTAAGAGGTCAGAGAGTGGGGTGGAGCTCCCCAATTAAAACAAGCTTGGAAGGAGGAGTGGCATCCACTTCCATAATAGCTTGCCTCCGGAAACCCTGGAGAGAGGATGAAAGGCACCCAAGCATCCAGGACTCTCCTTCATAGGGTCGCTATGAAGGGCCTGCAACTTGAGGGCTCTTAACAACAACAACAACATTACCCATCCTTAGTGTCAACTCTCTTCTCAGCTCCCTGAGTCCTTCTGTAATTTCAGAAAAAATTAGATGGCTAACATACTTAAGCATATTCACCAAGCCCCCTTTCTTAGTTCGAATGCATTTAGTTACAAATTCTGCCGGAACTTTTAAACAAATTATTCTTTTTTTCTTTCAAAAAAATTTCTTGTAATTCTTCGGGAATGAAGCATTGTTTCTACTGTCAGTTGCTGTTGAGTTGGTCTCCAATTTATGACGACCCCATGCACAACAGAAAGAAGCACTGTCCATTCTTGTGCCATCCCTTCAACTGGTTTTGAATTAGACCTTTCTGGTTTGTATGGTTTTCACTGACTGATTCTCAGAAGTAGATCTCCAGCCTCTTCTTCTAAGTTCATGTTAGTCAGGAAGTTCCAGTGAAGAAAGTTCAGTATCCTAGCAACATGCAAGACCCCCCTGACAGATAGGTGGTTGGGGCACATGAGGTGCATTAGCTGGAAATCAAATGAAATCAAAGCTCTCCTGCATGGAAGGCAAGAATTCTACCTCTGAGTCATTATTGTCCCCAGAGAAACATCACCTCTCATATTTAGGAATATTACATTTCTTTTGGGGTGGATTGCTTCCCTTCTCAGTTTAGTTACTGAGTGTTGCTATAAATTCTGCTCATAATTTCTCCTCTAACTCCTTTACAGACTAGAAGAGGAGAATGCAGCTAGCTGATGTATTTGGTTGGTACAGCTGGGAAAAGGGAAGAGTAATGTTAAAATTATGGGCTGTGGGAAGGGGTGATGACTCCTTTCCCACACTGAAGCTTCCAAAAAAACCTGGAAATATCCACAGACCAGGCAACTTGCCATAGATATCATGAGTCAGGTTCCCTGAGGCTCTCAGGCTAGATGTCCAAGAGTCTTGCTGGCCCCTTCTCCTCTCCAATCCACTTGAGATTCTTAGAAGCAAAATATCACCAGGATAGAAATGAGTGAGGACAGTGTAGGTATTTCTAACTAGAATATTGGGGACTAGGAGTCTTCTTTCTTTCAGTCATAAAGACCATCATCTAGTTAGACACCCACCCAGAACTTTAAAACTTATTCCTGCTCCTTAAAGAAAGATTCTTGTAAGAAGGGTAACAATAATATAATTATTACATCTTATTAATAACAAGTTATCCAATACAGCAATGGCTTACATTTATGAATGCTTAAAATATGCCAGGCTCCATGCCAAGTTCTTTCCATTCATCACCAAATTTAACCTCCCCCCCACCCCAACACTTAGGCATAATTATTTTTACTAAGTACTATTTTATCCTCATTTTGTTTACTATTTAGTAATTTTAGACTCTCAAAGGGAGAGATACTCAGAGGTCAGCTAGGCTAGCATCAGTGGTGAACTCCACTGCCCTTGTTGTTTAATAACAGGCCTGTCTGGTTTCTACTTTTTCTAGACTTTTTAACAGCTATCTATAATTTTACCTTGGATTCTCTATTGCTTTGGGCATCTGCCACAATTTTCATCTCCTCAACTGTCAAATGGCACATCATCCTGAATTCTAAACACGATTCTGTGAGTACTTTTGTATGGTTGCAAAAGGAAACAACAATAAACAAATCTATCTGCATTAATCTGAGCTCCATTCAGTATGTACTAGAAGCAACTGCTATAGTCTAAAATTCCCCAAAGAGCAATGTTTCCTTTCTATTGTTTTTGTTTGTTTGTTTGTTTGTTTTTTATTAAAGACAATCTGTGTACTCCATTATGCCCTACCGTGGCCAGCCTGTGAGTTTTTTGAAAAATGCGTCTTGTATACCAACAATATTTACCCTAAAAAGTCAAATAGCTCTTGGAACACGTTTTAGAAGTAAGGATGATGGTACTTCATCCCACATACTTTGGCATGATCTTAGGAAGGGCTTGTCTCTGAAGAAAGACACTATGATTGGTAAAGGAACAGGGGGAAAGAGAGAGACCCTCAATGAGACAGACTGGCACAGTGGCTACCACAATGGACTCAAGCACAGCAGTGGTAGTGAACATGGCACAGAACTGGGAACTATTTTGTTCTGTTGCACCCAGGGTCACTGGGAGTAGTAACCAACTGAATGGCACCTAAAAACAACAACGTATGATTCTTGTCACCCAGTTGGCATTCAATGGCACTGAAAAATATACCATATAAAAGTTCTAAAACGCGAGATGCAGTCTCTCCTAGATTTATAAGCAATACGAGCCCTGCTGGCATAATTGGTTACACATTGCACTGCTAACTGAAAGATCAGTGATTTGAATCCACCAGCTGCTCCCCAAGGGAAAGGGGCAGTTGATTCCTATAAAGATGTACAGCCTCGGCAATTGGATAGAGGACCACTATGAGTCAGCACTGACTTGATGGCATTCGGTTTATTATTAACATAATAACATAGAGCCTCTAGGTGGTACAAATGGTTGAGCACTCATCTACAAAGCACAGAAGGTGGCAGTTCAAATACACTCAAAGATACCTTTGAAAAAGGGCCTTTTGACCTACTTCTGAAAGGTGGCTTTGTTTTGAGGTTATTTGTTAAGTAACAGAAGAAAAGAGAGCATTTAGATTTTCTCATCCCATGTGTTTGGTGAGGACATAGCTGTAGATCTCCTAAGATACGTGGAAATGGCAATTTTAGATTGTGAATTTAATTATCATCCTGGTGAATTTTTAACCTTCAAACTCTTTGCCCATAGCAGCTGAGTCTTGGCTTCTGTAAAGTGAATAGACAGCCTGTGTAAAATGGGCATGGCTGGCACGTGGCCCGAGAAGCCTTCTAACTCCCCGGTGGGCACCTCCCCTGGGTAGTCTCATGAGGAAACAAAAAGAACCACTTTCCTGGGCAGGATCTAAGTCCATTCCCACATAGGTCTACACACAAAGAGGCTACTGAATGTTGGATCGACTCTTCACCTTTGTTGTGAGAATCAAGAATGCAAAGAATCTGATAAGTATTCACTTTACCTTCTAACTCCTTTGTCAGTAATTGCCTGTGTAGACCAATTGTTTGAGTCATTGTTCAACCTCTTTCCTTCCAAATTGCTATAACTTAGAACAGAGGTAACTAAAGAACGTTTTGAAGAAGAAGAAGAAAAAATAAAATAAAAACCACTCTGGCTAATTTTCTGGTGGGATTCTAGTGTTCTTTAATTGAAGAAACTTACTGGGTACCTATGCCCACAGCAGATCCAATGCTATCCAGTTGATTCTAACTCCTAACACAATCCTGCAGGGCTGACCAACACTGTCCCATAGGATTTCCAACTTGTATATTGTTACAGAAGCAGACTGCTTCATTGCTTTCTATGAAACAGCTTGGGGGTTTGAACCATTGAGCTTTCAGTTTGCAGCTGAATGTTCTAACCACTGCACTAAAGAGATTCCAAAGTTCTACTACAGATTGCATGGTCTCTGGTAAGAAACCACAAGTATTTACACTAACATTTGAGTCACAATGGCTAAATATTTGTATTCTGTGATAAGAGGAATGAACCAACCAACCACCCAGGCCTAAAGTCTACTCTATGACAAGGCCGGAGGGTTCGGAAGGGCATTAAGATTGATCTGCTTTCTGGAACTCCAGTCCTTGTCTGGAAACAAGTTCCACCCACGCTTTGCTTATTTACATCTGAATTTTATTTTTTTTTCTTCAAAAAATTAAACCACTTGTAAGGGCATTATTCAAATATTTTTCAATCTATCGTGGTTTCTATGTTTTTCATCTTCATGTTGCCTAATTTCTTTTTCCCCCCTCTGCAGAACAAAGGCCGACTTGAAGGGAGACAGATGGGGCAAACATGTGGAAGATGGGGGCTGCTTTCTAAATGACAGCTCAAGAAGGACAAAAATGGGCTCTCCTCATTATGTTCATGAAACCCGAAATATGAAGAAACCAAGCTGCTTGAGGATTAAAATGCTTATGGTAGCTCATATTGCATTGGGAAAAAATGTTAATGTTAATAGGTTACATAAGAATTGTGTCCAAAATCAACACATTGCAGGCCAGTATAAATACCAGCATATACATTCAGATATGCAATTACACCATCAGAACTAACACACAGGATAGAAAAATTCCAATTTGCATGGCTGTGAGAGTTCTCCTAGGTGCCAGCAATACCAAGAGTATATTGAAAATTTCAAATTGACTGGGGATATTTTACTCAATTTTATCTCTCAATGCCTTTGTGTCACTTTTCTTCAAGGTCTATGTATTTTACTGATTGAAATGCTCAAACATTTATTCATTTATTCACTTCAAAGGAACAGATCATCATTATGAAAAGTATTATTTTTTTAAAGGAGTACTGTCTCTTCTGTCGCTCTACCTTCCCTCTCCATAATCTTTCACCTCCCTTATCTCCACACTCTCGCCTCTAGCCCACTAGCTATTACTTCTATAGGGAATGTTTCCAATGACTGGCTTTTCAAAGAAATTTCTCCAGCATTTTAAAGCATTCTATGGAGAAGCAGCTTCCTCAAGTGAGAGCACAATTCCTTCTGCACAGCTGGGTCTGGACAGGATGTAGGAAGCTGCAGGCAGGTTGGTCTAGAATCTTAAAATTCAAATGCTGATCAGTATCGCCATGCCATCTGAACTAGCTGCAAACGGTAAATAAACCCAGCTTGTAACTTAATGATCCTTGTGTTTGTGTGTTTGCGAATACATTAAGAGCTCTCCAAGAAGGGGGGTGGGGGAATAACTGTGTAATCATAAATAAAAGATAGCAGCAGTGAGTCGTAGGCAGTCACTCGGGAATTGGACTCCATTTCTCGGTGTCTCTGTGTGGATTCCCCGCCCTTTCCATTGGCTGGGGCAGCTTGGGGCCCACTCTTCACGCAGCGGCATAAAGAGAGCTTTGAGGGTCTTCCTTGCATACCGTCCGCACTGGGGGAGAAAAAAAAAATCATCTGCTTTCCTTGGAATTGATTTCAAAACCAGATTCATGTGGTGCCTGCTATACCACAATAAACAAATAAATTAGCTGCTGTGATACAAAAATTTACATGATTCAGTGTACTTAAAAACTGTTAACTGGGAACTTATTAATTGAAAACCACAGGATGATAATCAGCAGGTCCGCCGGTAGAGAAACGAGTCTCTTGTTAAAGTGAATTTGTAAGGTTAAATATATACATATATATAATTTTTTTTTCCAAATAAACGTATGCCCCAAGCCACTTGTTGTGATATTTTTAACTTCATCTTTCGGCGGCTCGTGCTTTGTTTGTGAACTACATATTGATTTGTTTCCTGAAAACGTGTATGATAATTCTACATCCCCACATGGGCTCCCCCTCCCCCCATGCAGGTTATATTCATTTCAGTCAGTCTTGTTTTTCTGCCTCCCATCTAGAGAACTTTAATTAAAATGGTCTGCTAACACTTGAATCTCTTAAAAGGGAGCGCTTGGAACCCTAAGCTGCGTTTTCATCACAGAACTCCCGAGGAACATACGCCTTCCCTCTCAAACATATGTTCAAAGGGGAATGTTTGTCTAGAAGCTACTAGGTTGCATGAGGACTGAAACATAAACTCCAAGAGGAAAAATGAGAACAGAGAAAATGGCCATGATTTTTTCTATCCAAGCAAGCTTCTGAGATTTAGGCAGTGTAACTCGTCCGCCCTTGACCTACTGTTAACTTTTGTTTGATCTTAGAGAAGCGTTCAGGATACGACTGGAAGTTCTAATCTACCTAGACACATCTCAGAAAAAGGCCTGGAGACCTCCTTCCAAAAAACCAGCCATTGAAAACATCAGAATACAGTTCTACTCTGATGTTCATGGCACATAAAGTCGACTCAATGGCAATTGGTTATTATTTATTGGTGCCTACAGGTCCCGTGACCTAGAGGAGCCTGATTACTAAAACCGACACTGATTCTGTTCCTGAGGTTAGATGTGTTCAAAGTGTCACAGAAAAGAGAGCTGAATGGAAATTTCATATGGTGATATAAAACAAAACATAAAAAAGAAAAAAACCCACCAAACAAATACACACATACACACAAAGCCCTGAAAATCTGGCTAAAAGTAGTGAAAAATTTAGCTTAAAGATATTTTAAATATCTATATTTAAACATAGCACCTTGGCAGTGCTGTTCTTTCCTCTGTGAGTACTATTCAGAAACTAACTTTTTTTCTGTTTCATTTTGCTAACTGCACCATCATGAGCCTTCCCTGCAGTGGAAAGGTTGCCTCTTATCTGTGTTGTCCTCTCACCTTCCAGAGAGTCAACCCAGGGAGCCTGAGTGTCTCAGAGGCCTGTAAGCCAGGAGCCCTCATAACTTCTAGGAGGAGTAGTCCATGGGCCCACCTGCGGTGCTCCCATTAACTGAAGATTCTGGCATTAATGACAATTTCCCAACTAGGAAGAGGTAAGTGACGATGTTTAAGGCTGAAAAATCAAACCACTTATGAAGAAGGCATTAATGGAGTGTGGAAATTACAGGCATGGTTCATTAGGGTCTTGAATATCACATGGCATCATATTATACTCAATTGGCCAAACACAGTGCTGGAATATGCTACTGATCTTTAAATTCACCCCTAAAATAGATATATTATTGTTGTTATTAAGTGCAATCAAGTCAAGCACAACTCATAGCAGCCCTATGAACAAAAGACCTGAACCCTGTTCTATAACCATTGCCATCTCTCTCAGTTCATAAAGTTTCCAGCGGCATGCTGTTTAGGAAGTGGATTCCCCTCCTGCTTCCAACACTGTCTTAATCTGGGAGTTCCGTCAAACACTGTCCACCATGGGTAACCATTATGGCATTCGACACATCAGTGTCACAGTATACAGCATCACAGCAACCCCAAGTTACTGCAGTACAGCAAATTGGCAGATTAGTGCTATGCAACTTAGAAGAATTTTATCCCAAACACAATTAACACTAGGCCTGAGGGTCCAATCAACTTTCAAACACAAACGCCTGCCCACCAGGTCCTCAATGACTCTAAACAAGAGGCTTCAGCCCACAGCTCATTGTTAGCTAAATCTAGCAAATCTAATCAGCTCACACATAATTGTGAATGAAATAAAAAACAACCAAACAATCCATACCTGACCCTCAACCAAAACAAGAGAACCCACTTTCAAGAATCCAGCCACTTTACACATAAGCCTCCAAACTGGATATATGTTGTTATTGTTGTTGTTGTTGTTGTCATCGTCGTTATGTGCCATCGAGTTGCCTGTGACTCATAACAACCCTATGTACAATAGCCCTAAATTCTCTAAGTAAAAATAAGTAGTAAAAATGTGATATGAGTTGAACTTTACATATATATATATATATACTATGTATATTCATTTTTGCATTCCTCCCTTGAATAAACATTTAAAAAGTATTTTCATATCGTAAAACTCAACAGATTAGGAACATGGAGAGTTTTGTATACTTCTTTCTCTTGAACATGAATGAGCATGTAACAGTTTCAATTAATAGAAGGAATAAGTGGTGCTTTGTGACTTCTGAAATTAGGCCAGCAAAGACTACACAATTTCCAGCTCTGGGACTCTTAGAACAATTTTTTCAGATCCTAGTCACCAAGTCCAACTCACATAGACATACCATCACACCACTGCTAAAGTGAACAGCCTCAGCTGAACTCAGCCTTTTAGCAAAATCAGATAAGGCACTAGTCATTTGAGTGAGAAGGCCACTAGATCATTTTCGTCCCCAGATTCTGGATAGCCACCTTTAAGCTAGCCAAGTCTTCATATCTGAGACCTCAGACCCTATAGAGCAGAGGGGAGCCATTTCTTCTGAGCCTCGACCAAAAATACCTGACACATTCTCAGTAAGTTTATTAAGATGATGTTATAGTGAATAGTGGAGAAGAAAAATGGATAGTACATAACAAAAACGTGGTGGTGGTTGTTATGTACCATCAAGTTAGAATCAACTCACAGCTAACTCTCCAGTGGGTTCTCAGAGGCTGTAAATAGCACAGTAGGAGATTCCTATCCTCTCCCATAGAGCAGTTGGTAGATTTGAACTTCATCCTTTGGGCTGGGTGGCAGTACAACTTCCTGCCACTAAGCCACCAGAGAGCTCCCTGTAAGGGAAGGCTTAACACAATGCAGCCAAATATTTTGTTAAGGAGAAAAGATACCAAAATTCATTTGTGTCCCGAACTTGTCCTATTCAGCATGTCACATTAAAACATACAGAGTGATTTTATCTGCCATACTGACAGATAAAACACACAACATGTGATTATGGAACAAGTTTAATAAATGCTTGACAGATTGATATGATAAACCAAATCTCACAATATGAAACATAATAGAGAGAAATGTAAAATCTTCCATCTGTGTTAAAAACCAAAATCCAAATGGAACACTGTGTTACAGGAGAAAATGACCTAGTACTATCTGAAAAACAGATCATCTGGGAGGCTATGCTGTATGAGGTGACTTGTGGCATCAGGACTGGGGTAAGACTCATCAGCAACCTGCATTAGGCAGATATCACAACCCTGCTTGCTGAAACTAGGAGGACCTGAAGTGCTTTTGCTACAGAAGGTCAAGGACTGCAGCCTTCGATATGAATTGAAGTTCAACATCAAGAAAACAAAGATTCTTGGGGTAGGGGGTGGTCAGGAAGCAAAGTGTAACAATGAATGAATGGAAACCCAAACTCTCTGTAAACATTCATTAAAATTAAGTTTTTTAAAAAAACAACAAAGATTCTCACCACTGGGCTGATTGGCAGCATCATGATAGATTGTGAAGATATTGTGATTGTTAACAGCTTTAGTTTGCTTGGATCCACAATCAACACTCTTGGTACCAGCAGTCAGGTAATCAAGAAATTAATTGCACTGTGAAAGTCTGCCATCAGGGACCTCTCCAGAGTACTAAAAAACAATAATGCCAGTCTGTAGACTATGGTGCGCCTGATCCAGGCCATAGCCTACACAACTGCTTGCAATGCACCAGAGAGCTGGACAATGACTAGGGATGATAGAAAGAGAATTGATGACTCTGAGCTGTGGTGCTGGAGAAGAGTATTGAATAAACCATGGACTGCCAAACAAACAAGTTCATCCTAGAGAGGGTGAAACCAGCCTGCTCCTTGGAGGCAAGAATTGTGAGGCTGTAGCTGACATACTTTGGGCATGTTGCTAGAAGGGATGGGTCCTAGGAGAGGGGCAGCATGCTTGGAAGGGTGGAGGGAAGGAGAAAGAGAGGGAGAGCATCAATCAGATGGATTGATACAGTGACTGGGGTAATGAGAGTACATGTGTCGGAGACAATAAAGTTGGCACAGGATAGAACAGGTTTCAGGGTTGTTGTACACAGGGTTGCTATGAGTTGCAAGTGACTCAATGGCATATAACAACAACAACAAATCAGTAAAAAGATAAAGAATTTGTATGCTGAGTCTAAGCTTCATACAAATCAAGGACACAAGGAAGATGCCCTGAAAGACGAAGTTGTATGCTGCTGTTGTTATATAGCTGAATTTCCAGTGGGCTTTCAGAGGCAGTAAATTGTACAAGAGGAGTTTTGCCATCTTTCCCCCATGGAGCAGCTGGTGGATTTGAACCATGTGTGTTCAGGTGGACAGCCAGACGAGTTCATTACCACTGACCCACCAGAGAAGCCCAATGAATATAAACAGAGCAGCTAGAACAAGGAATTAAATGGAACACTAGATGTCCATGAAGGGTGTTATTTTGCCTTTTAAGTCTACGAATTTTTCTTTTTCATCTGTATTATTTTGGTTTTTCCCTCTAGCCCATTTCTATCCTCTTTAATATATGTTGTTGTTATTGCTATGTGCCGTTGAGTCGTTTGTGACTCATAGCGACCCTCTGTACAACAGCCCTAAACCCTGTTCTATCCTGTG
This sequence comes from Elephantulus edwardii, assembly GCF_000299155.1. Taxonomy (NCBI): domain Eukaryota; kingdom Metazoa; phylum Chordata; class Mammalia; order Macroscelidea; family Macroscelididae; genus Elephantulus; species Elephantulus edwardii. The sequence goes on along the minus strand of NW_006399823.1, from coordinate 14,676,376 downwards.
CCAATCACATTGCCTCTGACACACCCATCCCGATTATCCCAGTCACTGAATCACTCCTCCTTATAGAGGGTCTTCTCCTCCTGCGCTGTCCCTCCAACCTACCAAGCATGATGTCCCTCTCCAAGGACCTGTCTCTCCTTACAACATGTCCAAAATATGTCAGATGAAGCCCCAGAAGCCTTGACTCTAAGGAGTAGGCTGGTTTAACCCTCTCCAGGATGAATCTGTTTGTTTTCTTGGCAGTCCATGGTACATTCAATACTCCTCTTCAGCACCACAGCTCAAAGGCATCAATTCTCCTTCTATCCTCCCTAGTCATTGTCCAACTCTCTGATGCATAACAAGTGATTGCAAAGACCATGGCCTGTATCAGGCGCACCTTAGTCTCCAGAGAGACACTGTTGCTCTTGAGTACTTTAGAGAGGTCCCTAACAGCAGACTTTCCCATTGCAATACGTTGGGTTTTTTTTTTTATTTCCTGGCTGCTGGTGCCAAGAGTGTTGACCGTGGAGCCCAGCAAACTGAAGCTGTGAACTATCTCAGTCTCTTCACCATCCATCCTGATGCTGCCAGTTGGTCCAGTGGTGAGAATCTTTGTCTTCTTGCCATTGGGCCTCAGTCCATACTGAAGGCTGCAGTCTTTGACCCTCTGCAGCAAGTGCTTGAGGTCCTCCTCAGTTTCAGTGAGCAGGGTTGTGTCATCTGCATAACGCAGATTGTTGATAGATCATCCACCAGTCCTGATGCCACACTTCTCCTCATAGAGCCCAGCCTCTCAGATAATCTGCTCTGCATACAGGGTGAAAAGGTATGGAGACAGGACACATCCCTGGCGTACACCCTTCCGAATTTTGAACCATGTGGTATTACCCTGCTCTGTTCTGATGACTGCCTCTTGGTCCAAGTATAGGTTTTGCATTGTTGTTGTTGTTAAGTGCTGTCGAGTCGCAGGCGACTCATAGCGACCCTATGAAGGGGAGTCCTCGACGCTTGGGTGCCTTTCATCCTCTCTCCAGGTTCATAGGGTTTCCGGAGCCAAGCTATTATGGAAGTGGATGGCACTCCTCCTTCCACGCTTGTTTAATCGGGGAGCTCCATCCCACTCTCAGTCCGCACTGGCTAGCCAACCATTAACGCATTTGACACATCCGTGTCACAGTGTTCAGCCTCATAGCAACCACAAGTGACCGCGGGACGCAACTTGTACACCAGGGCTATACGACCTAGAGGAATGTCTGAACAAAAGCAATGAAAGACTGGCCGGAGGGCCACAAACTAAAAGTCACCC
>NW_006399823.1:14664208-14674943 GCF_000299155.1 Elephantulus edwardii | reverse complement strand
ATTCTCTTATTTATTTTTTTACTCCGATGCTTCTCATCTCTTTTAACCATTCAACCATTTAACCATTCTGTCTCTGTGTAAAATGTTTGAGATTTTTATATAAGTGTCCATATACCATAATAGTACTTTAGCGATTGACTTAAAAGGATATTATTTTTCATTCTCACTATCTCTCAGAGAGATAAACTAGAACATGGACAATAATAGCATAATGAGGGGTTTGGGTAAAATAAACAGAATAGCTGGAAGACTGGAAGTACTCACTGGATATAAGGGGATACACAAAGTTTATGATAACCATCTTCAAAATGTATGGAGGCAGGCAAAGTGACAGAGGGTAAGTAAGAATCCATCTGTATCACTCCAGGGATAGGACTTATGAAGCTATACAGATGAGGTAGCACGATAGAGTAAAACTCCTGGGTACTATAATGCTATGAAAAGAGTTTTAAACAGCCAACATTGTCCAAAGCTGAAACTTACTTTCAAAGGTAGTAATCAACATTCTAAAATTTAAAAAGTACTCAGCAGAGATTTTGTAGAGATGATTAAAGAATCAAGTACCCTACTTGCTAATCAAATACCCATCAGGTTGAAATCAACTCATAGAGAACCCTTCAACAGATATTCAGAGGCAGTTAATGGCAAAGGAGTAGGTTGCCCATCCTTCTCCCACAGACCAGCTCGTGGATATGAACTGTGTACCTTCAGGATGATAGCACAGGTTTTTACCACTAGGCCACCAGAGCACCAATTCTAAAGGGAAGACTGTCATTCTTACTGGCATTCTTTAGAGATCTGTATGTTCCATTTCTCTTTTCACTATTCCTCCTTGCTTGCTTGCTTGCTTTTGTTCCCAATTTGTTCTTTTATTTCTCAAAAGCCCTTAGTAGTCCTTTAAGTTTACTGGTTTTCTCTGATTCTTTTGAACATCACTTATGGTCAATTAAAAGGTGATGAGCTGCTTGAGTAAATAAGGTACTCCTAGGGAAAAGGATGGGCAGACTTCTCCAATTTAGATTTACAGCCTCAGAAAACAAAACAGAATCAACTTGAGGGTGGTAGGTTATTTGAAGAAAATATAATACATTTATTCACTGGTCTAGTAATTCAATAAATGACTTAAGTATTTTATGCTAAGTTATGTAGACGGGATAGGTATGTCAGAGACAATAAAATTGGCACAGAATAAAGCAGGATTTAGAGCTGTTGAACATAGGGTTGTTATGAGTCACAGGCGACTCTACAGCACATAACAACATGTAAATGACAGAACAGATACAAACTAAACACTCCTCTCTCGGGCTCTGTTGTTGTTGTATATCATCAAGTCAGAGCCAACCCAAAACTGACCCTCCAGTGAGTGGGGTTTTAGAGGCAGTTAATCACGTGGGACAGGATTGCCCACCTTTCTGCCATAGAGCAATTAGTGAATTCAAACCATGTGCCTTCAGAATTGCAGTGCAGCTTCTGACCACTAGGCCACCAGAGTGGTTTGTGGGCAAATACTAGAGTTAAAAGTTGAAAAATAAAGCCTGAGAGCCAAACCACATTTAACCAGATGTAGACTACAGGCTAACTATCCCAACATATTTCACTGGTGCATTTTAATGGTATATTGAGATCGACATTGAAACACAGCATAAATAAGAATCTCACATCACTATCTTATTTGCATCAATTTCAGGCTTAATGCTTGAGTTCCATTTGAAAAATATAGGAAATCCATGCTGACATTTTGTTTTAGAAGCACTTATTCCAAAGTTCTCTAATACTCAAAACAGTCTGATTGTGATCACCAGCAAGGGAATCTAACAACTGGAGTTAGCGATGAATTTGAAGTGTTATTTAGTATGGTTACAGAGAAAGGAACAAAAACTAGGCCAGCCCCAGGGGTGTTTGAAGCAAGAATAGTGATGTTAATACTTACAACTATAATGTGTTGTTAATTGTAGCTATCACCTTAATAATAATGATATTGCCTTAGCCAAGACAATTCTCAGTATTCCATACATTTAAGGAACTTATTCAAAGTTAGTTGTGTTTTGAACATATTGCCTGCTCTCTTATTGCTGCACTGAAATCTCATTTCCTCCACTCAGGAGTGTAGACTATTGGGTGCTTTGACAGTTGACATCAGGGCTCTTCCTTGGCCAGCTGTCAGAGGTGTCTCTTCCCTGGAGGCAGCATGCATTATGGAAGTGACACGTATGTGCTGCTTCTCGTCTGCGAGGCAGCCAAGGCAAGCAGAGCTGTGAGGCTGCAACCACTGCTTTCCAGTGCAACCAGCTGCACACTTAACACCTTAACTCTTTATCAGAAAGGAAAACAGAATGGAAGAGAGGCATTCAGAACCTAAGATTTGGGTTGAAATATTGTGAAGGTTATTTAGTGCTGTTTCTCACCCATAGCTCAAATCCTCTGTTAAATATTGCAAACAAGTGGGTGTTTGGACTAGAGAGAGATTACTCTTTGAGAAGTCTTCTCATTTATTATGTGAATAAGGTCTCCATCCACTGAGATACAATGAGATATTCTCTAATGGTTCTGTAATAGCCAGACATTTCTACAGTCTTCTCCATGTAAAAAGGAGCTAATATATCTGCTCCCTTACCTCCGATCTTGTGCTCCATGCCAACCAATTCTGCAGAGTAAGGTACACCTGATTCCAGCTAAGATCCTTGCAATTATTTGCTATGCATCCGAAAGCAAGACAATGACCAAAAATGACAGAAGTATTGATGCCTTTGAGTTGTGGTGCTGGATTATTGAACATACCATGGACTGCCAAGAGAGCAAACAGATTTATCTTGGAAAGGGTGAATGAAACCAGGCTGTTCCTTGGAGGCATGACCTTCAAGCTCCATCTTACATACTTTGGCCATGTTTTCAGGTGGGACTAGTCCCTGGAGAAGGACATCATGCTTGGAAGAGTGGAGGGACAGCACAGGAAAAGAAGACCCTGGATGAGAAGGATTAACACAGTAACTGGGATAATGGGAGTAGGTGTGTCAGAGACAGTAAGATTGGCTCAGGAGCGAGCAGAGTTCCCTATTATACATAGGGACACGATAAGTTGCAGGAGACCTTATGGCACATACCACCAGCACCAACAACAATACAAACTGACAGGGAACTCTGATGGCCTAGTGGTAAGAAGCTGTACTGCAATCACAAAGACTCCAGCGACTCCACGGGAGAAAAATGGGCAGTCTCCTCCAGTGTGATTTACTGTCACTGAAAACATGCTGGAAGGTCAAGTATGAGTTGGTTCCAACTCAACACCACACAACGACATCAACAACAGTAACTTAGAAGCTGATAGCTCTGCTCCAAATCCTTACAGCTGCCTAACCTGAAGACTATGCTTCCCTGGCAGTATGAACCCAGAAGCAGCTCCTCAGGAGAAAGATGGGCAGTCTCCTCCCATTTCACTTTACAACTTTGGAAATCTGATGGAGTGTCAGCTATGAGCTGGATGGCAGAGAGGTTGTTTTGGTATTTGTTTGTGGGGTTTTTTAGTTGTTGTTGTTGTTTTAAATGTTATTGTCCAAATAATTGGAGGTGTTCTGATGTATTTTTCCCCCCTTAAGTCCTCTTCCAAAGGGTCTTAACTCTTTTTTATTCAATAAATATACAGCTGACCAATAGTTCTATTCCAAGCACTATGCTATACTTTGGAAATTCTTGGCTAAAATCAATTCCTATTAAGACTGTGGCAAAAGTCTTCCAAGAAGAAGTAAGTTAGATTTGATAAAAGTGATGTCAAACTGATCCTGGGGAATCCCACTTTGATCCCTGCTTACAAACCCTCACTTGTAACATCTCCCCAAAGAGTTGCTGTGGTCTATGTTAAGCTGATCAAGCCGGAGCTTCCTTTGCACCCTTTCTGACATTTGAAAATCAGAGCATTTGTCCAATTCAAATCTCTTGGCTCTGGATCTATAGTTATGGGCTATAGTTCACTTAAATTTGGGGGTCTGTATCCACCATGAAGAGTTGGTGGTCTCCTTCCAGTTCTTCTTGAAGGACAATGTGATAGCAAATTGGGGATGGGTGGTTCTGCTCCCTCGCTAACAGCTGTTACCTTGACACCATCTGCTCCAATAACTGGGCCTGTTCCTCCCTGCCTTTTACGGAACAGAGTAGAAAGCTGCTTTGTTGGCTTTGGTTTTGACTTTTCCTGATACATGATAATCAGTGGCCATTTCCCTGACTGTGTTCTAACTCCCATGTCTTATGTATGCCCTTTTGCATCTAAGAAAAGTGTAAGAAGCAGCAAAGACTTCTTTAGATACAACTAGGCTGTTCCTGGAAAGCATGGATTCTGAAGCTTTGTCTGGCACACTTTGGACATGTTGCAAGGAGGGACCAGTTCTTGGAGAGGGATGTCATGCTTGGGAGGGTGGAGGGACAGCACAGGAGAGGAAGACCCTGGATTAGATGGACTGACCCAGTGACTGGGTAATGGAGGAGGGTATGTGAGAGATTAGGAGAACGGCTCAGGATAGATCAGGGTTCAGAGCTGTTGTAAATTGGGCCACCATGAGTTCCAAGTAACTCAGTGGCACTTAACAACAACAACAACAAATGATGCTGTGACCCAATGGTCAGACTTTTTTTTCTTCTTAGACCTTTGCTTCTTTATGGAGCCATAGTCACATTGCAGTCTATAACCAAGATGATATTAATATTCTCTGAAATTTTGAAATCTGTTGCCTAAAATCCAGCCTTATGATGCCAAATATTTCAACACTTTGCTCCTGTGGACTCAGAGACATTATTTTCCCACCTGATAGAAGGTTACTTTGAGTCAGAATTGCATCAAACAGCAGGAGTTTGGGTATCTGACTAGCCCAAAAAGATAAGAAAATTATTGAACAGACTGTATCTTCTGAATCAGGGATTTGTCAGCTAGGAGGATAAAAAGATTATCAGCCATAGGTCATTGTAATAATGGTTAGGTAATCTAACACTTGGACGAGGAAGCAGTCCTCAGAGAAGAGCAAGGAAACATTACATGGTTCAAAAGCAGGAAAGGAGTATGTCAAGGGTACATCCTGTCTTCATACCTTTTCAATCTACATGCAGAACAGATCATTCAGGAGGCTGGGCTTTATGAGGAGGACTGTGGTATCAAGATTAGAGAAAGATTCACCAACAACCTATGTTATGCAGATGACAGAACCCTGATTGCTGAAACTGAGGAGGACCTGAAGTGTTTGCTGCAGAAGGTCAAGGACTCTAGCCTTCAACACGGATTGAAGCTCAATATCAAGAAGACCAAGATTCTCACCAATGGGCCAATTGGCAGCACCATGATAGATGGAGAAGAGATTGAGGTGGTTAAGAATTTCAGGTTGCTTGGCTCCACAATCAACAGTTTTTGTCACTAGCAGTCAGAAAATCAAAATACAAACTGTATTAGAAAAATCAGCTGTCATGAACCTCTCCAGAGTACCAATAAATAACTCAGTCTACAGACTATGGTGAGCCTGATCCAGACCATGGTCTTTGTAATTACTTGCTTTGCATCAGAGAGCTGGACAGTGACTAAGGATGACAAAAGAAGAATTGATTCCTCAGTTGTGGTGCTGGAGAAGAGTCTTGAACATACCATGGATGCCAAGAAAACAAATAGGCCTGTCTTGAAAAGGGTGAACCAAGTTTTTTCCTTAGAGGGTAGGTTTTTGAAGCTCCATCTCATATACTTCAGACATTTGACCAGGAGGGACCAGTCATTGGAAAAGGATATCATGCACAGAAGGGTGGAAGGACTGCATAGGAGACAAAGACACCAGATGAGATGGATTGACAGAATCTGGGGCAATGGGAGTAGGTGTGTCAGAGTCAGTGAGACTGACTCAGGACAGGACAGACTTCAGAGCTGTTGTACACAGGGTTGCTAAGAGTCACAGGTGATTTGACAACACCTGACAACAACAATATAATCCTATTATAAAAACTTCTTTATGATGTACGTATAGTTATTTCCACTTTCAAGACAAAGGAATTAAACTTAGAGATAATAAGTTACTTGTTAAAATTCAGGCATTTAGTTTGGCAGAGACCTGCTCACTAAACCCATTTCTTTTTGTTTATTTTCTAAGATGGACTGTATTTCCTAGACTCCTTCAATATTCAAGTCAATGGAATGTGAATGGAAAGAATGTACATTTCTTTTCTTAGCCTATTAAAAACGGCCAGCTACTTCAAACAGCTGGACAATGAATAAGGATGACAGAACTGATGCCTTTGTGTTGTGGTGCTAGAGAAGAGTACTGAATATCCCATGGACTACCAAAGGAACAAATAGATAGGTCTCGGAAAAAGTGCAGCCAGAGTGCTCCTAGGAGGCAGAGATGGCAAAGGTTCCTCTGTCATACTCTGCACATGTAGCTGGGCAAGGCTATTCCTTGAATTGGGGCATCGTGCTTGAAAGCAGGAGGGTCAGCAAAAGAAGAAAGACCCTCTCAATGAAGTATATTGACACAGTAATGGGCTCTAGAGTGTCAGAGATGATAAGAATAGTACAGGATAGGGAGGGTTCAGGGTTCTGATCAGCTCTTCACAAGGTTACTACAAGTCGTACTAGATTAGATGATGCCTAACAACAACCCCTTACCAGGTTTTTACTTTTATATCTTCACTGGAGTGACACACATGGATGCCAAGAATGGAATATAGTAGAGTCATAAGAATGAAGGAACATAAATCCCTAAATAAGTGCCAGGGGGAAAAGTTATGTTGCCATGAGTTGCCTTTGACTCATAACAACCTCAAGTGTGTCAAAATATAACTTTGCTCCATGAGAATTTTGCTGTTGATTTTTTGATAGTAGATCACCAGGCCCGTCTTCCAAGGTGCCTCTGAATCCAAGTAAACCTGGAATTTCTCAGATAGTAGTCAAATGTGTAATCTATTTGTACCACTTAGAGACTCAACTAGGAGAAAAGCCTCCAGTTAAGCAAGAACAACTTTGTTTGGACTCAATATGAGTTAAGAAGTTAGCTGAGATTTCATCTGTTACTATTACTACAACTGAACTAATAATGAAAACTGGTAGTAAAACAGACTTAGATTTAAAATTAAAGTCTATTTTTAGATAATTGCATTATGAAAGTCTAAAGGTAGGAACCTCTCTCAATTATTGAGGAGTAATGATGTCAGTTTGAGGATTAAGATGCATCTGATTCAGGGCATGGTCTTTCTGATCTCTTGGTATGTATCTGAGAGCTGGACACTGAGTGAGAATGACAGAGGAGTGTTGATACCTTTTGCTGTGGTGTTGGAGCACTGAATATCCCATGGACTGCCAAAAAAATAGACAAATATGTCTTTAAAAAAGTTCAGCCAAGGAAAGTGAGGATGGGGAGCTCTGGTGGCCTGGTGGCAAGAAGCTGCACTGCAATTCCCATGCCACATGGTTCGAATACACCAGATGCTTTCCTGAAGGAGGAAGGGCATTCTTCTTCTGTGCCAGTAGGACCTGACTTGATGGTACACAACAACAACAATAAAATTAAACTAAATTAAAAAAATATTTTTTTAAAAAGTGCAGCCAGTGTACTACTTGGAGGCAAAGATGATAAAGCTTTATCTCACATACTTCGGGCATGTTGCAAAGACAAGTTATTCTTTGGAGAGTGACATGATGCTCGGAAGGGCAGAGGGTTTGTGCAGGAGAGGAAGACCCTTAAACAGGTGTACTGATGTGACTACCACAATGGGCTCTACTGGGTCAGGAAGTGTGAATATGGCACAGTACAGAACAGGGTTCAGATCTGTTGTTCATAGGGCCATAATGGATAGTACTCGGCTTGACAAGCACCTAACAACAGCAACAACAACAAGCCTCAGGTTCGTCTAATACAAACCAGGGATGACTGTAATATCAGCCTCATAAGGTGGTGAATAGCATTGGGTAAAATAACACTGGTAAAGTGTACAGCAGACTTCCTGATGCTTACCAGCTACCCAGTAAATCCATGACTAGAACTTACATCTCATATCAGGAGTGAAGGAAGACTCTCTAAGAACGTGTTATGCAGATGGCACAACCATGTTTCCTGAAAGTGAAGAGTACTTGAAATACTTGCTGCAGAAGATCAGATTACAGTGTTCAATATAGATTAAATCTGAACATCAAGAAACTGAAAATCCTCACCATTTGACCAACAGGCAGCATTATATCAGCAGTTAAGAAATCAAAATACGAGTTACACTGTGAAAATTTGCTGTCAAGGACTCCTTAAAAATGCTAAAGAGCACTGATGTCAGTTTAAAGACTAAGGGGAATCTTATGTGTGCCATGGTCTTTTTAGTTAGGTTTTATGCATCTGAAAGTTGGGCGAGGAATAAGGATGTTCATAGAAGAATCGATGCCTTTGTGTAGCTGTGTTGGAGAGGAGCACTGAATGTCTCACGGTCTACAAAAAACCAAACAAGTCTGTCTTTGAGTAAGTACACAGTCATGGTGCTCCTTAGGGCCAAGGATGATGAAAATTGATCTTACATATTTTGACCATTTGTCTGGAGAGGCCGGAACTTGGACAGGGATATCATACTGGGAAGAAAGGAAGCCCAGAGAAAGAGAAAAACTCTCAACAAAACAGATTGCCAAAGTGACTATAAGAACGGGCTCAAGCAGAACAGAGATTATAAGGATGATGCAGGACAGGGCAAGGTTCAGTTCTGTTGTTTCCAGGATCACTGAAAGTCCAGGGTTGACTTGATGGCACCTAACAACAACAGAGTTTACATTATTAATATTTTGTATTTCCACTCAAGTGTACACATCTCTTTAATTATTCTGTCAATTCTTTTATTGTGACATAATCCAAGTCATTTCCTGGCCTGAAAGGCAAATTCTAATTATCTTTTCATTGTAAAGGAGAGGTTCAGTGAAAAGAGGAAGACCCTCAACAAGATGAACTGACACTACAGTCTCAAACACAGTTACGCTTGTCAGGATAGCTGAGGACCACGCAGTGTCTCATTCTTACATACATTAGGTCATCACTAGCTAGAACACACTTCCTAGCATTTACAACCATATTTTCTTTATCTGCACTTATAAGCTTTTCCTTGTGATTCCATCTTTAGATTGATGACAATTCTGTGTAAAATGCTGAAACACTTCCTTAATCATTAGGTACATGGTCCACTTATTTTAGATAAAATATACTTATTCTTCTTTGTTATCACCATCAAGCTCCTATTACGAAAACCAATAGCATATTGTTTGAAATAAAATCTGATGGGATGACTAAAATATTTGTTATTTTATTTAAATGTCTTAAAACTTTTATTCTTTTTAAGGTCAGAAGGATTCATTTAGAACACTGCATCTCCAGCTTTGATTTTCAGATCTGCAATCACCCAGAGAGCTTGGTAAACTAATTCTACGAGAAAGCCAAAGAAAGAGAAAATGAAGCTGTTCAGAAAAGAAGATAAATGGATTGGTCCTGTAGGTCCAGAATAAGAAAAGTCAATGCCAATAACAGAATTACATTTTCAAAACGTTTAAGAAGAAACTATTTTGTAGTCTTTCAATGTGTCATATAAGGAAATTGAGAAATTAATTAGAACTGAGAAGGGTTAAGAGAAAGTATTGTCTTTTATTAGAATGCTAAAAGCTTTTCAGAGACTGTAAATTGCATGAGAGGAGACTGCTCATCTTTTCCCTGCAGAGCCATGGGTGGATTCAACTTGACTGCCTTTAGGTTGGCAGTACAACTCCTTACCCTCTCAGACATTTTTGTTGCTGTTAGTTGCCATTGAATCAGCTCTGATTTATACCAAGTACAACAGAATGAAATGATGTCTAGTGCTGCAACCACTGTTGAAGCCACTATGCATTTTTGTTTTTTACTTTTTTAATTATGATTTTTAATGGAAGTATATCGAAAGATTGGGTTTTCATTCATTCATTGATGCACATTTTTCTCTCTTCCCCTCCATTTCCCTAATTCACTTTGTAATGCAGTTCTTATTCTAGATTGTTGTCGTACATATAATACCTAATCATGCATTCCTTTCAGTCTTTAACTTCATCTATTCCAGTGCAGTATTCATTCTCTATCCACTGTTTTCCTGTTTCCTCCTCTTCATTATGTCAATCCTATTCTATCAGATTGAAATTATTCAGTATTTGTCCATTTATGACTGAGATATTTCACTCTGCATAATGTCTTTCAGACTCACCCACGTTTTGTAATTTTTTACAAGTTCATTATTTTCAATGCTGTATAGTGTTCCATTGTGTGGGTGTACCACAGGTTTTTTATACATTCATTTGTTGATGGACAATTGGTCTGCTTCTGTCTCTTTGCTATTGTGAATAATGTAGCAATAACAATGGGTGTCCATTTGTCTGTTTGTGAAATGGCACTAGTTTCTTTAATTTAATGGAGAATTTAATTTAACAGAGAAAACCTAGTAACAACTAGAGAAGCCTAATCTACAGCATGAACAGATTTCCAAGAAAATTAAAAACCTACAACCAGGAGAGGCTAAAACAGATAAATGAGACCTTCTAAAAATCAAATCCCTATGCACATCAAAAAAACGTATCCAACTGGACAAAAGGGAAACTCACATATTGGGGAAAAAAAGATTCGGCAATGATATATCTGATAAAGGAGTCATAACAAAAATTTATAGAATACTCCAACACCTCAGCAAGAAAAAGACAAACAGCCCAGTTGCAAAATGGGCACTAAGACTCAAATAT
>NW_006399823.1:14657972-14659178 GCF_000299155.1 Elephantulus edwardii | reverse complement strand
GTCTAGGGCAGCATCTGTTAACTGAAATATGTCAGTCGGTATACCATCTATTCCTGGGGCCTTATTTTTTGTTATTTCCTTCAAAGCAGCTTGAACTTCTTTCATCATCACCATAGGCTATTGCTCATATGTTGTTCCATGAAATTCTTCTGTGTCTGCCAATTCCTTTCAATACAATGACTCTGTATATTCTTTCCACCTTCTTTTAATACTTCCTGGATCATAGCAGGCCTCTGAAAACCCTATGTACAACAGAATACACGTAGAATGACAGAAAGGGCAACTGACTATGGAAATACAAAGGAAGTCGAACAGTTGTAAGCAGACACTAGTGATTGGAAAATGAAATGTGAGAACCATGAATGTAGGAAAATTATATATTGTTAAGGAGGAAATGGAACACATAAATATTGACATACTAGGCACTGGTGAGATGAGATGGACAGGCATGGAGCATTTTGAGTCGGATGATCATATGATATACTACTCCAGAGATGAAAAGGTAAGGAAAAATGAGATTGCTTTCATAGTTAGAAAAGCCATCTCTAGATCTGTCTTGAAGTACAATATTGTGAGTGACAGGATAATATTCATCCAGGAAGTCCAGTGAATACCACTATCATTCAGATATATGCACCAACAACCAGAGCCAAAGAAGAGGAAATAGAAGGTTTCTACCAACTTTTACAGTCGGAGATCGATCGAACATGCAATCAAGATGCACTGATAATAATGGGTGACTGGAATGTTGGGAACAGAGAAGAACAATCAGTTGAAAAACATGGACTCAGTGACGGAAATGGAGCTGGAGATAGAATGATTGAATTTTGCCTAATCAATGACTTATTCATCACAAACACATTTTTAAGAGACATAAACCCAGGTTATACACATGGATCTCACCTGATGATATGCATAAGAATCAGATCAATTACATCTGCAGAAAGAACTGCTGGAGATGCTCAATACCAGCTGTGAAAACTAGGCCAGGAGCTGATTGTGCAACAGACCACCAACTACTCATATGCAAGTTCAAGCTGAGGAAAATTAAGCCAAATCCATGGGAGCCAAAATATAATTTTGAGTCTATCCCACCTGAGTTTCAGAACCATCTCAGGAACAGGTTTGAGGACTCGAACACGAATGAGTGAAGGCCAGATGAGTTGTGGGAGGATGTCAAAGATATCATCCAGGAAGAGTGTAAAC
>NW_006399823.1:14645205-14657872 GCF_000299155.1 Elephantulus edwardii | reverse complement strand
TACTTCACCAAAAAAGACATTCAGATGTCAAACACACACAAGGAGAAATGTTCAAAATCCCACTATGCATTTTTAGTTTCTTCCAAAGCAGTAGGTTCATCTTCTGGCACTAATTGGACAACACTTCACTGTGATCTATACAGGTTTTACTGGCTAACTTTTGGAAGTCTGTCTTTCCACAATGCCTCAGTCTGGAGGCTTTACTGAAATCTGTCCACAGTTGGGGACTTGTCCATGTTATTTCACATATTGGCAGCACAGCTTTCACCATCACAGCAAAGTGCAAATTGGCAAATGGGTGATGACGAATCCCCCTAAAACTGTGATGACCCTTATAGACAAAACAGAAGTCTCCAAGATCCTGTATTTGCTAAAGGATCAGACTTCCACATCTTTTTCTCCCATGGTGCAGGTGATAGGCTTGAACTGCCGACTTTTCAGTTTAACCACTATGCCTTCAGTGTTCTTTGAAAATTACCCTGTTGTTGCTATGTACTGTCAAGTCAGAACCTACCACAGCTGACTCTCCAGCAGGTTTTAAGAGGCAATTAATCTTCTGGGAGGAGACTGCCCATCATTCTCAACAGAGAGACAGCTGAGTTCAAAGGTTCTGTTTTGTCTATGGAGTTTCCACAGTTTTAGGGTGATTCTTCATCACCTAGTTGCCAATTTGCATGTTGTGATGCTAGAAACTTTGTCACCAGTACGTGAAATTCCCTTGGGGCATCATCAGTGGTGGAAGGGCTTCAGTAAAGCTTCTAGGCTAAGACACTATAGAAAAAAGCTGGTCGTAAGCCATATTTGTTCTTTTATGACTGAGATATTTCACTCAACATAATGTCCTCCAGGCTTCCCCATGTGATATACTGTCTTACATGGTCATTGTTTTTCAGTGCTGCATAATATTCCATTGTGTGAATGTACCATAGTGTTTCTATCCATTCATTTGTTGATGGGCACTTGTATTGCTTTCATCTCTTTGCTATTGTGAAGCAGCAATAAACATGAGTGTGCATACATCTGTTTGGGCCATGGCTCTAGTTTCTTTACAGTATATTCCCAGGAGTGGAATTGCTGGGCCAAATGCTATTTCTATTTCCAACTTTTTGAGAATGCACCAGACCACCTTCCATAGTGGTTGTACTATTTTACATTCCCACCAGCAGTGAAAAAGAGTTCCGATCTCTCCACAACCTCACCAGAACTTGCTGTTTGCTGCCCTGTTGAAATCTGCAATTGTTGTAGGGGTGAGATGATATCTCATAGATGTTTTTATTTGCATCCCACAGTTAGCTAGAGATTTTGAACATTTCTTCATGTGTTTGTTTATCATCTGAATGTCTTCTTTGATGAAGTGTCTATTCTTATTCTGTGCCCATTTTGTGATTGGGTTGTCTACCTTTTTCTTTTGGAACAATAGGTGTATTACAGGGAGGGCTGAGGGTGGGGAAGAGGGGAGAGGGGAAAGGGAAGAAAATGTGCAACAATGAAAAAAATGAAAATAAAACATTTTCAATGTTACTTTTTAAGGAAGAAACAAAAAAAGAAGAGCAAGAAATCCAACAATGTGTTTGGGGTTTTTGTTTTGTTTTGTTAAAAAAAAACCCGATAATGTATTTCCAACAATTACTGCTGATTCAGTAGGTCTTGGGTCAGGCCCAGTAATTTGAATTTTTAACAATTTCCCAGGTAGCATTGATACTTCTGTTCAGAGACTACATTTTGAGAATCTCTGTGCAGAATAAAACTAAATAAAGGAAAAACAGTTAAAAGCCATCACAGTCCCTGACATCTTGCAACTCTAAGCACCTAAGAACCGTTCAAGAGTAATTTCAGGATCATCAGGTATAATTTTAAAAATTTCTGAAGGGCAAATGATTTGACCAAAGAAAGAATGGAACAACTCAGTTTCTTTCCCTAAATGGAAGAGAAATGACCCTGAACAATTTGAGCATCTAAGTTTAACATCTCCACGTAGGAAGTTAGAGGGGGAAACAGAGGAAATAATCACAAAATCTATTGTCAAGCACCTTGGAAAAAACAGGGCACAGAGTAATAACAAAGACAGGTTTATAAAGAAAGTGTCCTTTCGCATGGTTTTAGATTTAGAAATGATCTTGGAATCATCACAGTTTATTTTAAAGATAAGGAAGCTAAGGTACAAAGAGAATTTGCTGGCCAAGGGCATACAGCTGGTTAGGGGCAGATAAAGAGGAAGATCCTTGTCCCTTAGACCCTTGTCTATTCTTGCCCTCTTAAAGTAGCTGTGAATTCCGACATCATGAAATGTTAGGTTTCCTTCAGCTAGTTTTTGTGATCTGGATAGGGCAGGGAGCATGTTGAAACCCCCAATATACCTCATGAGTAACTTGAACTGAGCTATGGCATCCTGGGCCTTCTGCTATTTTATTCCATATGCCACAAAGCCACTCAGACATACCCAGTCCTCTAGGACAGACATGGCAGAAGGACTGCTGATGATGCACTGCATCTACTAGCTCTGATTAGAACAACACAGTTCATTCTGTGTTTATGACTGGCTCAGTAATACTCTGGCAAAATTTGGAGGTATTCTCATTTGGCCAACAATGTTATTGCTGTTAGGTGCTGTCCAGTCAAGTGCATTTTACAGCAACCCTATGAACAACAAATCCGAAAACTGTCTTATCCCATGCCACCCTTGCAATCTTTGACACACTCAAGCCCATTGCTACAGTCACTGTGTCAAACCACCTGGATGAGGGTCTTTCTCTCTTTCCTCACCGCTCTAATTTCTCAAGCATGATGTCCCTCTCCAAGGAATAACCTCTTCTTGCAGCATGCCCAAAGTATGTTAGATGAAGCTTCATTATCTTTGTCTCCAAGGAGTATTCTGGCCGCATCTTCCGTGAGACCTATGGGTTTGTTCTTTTAGCACTCCTTGGATCTTCAGTACTCTTCTCCAATACCACAATTCAAAGGCATCAATTCTTCTTCTGTCATCCTTAGCCACTGTCCAGGTATCAGGTACATAGTAAGTAACTAAGAAGATGACAGCCTGAATTAGGCACCAGTTAATTCTCAAAGTAACATCCTGGATGTGTTTTCCAGCTTATACCAGGAGATTTGGAGCAGTGCCTAACCCAACTAACTGAAAGAGGTCAAAGTTTGTTACCATTCCAAATGAAGGTGATCTAAGAGAATGTGTAAATTACAAAACAATATCATTAGTATCACAAGTAAAATCCTGCAAAGGATTTTGTACTTCAGCAGTACATATACGGAGAACTGTCAGATGTTCAGCTGGATTTAGAAGAGGTCATGATAGCAGAGATAGCATTGCTGATGTCAGATGGATCCTGGCTGGAAGCAAAGCATACCAGAAGAATGTCCACTTGGGCTTTTTTGACTATGCAAAGGCATTTGACTGTGTGGATCACAACAGTCAACAATAATTGTTATCTATTCTGCATAAAAGATCATCACACTGGGCCATGTGAAGTCCCATAAAAGACATTTCCTTGCTCTAAATGCTTAGTTGGTGTATAGCTAATGAGGCTACTGTACAGAGCCATACCATCAAAGGATTGTTCTAGACTCAGGGATCAAGATTATTTAGTACAGATTATTTACAACATGAGGGAGGTCTGGGCTCTTCGTGTCTATTATCTTCATGTTATATGTGAGAAGTGAAAATGCAGATAGGTGAACTGGCTTACCAAGCATTACAGGTGTTCCATGAAGGTGAGAAAGGTCAAAATGTTTCTGCTGTAGAAGGGTCCACCACTACCAGTATCTGCTGGTGAGTTGATTCCAACTCATGGCAATGCCAGACAGGTCAGGTAGCCCCATGCTCTGTGGAGACTCCTGTGACTGCTCTTTCAGAAGAAGGTGCTTTCTTCTAAGGCACCTCTGAGTGGCCTCAAACTTTCGACCTTTCAATTAGCAGCTAAGCATATTAACCATTTACATACTGAGGTATTCTGTTTGGTGATGAGCTTGAACTCAGCTCTGAAGTTCTGGCTCCTGATTCATAGCTCTTCCTGCTTCAGTATATTTCTATCAAAACATAGTGCCTCAATATAAATCAAAAGTCTTCCTATTATTGTCAAATAGAGGGAAAGATGAATATATATTTAGGTCACTTTGTTCTGTGAATAACAAGGATTCTCTATAGCAAGTGCTGTTTCTCACCCTTAGTTACAGATTAGAATCACCCTGGGAGTTTAGAAACATACTGATGTCTAGATTTCACTTGCAGAGATTTGCATTTGATTAGTCTGGCTGCTGTCTGAGCACTGGGGTATTTGCAAGATTCCCACATGATTCTCAGTTGAGAACTGCCACTCTCTAGGATTTCTCTTGAGCCCCTTTTGGCTTTAACAGAGGCCAGAAAGCTGACAAGATGCTGAAGATAGAGCTTCTCACAAAAAGATGGCAGATTCTGATGTTGTCGTATTGCTGTGTATCATCGAGTTGGAACTGATCTATAGCTGACCCTCTGGTTAGTTTTCAGTTAATCACACAGGAGGAGATTGCTCATCCTTCTTCCACGGAGCGGCTGGTAGCCTCAAACCTCGTGCCTTAGGGATTTCAGTGCAGGTTCTCAGTGAAATGAAATCCACAATCTCTCAACTCCATTCTTGAAAGAGGAGGAAGAGCAAGAGAATGGACAGCCAGTCTGAGGGTTTAATGTTCTGTTACCCCACGTTTTACTCCCCATTTTGAGGACTTCTCACTACAAAATGCTCAGCTCCACTAGGGATCTGAATCTCCACCCTTCAGGTCTACTTGTTTGTCTGATAAAGGCACTAGTTTACTACAGTATCAGTAATATACAGAATACAAGAGGGCAGAAACAGAGAATAAATGAGATATAAACACTCTAGCTTCCAATGTAAAATATTCTGTGTAACAGCTATCTCATTCCCAGAGATTTGGAGGTCTTATATGAGTTAAGGACCTAGGACATTTGATGCAGGTCAAGGACAGCAGCCTTCAATATAAAGCTCAACATCAAGACGACAAAGATTCTCACCATTGTACCAATTGGAAACATCATGATAGATGTAGAGGAAACTGAGATTGTTAACATCTTTAGCTTGCTTGTCTCCACAATCAACACTTTTGGTACCAGCAACCAGGAAATTAAAAAAAAAAATTGAATTGCACTGAGAAAATATGCTGTCAGGAACCTCTCTAGAGTACTAAAAAGCAATGATGTCAGTCTATAGACTAAGGTGTGTCTGTTCCTAGCTTGCTGTGCATCAGAGACATGGACAATGACTAAGAATGATAGAAAAAGAATTGATGCCTTTGAGCTGTGGTATTGGAGAAGAGCATTGACCATGCCATGGACTGTCAAGAGAACAACACAACCAAGATCTAAATAAAAATTAAAATTCGTTGATAACTTCCTTATGCACAAACTATCTCCCGTTGCTATTGAGTTAGAACTGACTCACAGCTGACCTTCTCATGGATTCAAATCACCAGAGAGGCCCTGCCTTTGGCTCAGTAGCAAGCACCCCTACAGAAAATACCACAAGAGCTCCAGGAATCTGAATTTACGTGACAGCAACTGGGATTTTTGTTTGTTTGTTTTGTTTTTATGATGGAGTTATAGCAGAAAGAAAAGAGAAAACTATTATGGTTACCTCAATGCAAGCTAGAAGGTCTACCATATTGCATAACCATAATCCATATGAAACTTAAAAGGAAATGGAATTTTCAGCACCGGCAGGCTTGAAATATACTCACTAGTTTTAACTTGCAGCTTCTGGCTTGAGAGAAAGAAATGAGAGTAGGGGCAAGTAGAAAGAAATGTTGCAACAATGAACTTTGTTGTTTTTTTTTTTAACAGTTCCCTCAGACTTCCTGATTTCTTTTGTATCAGATTACTCTGACCATGGCATTCTTGCTATATTAGCACTTCTTCCTGGTTCCATAAATACTGGCAATTGACATTTGGGATCCCCAAAACCAAACAAAGCAAAACACCAATGTTTTGTTTTTAGTAACTTAACCTTTTGAACCTCCTGCAGTGTTCATTCAAATGTGTAACAAGGGCTGCAGTTAAGTTCTCAGATCAAGCTGAAAGACAAAGTAAGCAGTATTTAAGAGAGTTAAGAAGTGAAAGATTAAGTTATAGTTGAGATCTGTAATTAACATCTGAACTCATAAAAACCCTTCCTCTTCCAGTTACCTTTGTAAGAATGCAACTTGTTTGCACTACTCCATTTTCTTCTGTAAATTTCAAGCTCAGAGCCATGGTGGTGTCCTGGTTGATGCATTTGACTGCCAAACAAAAGGTCAGCAGTTCGAACCTACCAGCCACACCAAGGAAGAAGGACGAGGTCATCCACTTAGAAATCCTTTTGACTGGAGATTGGATGACACTGGAAGAACCAATGCCTTTGAACTGTGATATTGGAGAAGAGTACTGAATTGCCACGGACTACCAAAAGAATAAATGCATATGTCTTGGAGAAGATGCAGCCTTAGAGGATGATGATGACTAGGTTCAGATCTTTTGTTCATAGGGTCACTATGAGTCGATGGCACCTAACAACAACAATCATGATAGCTGGAGAAGACTGAAGTTAATGATTTCACCTTGCTCAGAACCTCAGTGAATACTCTTGGCACCAGCACTAAGGAAATCAAAAGATGAGTTGCTTTAGGAAAGTCTGCTGTGAGGGACAGAGCGCTAAAGAGCAACAATGACAGTGCAGAGAATGAGGTGTGCCAGATCTCAGTTGCTTGCTGTGCATCAGAGAACTGGACAGTAACAAAGGGTGTAAGAAGAAGAATCAATGCCTTTGAGTTTTGGTGCTAGAAAAGAGTATTGAATATGTCATGGACTGCCAAGGCAACAAACTGTCCTGGAGAGGTTAAAACCAGGCTGCTATATGGATGCAAGGATTTTGAAACTCCATCTCACATACTTTGGGCATGTTACCAAAAGAGACCAGTCCATAGATAAGGACATCATGCTTGGAAGGGCAGCGGATCAGTGAATAAGTGGAAAATCCTGGATGAGATGGATTGACTAAGTGACTATGGCAATGAGGGTAGGTGTGTCAGAGACAGTAAGGTTGGTTCAGGATCTGGAAAAGTTCAGAGATATTGTCCATGGGCTTGCTAAGAGTCATAGTGAACTCGACAGCACATTAACAACAACCACGCTTATCAACAGGTCTACTCTGTCTTACAGGGTCACTTTAAGTTAGAATTGATTCAGTGGTATCATCATCATAATCATCATTTCTTTAAAAAAAATAATGTTGTTGTTGTTGTTGCTGTTGTGTACCATCAAACTGGAACAGACCTATAGCTGAGCCATTAGTGGGTTTTCAGAGGCAGTTAATTTCACAGGAAGAGACTGCCCATCTTTCTCTAGTGGAGCAGCTGGCAGATTCAAACCATATATGTTTGGGTTGGCAGTGCAATTCCTTACCATTAAGCTACTGGAGCTCACTGGTATGTTCAAGACTTTTCTCCAGACCACAACTCAAAGGCATCTATTCTTCTGTCATCCTTCATCATTATCCAAATCTCTGAAGCATAACGAGTAATTGAAAAGACCATGGCCTGGATTAGGAGCACCTTTGTACCTAGACTGACATTGTTGCTCTTCAGCGCTCTGAAGAAGTCCATGACAGCAGATTTCCCCAAAGAATTTAGTCTTTTGATTTCCTGACTGCTGGTGTTAAGAGTGTTGATTGTGGATCTGAGCAAGCTGTAATTGCTAACAACCTCAATCTCTTCTCCATCTATGGTGCTGCCAATTGGCCCAGTGGAGAGAATCTTTGTCTACTTGAGCTTCAGTCCATATTGAAGACTACAGTTCTTGAACTTTTGTAGCAAGTTCTTCAGGTCTTCAGTTTCAGCAAGCAAGGTTGTGTCTTCTGCATATTGTAGGTTGTTAATGAGTCTTCCTCCACTATTGGTGCCACATTCCTCCTCATAAAATTCTGCCTCTCAGATCATCTGTTCTGCATACAAATTGAACAGATATGGGGACAGGAAGCATCCCTGACACACTCCTTTCCTGATTTTGAACCATGGATTGTCAAGAAAACAAATAAATCTGTCTTAGAGAGAGTGAAGCCAAGTCTCTCCTTGGAG
This sequence comes from Elephantulus edwardii, assembly GCF_000299155.1. Classification (NCBI taxonomy): domain Eukaryota; kingdom Metazoa; phylum Chordata; class Mammalia; order Macroscelidea; family Macroscelididae; genus Elephantulus; species Elephantulus edwardii. The sequence goes on along the minus strand of NW_006399823.1, from coordinate 14,649,763 downwards.
GCTAGGATTTGGAAGCTCTGCCTCACTTTGGGTACACGGCCAGGAGAGATCAGTCCGTGGAGAAGGACATCATGTTTGGAAGGGTGGATGAACAGCGCAGGAGAGGGAGACTCTGGACGAAATAGATTGATTCAGTAACTGGGGCCATGGTAGCTGATGTGTCAGAATTAGTGAGACTGGCTCAGGACAGCGAAGGGTTCAGAGCTGCCGTACATAGGATCGCTATGCATTGCAGGTGACAATAACATTTTATGACAGGATTGGAAGCAGGTATGGCATCCACTTCCTAACCAACAAGCCTCTGGAAACTCTATGAACTTTGATAAATGTCGATAGTTGTAGAGGGGCTTCAGGCCTTTTGCTCATAGGGACGCTATATGTCAAAAGCTCAGCTCATGGGCAATCAACAACAACAACAATAACAACTGGAGTTCCCTAAGAAATACATGAGTTATTACTTATAAAACATTTGCAGAAGACCAAAAGTAGACTTTTCTTAGTACATTTAAATGATTCCTAATAAGCCACCCAATATTAGGCAGAAAATTTCACTTCCAGATTCTCCCCTTCATCTGTTTCTCCTTTATGACCTTTGCTTTGTATTCCTTGGAAAATGAAAATAAAATCATCATTCTCAGAGAGTTGCAAAGACTGAAAAAGAAGGCATATATGAAAGTGACATGATGCAGGAAGTAACCAAGAGTTTCCAAAAGTACAAAGGTAATGTTCATATTATCCTCAGAGAAATGACAGCTGAAAATCAGGAGTGGATGTGCCAACAGTCAGGTTGATTTAAAAGTCCAAGTCGTCAGCATGAAGAGTTGAGGAAATGGTCCTGACGGTTCATAGGAGTGATGTTTCATCGCCTACAACAACGTCCTTCCCTACACAAGGATGCCATGCGTGGGTTCAGCAACTTAGTTTCCTTCTTAGGCGGGAGTTCACTCATTCACTTTCTCTTCACTCTTGCTCTCTCTCCCAGCCAGAGCAGAAAAGGATCAAAATCTTTTTCCTCAAACTTCTCCGTTTTACTTTCTCTACTCTCTCACCGATATGAATTCTTTCCATAAATGAGCCAATGTCTCATGATGGCATTCTTGTCTATTCAGCCTCTTTTCACATATCTACACTGTAATCCATTAGATGTTGAAGTTTAATTAGCGCATAGGGTCGTTTTTCCTCAGTTACTTAGGAACTGCTACAATCCCACATTATTGTACATGACTATATTGTATAAATGATAGATTATATCTACTGTATCTACTTTTTTCACATTGTTGTTGTTATGGGCTAAGTCAGAACTGACTCATAGCTGACCCTCTGATGGGTTTTTATGGCTGTAAATCGCACAGGATAAGAGTGCCCATATTTCTCCTGTGGAGCAGCTGGTGGATTCAAACCAAGTACCTTTGTGTTGGCAGTGCAATTCCTTACCATTAACCCAACACAGTTCTCTATTTTTACATTATTTTACATCTTATTGTTTTGTAGAAATGGTAAACCATATGCTCATTTTATATTATTTTACATTCTTACGTATTTTAAAGAGAATATATATTGTAGAAATTCTAAATATATCAGGGAGCTAGTGATTTAAGGTGATGTTGTAGTTCTTATATGCTGTGGAGTCAGAATCAACCCAAAGCTGACCATCCAGAAGGCTACCAGAGGCTATAAATTACATAAAACGTGATTGCCCCATTTTCTCCTGAGTAGCCGCTGGCAGATTCTAACTCGGTACCATTGGGTTGGCAGTGAAAGTCACAATAACCTAACAAATAATTAAAAAGCGATCATCCCCCTATAATGTGTTTGTTTATTCGTGCTGTGTGCTGGATAACTTCTACTTCCATCAATGGAAACACCTACCCGTGGTTTCCAATTAAACTTAAGCAGGGAAGAGCCTTGGAAGAAGATTAGAGAAAGAGAAGAGGGCAGTTAGGGTTATTTATTCCCCTTGGCTCCTTTTCTGAGAGATTCTCTTGAGCTATTTATGTCACTGAACCAAATGCCACTGCTCCTCACAAGAAGGTCTTGATAAGGATTCCAAACACCACACCCTTTCCTCATCTCTTCTGGCCTGGGTATCTAATGCCATTAACCTTAGTTCATGACACTATTCCTTGTGCTTTCTCATATTTTCACAAATTACCCCTTTGTAAATAAATGTTTGAGATTTCCTCATTTGGACAAGCCACCTGTTTGTGGGGCTTTGTTTTTGTGGGGTTTGTTTTGTTTTTAGAAATAACATACTTTGTTTGTCTGGGGTTTTGATGTATTGTCATTTCCCAAGTAGATATATGGAATATTCCCCTTTTAAATTGTCAGTGAATGTCTTCATGGCAGAAATACTTCAATGACTTGGGGGGATTCCACAGTTCATGCCTTAATGATAACATCCTACACCCAGAAGACCCAAAACAATCCAGTAGTTTTCTGTTACCAGTGGCCTCTTGAGTAGTGGGGGTGTGAGGGAGAGGAAAGAACTCCATTGTCAATGAAAGATCCAATCAAGTAGTGTGAATGGCATAGGCATTGTAGGAGAATTCACAGGCAGTGTATTTTAATCAATTATAAAGTCATAGTTTTTAAAGGTAAGAATTTCACTAACGATCCCAATCTATTTCTAACACGAGGAAAGGAACCCAGAGCTATAGAGTCATGCATTTAAGAGATTTTGGAGAGTCTGGTCAGGTATTCAGTGTCTTCATTTCCAGTCCAGTTGGCTTCCATGAACAGGCAATTGCTTCAAAGGCAGACGGAAAGAGTTCCGGCAGAGGATTTTTTTACAGCATTTAAGGCTTTATTTTCTTAATGTAGTGACTGTATCAGCTTGCCTCTAACTTAGATTCCCACAAAAACTCATCCCTAAAATAGTGTAGAAATAAAAATCCGATATACTATGTGCATATATTACACACACAGCTTATGTGTGTAGATGAAGTGTGAATCTGTGAGTGTGTGTGTGTGTGTGTGTGTGTGTATACACACGCATATACTTCCTTTTTAGCATCATACTTGGTTCTCCTTAGTTTAGCTTTCTTACTCTAGCCCTGCTATGTGCTTCTCGTCATGGCTGGTTTAGCATTAACATTTTGGGAACTGTGACAGGTGCTTTCAAACTGGGAGGAGAGAACTGGATATTCAATAGAAAAAAAAAAGTACTTATCAGATCACATTTTTCCCAACATGAGCAAACTTACAAAAAAGTAAGAAAGTAGTATTTCTTCAGCTAGCTATCTGAAGGCAAAAAGGAACTTAAATCAATTCCAGAATATTGAAATTTGGGCAAAATGGGCAGGTTTGAGTTCACCAAAATCTTGTCACATGCACTTCGTCTTTTTACTCGAAGTCTATATGAATGAATATTATACATGTAAGATTTCCTTTTGTCATACAAAAAGGACAAAAGAAATATTTCTAATTCTCATAAACTATAATACTATTTGGAGAAAATAAAGTTTAAAGGGTTTGATTTCATCTGTAAGACTATACTATACTAAAAAGTTAGGACTTTAACCAAACTTAAAACTCAGTCACATGAAGGAAACAGCCCCAGGGGTGAAGGAGTGAACTTTTCTTTCAGATTGTCCTTCTGCACTGGTGACCTGGAGAACCTACCATTGCCCCCAACTAGCGAGAAAACTGGCTTTTGGTTGAAGTAGGAGGAAAAGTCAGTACCCTAAGTAAGAGTTGGGAGGAGAGTTTAATGGACAAAAGCCTGAGACTTCCAAAACAAAAGGATGTTAAAAGGCAGGTCTCTGAAAGCCCAGGAGAACCAGGAAGAAGGAAATATAAGAAATGCTTTTTAATAGAACCAGTCTGTCCAAGCGGCCACCTGTGTCACTAGATATTCTCTGCAGTTCCATGAAGGTTTTGTTCTTCACGCTTTTTTTTTTCATAGTGACAAACCTTCACTTCAAGATCCAAGGCATGAAATTCTAATTGGCCAAAGTTAAAAACCCAGCAATTGAAGCTTAGCCTTTAGAGGACAAGCAGAGAGGAGATTTCCCCCCCCCCATCTCGTATTTTGTAGTTCTAATTAACTAATTCATTGACATTGAGTTAGAACTGATTCATAGCTGAGGCTCCAGCAGGTTTTCAGACTGTAAATTGCACAGGAAGAGATGGCTCATTTTCCTCCTCTGGAGCCCTGGGTGGATTCAAATCATGAGAGAAGTACTGCCTTTGAGTTAGCAGTATAACTCCGTAGAGACTATGCCTCCAGCCAAGACACTAAAATCTATCAAAAGTTCGCAAATGGGGAAGGTAGTTGGATGTCAAAAGGCAAAGAACAGCATGACCAAAACAATTATCCACTGTATTACTTAGGGGCCACTAAGTTCTATATCAATCATTGCGGTACATGAAATCTTTGAGAGAGAGGAGAGAGAGAGAAAGAGAGAGAGAGAGAGAGAGAGAGAGAGAGAGAGAGAAGAGAGAAGAGAGAAGAGAGAAGAGAGAGAGAGAAGAGAGAAGAGAGAAGAGAGAAGAGCGAGAGGAGAGAGGAGAGAGAGACAGACACAGACAGACAGACACAGAGATGGAGCTCTGGTCG
>NW_006399823.1:14640802-14642161 GCF_000299155.1 Elephantulus edwardii | reverse complement strand
GGCAGAATGTTAAATGATCCAGGAAGACAAAGGTGGCCCTAAAACCTGTTTTTCATTGTTTTTTGTTCATTGTTTCATTGTTTTGTTCATTGTTTTTGTTCCAACAGTCTTCTAGGTCGTATTTGCTGTACAGAGGAAACTTTTGGTCTCTGTGAAGCTAAACACTATGACACTGATGTGTTAAATGTGATAACGGTTACCCATGGTGAACAGTGTTTGGTGGCACTCCCCAGTTGAAACAAGCTTAGAAGCAGGAGTGGCATCCACTGCTGTAAATAGCTTGACTCTGGAAACCCTATGAACCTGGAGAAAGGATGAAAACCATACACGTGTCGAGGACATTCATTCATAGGGTCTCTATGAGTCGCCTACGACTCAACAGCACAATAACAACAACAAATTCAAACAAGAATTCCCAATTCCCTAACATGCAAAGCCGGAACAGTAAACTGAATTATTTTCTGACCTATGTGGGAGGCAGTGCTGTGAACATGGATAGTGAAGCAAGAGAATACAGTGTTATTATCTTAACCCCATCTTAAACAAGTTAATTCACCTAGATGATCTGTTTCTTCTTCTATAAAACGGCCGATAAAACATTGATAAACAATGGCTACCCCCACTGGGTTGCTGGGAAGATTAAATGAGGCAAAGTACACCAGACACACTGGGGCTTTGCACAGACTTGACCTCTATACTGTCCCTACTTTCATGACTGTTAATTTCTGCAGTGGTGTGTAAACCAAGTTCAGAAATCCCTGAGACAGGCACTCTCTGGATCATCTGATCACTTCCCTAGACTTTTGTTAGAAAATGGCTGAAGGTTTTTATCCTGTGTAAGCAAACTCATTGATATCATCCACAAATAACCCACCTTACCCCAGCTTGTTGTTTTTAGATGCTTTTGAGTTGGCCCTTGACTCAAGGTGTCCCTTCCTGACTCACAGTGACCTTTGACACAATGGAATGAAACATTGCCATCAACAGTTATGGGTCAGACAATTGTGATCTGTACCATTTAGACTGGCTGATTTTCAAAAGCAGATCACCAGTCTAGCCCACTTTTACTTGGAAGCTGCATTGAAGGCTTTTTATATCAGCAACAAACAAGCTCCCACCAGTAAATGGCTCGTGGCTGTGCAGGAAGTACATTAACTGGGATTCTAACCCAGTTCTCATACCTGGAAAGTAAGCATTCTACAATTGATCCACTGCTTATCTCCTATTAATTTGTTCCTTTACTGTCCCACTCAAATCATCCACCAATACAAAGCCTGGGTCTGAATCCATTTACAGCAACTACATTAAGGTGGTCTCTCTAGAGACTAAGGTGCGCCTGATACAGGCCATGGTCTTTGC
>NW_006399823.1:14635485-14640531 GCF_000299155.1 Elephantulus edwardii | reverse complement strand
CAGGAGGGGAAGACCCTCTATGAGATGGATTGATTCAGTGACTGCGGTAGTCGGGATGAGTGTGTCAGAGGCAATGTAATTGACACAGGATAGAGCAGGGTTTAGGGCTTTTGTACATAGGGTCGCTATGGGTCGCAAACGACTCGGTGGCACATAACAACAACAACAACAACATCAAGGTGGGCCCCCATGATGTCATATATTGCATACATTTTGACTGGATTGAATATAAATAAAAATTATGGCTGTCAGTACTTTTAGAACAGGAATCTTTATCCAGGGCAAGTTTTTACTTTAAGGTTCAACATTAGCATTGATTCCAGCTTTGGGGAAGACCACAGTTGTATATTTTGTTTACTCTTTGCTATTGCTGATAAGTAAAGAGTGGAAAACTGAAGCCCCTGGCTAATTCAGACCATAGTCTTTTCAGTCTCTTGCTATGCATTTGCAACCTGGAGAAGGACTAAGAATGACAGAATAAGGACTGGTGCCTTTGAACAGTGGTTTTGGAGAAGAGTGCTGAAGATCAAGGGACTGCCAAAAGAACAGCTATGTCTTGGAGAAGGTGCATCACATCCAGATTGCTCCTTGGAAGCAAAGAAGTTTCATGTCACATACTTTGGGCATGTTTGCTAGCCGAGGTTTTTCCTTGCAGAAGGATATCATGCTTGGAAAGACAGAGGGCGGCAAGAGAGAAAGATTCCCAACCTAGTGGGTTGACATGGTGACTGTGGCAATGGGCTTGAGTGTGTCAGAGATTGTGAGGTTGGTGTGGGATAGTAACGGGTTCAGATCAGTTCTTCAAAGGGTTATTATGAGTAGTACTCCACTCAAAGACACCTAATACGTACAACAAAGCGGAATCAAACATATATCTGTAGTACCAAACTAATTCATTTAATTTCTAATTGTCCTTGAATTGGAACAGACTCATAGCAAACCCTCCACTGGGTTTCCTAGGCTGCTAGGCTGTAAATAGCATAAAAGGAGTTTTGCCATTTTTCTTCCAAGGATCATGGTCTTTGGTTATTAAGCAGTACAACTCCTTAAGGACTATCTCACCAGAGTAGCACAAATAATACCAGATGAAGGAGAAAATCAGAAAGTCACCCAGCAAAATAGTGTGCCCAGTCAGTCAGTAAGAGAAGGGCAGAAGTCATCAAAAGCCAAAGCAGAGCTTTAAAACAATACCTCAGACTTTTATCTGTACTTTCAGAGCTATTGCCAGCACCTTCTTCCTGGTGATAAGTCCTGGTGACTTAGTTTATGTAGAGAAAGAACATCTCTTACCAACTTCCCTCCTAGAGCAACAGTAACTGGGCTCAATTGACAGGACAGAGGTGGCCTCCAGAGTGATCCAAGACGCAGATACAACTGAGAGTCAGCTGAACCATCCACATGAGGCACCATTCTAACATAGATGTGGAGCACAGAATACAGTCATCAGTCAGTTAGACATTACTGTGGCGTCAAAGCTGTCCATTTGCTGTACAGAGGTAACCCATAGTTGCTGTGATGCTAAACACTGTGACACCGATGTATCAAAAACAATAATGGTTACCCATGGTGAACAATGTTTGATGGAGTTCCCTGATTAAAACAGGCTTGGAAGCAGGAGTGGCATCCACTTCTGAAATAGCTTGCCTCCAGAAACTCTATGAACTAGGAGAAATTATGAAAGTTATATAAGTGTTCAGGCCTTTTGTTCATAGAGTCACTATGAATTGTCTACGACTCAAAGGCACTTAATAACAACAATATAAATACCTATGTGTTTGTGTGTGTGTATGAAAAAGAAAGAGAGAAGGAAATAAGGAGGGAGGGAGAGAAGAAGAGAATAGGAGGGAGGGAGAGAGAGGGAGGGAGAGAGGGAGAAGAAAAAGAGGAGGGGGGAGGGAGAAGGAAGGGAGAGAGAGAGAGAGAAATTTTCTAGTGGTTCAAATCTACATGAACCACATCTGGTACACAGGAAATGGATTGACTATATTTGTGGAAATAGTCAACGGAGAAGCTCAATATCAGCAGTCAAAACAAGGCCAGGGGTTGACTGTGGAAAAGATCATCAATTACTCCTGTGTAATTTCAAATTGAATCTTAAGAAAATGAAAACAGTCCATGAGAATCAAAATACAACCTTGACCCCTACCACGTGAATTTAAAATGTGCCTCAAGAACAGATTTGATGAACTAAACACTAATCACTAAAGATCAAATGAGCTGTAGGATTACATCAAGGATAATATTTATGAAGAAAACAAAGGCCATTACAAAAACTGGGAAGGAAGAAAAGCTCTAAATGAATGCCAGAAGAGACTCTGAAACTTGGACTTGTTAGGTGCTGTCAAGTTGACTGTGACTAATAGCGACCCTATGTATCAAAACTCTGAACACTGTTGGGAACAAAGAAGAAGGATCAGTAGTCAGAAAGCATGGGCATGGTGACAGAAATGAGGCTGGAGATACAAGGATAGAATTTTGTGCAGTTAATGTCAATACACTTTGAGAAGAATTCTTCCTTGGCATTGTTCTTGACTTTGATCAAAATTTTTCAAGGACCTCTGTGTGGATTTGAACTTCCAACTAGTCAGTAGGAACAACTATAAAATTGTTCAAGGCTAGGAGAGAGCCACAGGGAGAGAGCAGGACAGCTGGAATTTGAGTGAGCAACCCACTGACAGGAGTCAGTGACCCACTGGAAACAGCCAGCAACCCACTGGGAGCAGCCATCAACCTGCTGGAACCACCAACCTGCTGGGACCACTGACCCTCCAGGCCCACTAGGAGCAGGCAGGACAGCTGGAATTTGAGTGAAATACTTAGATCACTGCTGTTTGCCGGACCATGTGGGACCCCTTAGGCTCATGCAGGAAGGAATGAGGCAACTGGAGTTTGAGAGAGAGGTGTCAGATCGAGTTCTTTGGGGGAAAACCAAGGCTTCCTGGTTTTCTATTCATATCCCCGTGCATAACTCCCTCTGCATGCCTCAGCACACAGGCCTCACACACTGTTTGTGTCTGTGCATGCCATCCTTCCATGTGCATCTTTGTGCACAGCGTGAGTGCCCACCCTGCATGCATCTCCACAGTCCGCCTTGCATATGCTCACATCCAGTCAATTAACTGCCTTTAGCCTTGGGCACCTTCGACTGGCTTAGCTGCAACAGTTGTCTGACAGAAAAGACTGCTTTTACAGGCCTTTTCTCACCAGAACTGAAGCAAATCTTCCCTTGGATCAAAAGTTCAGAGAGAAACCCAGGCAGGGTAGCTGCCCCACCCTTTATTGGAGCAGTTACTTCAGATCTAGTACCTACTATGACCTCAAGCATGAAAAACTCACAGCAATGTCACAGAAGAAGCAGGATATCTTACACCTACATGAGCCCAAAGCAATCTGTAAACCCCAAAAGTAACACAGTATCAATAGATTTCATGAAGCCAGAATGATTGATGGAACTTTCTGACAGAGAATTTAAGAACAACAAATGTTTTCAATGGGTGATAGACAAACTTGAAGAATTACAGAACACTGCCAGCAAAAATCAGGAGGAGCTTAAAAAAAAAATCCAAAACAGTGCAGGTAAAACAAATGAGGCATTAGAGGCTCTGGAAAAACAAGAAAAGACAATCCAAAATATGAGGTCCAATGTTTTAGATGATGTCAACATGATGGAGAGACACAGGAACAGAGTTGAGATGGAACACAGAAATAGTGAAATGGAAGAGAGACTTGTCACCACTTATCTGCTAGAGCAAAAAGCAGAATCAAAAAGGAAGGAAAAAGAAGAAAACCTAAGAATATTGTGGGACACCATCAAGAGAAATAACATTCACATCATCAGAATCCCAGAATAGGAAGATGCAAGTAAGACATCGAAAAAGTTGTGGAAGAATTACTAGAGGAAAACTTGCCAGGCATAATGAAGAATGAGAGAATATATATTCAAGAAGCTGAGTGAACACCATATAGAACAGACCACAAAAGAAAAACACCAAGGCAAATTATAGTCAAATTTGCCAGAACCAAAGATAAGGAGAGAATTTTGAAAGCAGTGAGGAAGAAACAAAGAGTAACCTATAAGGAAGAGCAGATAAGAATAAATGTTGGTTTCTCAGAAGAAATCTTATGAGCAAGAAGAAAGTGGAATGACATATATTAAAAATCTAAAGAACACAACTGTCAACGAAGAACATTGTACACATTAAAACTGTCCATTAAATATGAAGGAGAGATCAAAATATTCCCAGGAAAACAGAACCTAAGGGAGTATGTAAAAACAAGACCAATGTTGCAGGAAACATGAGAGATGTACTTTTTACAGGAATGCCACAAAAAGCAGGATGGACCAAAGTAACTAGCAACAATACCAAAAAAGAACTCAACAAAATGATAGCAATAAAACCTTGCCTCTCAATAATCAACTGAAGGTGAATTGTTTAAATGCACCACTGCAGAGAAAAAGAGTAGCAGATTGGATAAAAACCCCAAATTCATCAATGTACTGTCTACCAGAGACACAACTGAAAAGCAAAAATAAAGAAAGGCTAAAAATAAGGGGGCAGGGGGCAGGGAGCGGAGAGATATATCAACCAAATGGCAACTAGAAAAAAGCAAGAATAGCAATATTAATTTCTGATAAAATAAATTTCAACACAAAAACCATCAAAATGGACAAGGAAGGTCATTACATAATGCTTAAAGGGTCAATAGAACAAAAGGACATAACAATAACAAACACCTATGCACCAAATGATAGAGCTGCAAACTATATATATCAAACATTTAAAAAACTGAAAAAAGAAATAGACAACACAACTGTAGTAGCTGGAGACTTCAATACAACACTCTCAAGAAAAAATTGAACTACAAGAAAGAAACTCAAGAAAGGTGCTGAAGAATTAAACCACACAATAAGCCAACTTGATTTCATAGATCTTTATAAGCTAATGCACCCAAAAATAAACACAGTATACCTTCTTCTCCAATGTGCATGGAACATTCTCAAGAATAGATCACATTTTTGGTCACAAGACAAGCTTCAATAATTTT
>NW_006399823.1:14634282-14635385 GCF_000299155.1 Elephantulus edwardii | reverse complement strand
TTTGAGGCCACCAACTGCTCCACAGGAGAAGGCTGGGCAATCTCCTCCAATGCAATTAACTGCCTGTGAAAAGCTGTCAGAGGGTCACCTTTGGGTAGGTTCTGACTCAATGGTACACAACAACAGCAAACAACATATACATATTTTTTTTCAGACAAAAATTACCAATTGTCTAGCATGCAAAGCCATGTTTATAGCGTTGCTATGAGTTGCCTACAACTTGAAAGCACTTAACAACACAGAGATAGACCAGTTGGCCTAGTGGAAAGAAAGCGATACTAATAAGCCAAAAGTTGTTGTTGTTGTTGTTATGTGCCATTGAGTCGCCTGCGACTCATAGCGACCCTATGTACAACAGCCCTAAACTCTGTTCTTTCCTGTGCCAATCTCATTGTCTCTTACACGCTCATCCTGATTACCTCAGTCACCGAATCAATCCATCTCCTAGAGGGCCTTCCTCTCCTGTGCCTGCCTTCCACCCTACCAAGCATGATGTCCTTCTCCAAGGACCTGGTCCCTCCTTAGAACATGACCAAAGTATGTCAGATGAAGCATCAGAATCCTTGCCTCCAAGGAGCAACCTGGTTTAACCCTCTCCAGGATGAATCTGTTTGTTTTCTTAGCAGTCCATGGTACACACAATACTCTTCTCCAATACCAAACTTAAAGGCATCAATTCTCCTTCTATCCTCCTTAGTCACTGTTCAACTCTCTGATGCATAGCAAGTGATTGCAAAGACTGTATCAGATGCATCTTAGTCTCCAGAGAGACACCGTTGCTCTTCAGTACTTCAGAGAGGTCCCTAATAGCAGACTTTCCTGTTGCAATATGTCTTTTAATTTTCCGGCTGCTGCTGCTAAGAGTGATGATTGTGGAGCCAAGCAGACTAAAGCTGTGAACAATCTCTTCACTATCCATCCTGATGCTGCCAATTGGTCCGGTGATGAGAATCTTTGTCTTCTTGACATTGAGCCTCAATCCATATTGAAGGCTGCAGTCCTTGACCCTCAGCAGCAAGTACTTCAGGTCCTCCTCAGTTTCAGCAAGCAGGGTTGTGTCATCTGCATAACGCAGATTGTTGATAGATCTTCCACCAATCCTG
>NW_006399823.1:14632156-14634182 GCF_000299155.1 Elephantulus edwardii | reverse complement strand
TTACAAAAGAGGAAATTGAAAAGGTAATAAAACAACTTCCAGCCAAAAAAAGCCCAGGATCAAATGATTTTACAAGTGAATTTTATCCAACATTCCGAGAAGAACTATCACCAATTCTACATAAACTATTTCAGAAAATGGAAAAAGATGGAATTCTCCCAGACTTATTCAATGAAGCAAACATATCCTTGATACCAGAGCAAGGTAATGACACCACCAAAATAGAAAACTATAGGCCAATATCTCTCTCATAAACATAGATGCAAAAATCTTGAATAAAATCCTAGTCAATAGAATCCAATGATACATAAAAAAAATACACCATGACCAAGTGGGATTCATAGCAGGTATGCAAAGATGGCTCAACATAAGAAAAACAGTGTAATTTATCATATTAACAAAGCAAAGAACCAGAATGAAATGATCCTATCAATTGATGCAGAAAAGGTCTTTGACAAAATCCAACACCCTTTCTTGGTTAAAACACTCAACAATGTAGGAATAGAGGGGAATTTCCTCAACATAGTAAAAAGTACATATGCAAACCTGAGAGCCAACATTGTTCTCCTTTGGGAGTGATTAAAGACATTCCCTTTGAGAACAGGAACTAGGAAAGGATGCCCACTATCACCTATACTATTCCATATTGTATTGGGAGTCTTAGTGATAGCAATAAGACAAAAGAAGAAAATAAGGGGTATCCAAAATGGTAAAGAGGAGGTAAAATGATCTCTATATGCAGATGATATGATAGTATACTTAGAAAACCCTAAAGACTCAGCAGGAAAACTACTGGACATAGTTGACCAATTCAGCAAAGTGACCAGATACAAGATCAACATACAAAAATCAATTTAATTTTCCTACAGTGACAAAAAGAATACATAGCTGGAGCTAAGAAAAACAATGCCCATCACAATAGCTAATCACAAGATTAAACACTTAGGAGTAAATCTAACTAGAAATAAAAAGGATCTATTCAAAGAAAATTAAAAAAAAAATTGCTACAAGAAACATAAAGAGACCTGGAGAAATGGAAGAATATACCTTGCTCTTGGATAGGAAGATTCAATATTGTGAGAATGACAATACTACTAAAGACAATTTACACTTTCAATGCAACCCCCATACAAATACGAATTTCATTCTTCAACTAGATGGAAAAAGAAATCTGCAATTTCATTTGGAATGGAAAGAGGCCCTGAATAAGCAAAGCACTCCTTAAAATGAGAAACAAGGTAGGAGACATCGCACTCTCTGATTTGAAATTTGAAATCATACTACACTGTTGTGGTGGTCCAGACAGCATGGTACTGGTATAATGGCAGACATGTAGATCAATGGAATAGAATTGAGAATCCAGAAATCAGCCCATGGTCAACTGCTCTTTGACAAGGTGATAAAATTAGTTAAGTGGGGAAAAGGCAGCCTTTTTAACAAATGCTGTTGTCAAAATTGGAAAACTATCTGCAGAAAACTCAAGCAAGACCTACACCTCACACCATACGCAAAAACCAACTGTAAGTGGATCAAGAACCTAGGACTACAACCAAGGACTCTAAACTTTATTAGAGAAAAGCTTGGAAGAACCCTAGAAATACTAATTGACAATATGAACAGTCTTCCAACTATCCTGAAAGACCTACAACCAGGAAAGGAGAAAATAGATGAATGTGACCTTCTAAGAATAAAATCCCTATGCACATCCCAAAATTTCTCCAACAGGGCAAAAAGGAAAGCCACAGAATGGGGAAAAAAATTGGTAATGACATGCCAGATAAGGGACTTATAGCTAGAATTTATAAAATACTTGAGCACCACAACAAGATAAAGGTAAAAAACCCAATTGAAAAAATGGGCACAGGACCACAACAATATAAATAATCGAATAGAAAAGTGGGCACAGGATATGAACAGATACTTCACCAAAGAAGACATTCAGATAGAAGGAGAATTGACGCCTTTGAGCTGTAGTGCTGGAGAAGAGTATTGAATGTTCCATGGACTGCCAAGAAAACAAACAGAT
>NW_006399823.1:14614749-14630109 GCF_000299155.1 Elephantulus edwardii | reverse complement strand
CCTGATGATATGCACAGGAATCAGATTGATTACATCATTGGAAAAATTCACTATCAGCTGTGAAAATTGGGCGAGGTACTGATTAAGGACAGAGCATCAACTATTCATATGCAAGTTCAAAGGAACCAAAATTTGCCCTTGCGTTTATCCCGTCTAAATTTAAAAACCATCTCAGGAACATGTTTGAGGCCTTGAACACCAATGAACAAAACTTAGAGTAAAAGGCTAGAAATCTGAATTCACAGTGCCAGCTGCAGGAGAAGATCTTCCCTCAGTGACAGTTCTAAGGAAAGTCCCTGTTTCCTTCAGCATCTGCAGGCCTAGATTTCCTTGGAGAAAATACAATCCAGATGTATTGACCTTCCCTAGTGTCAAAGACCTTTCAGTGAAGGGGACCTAGTTTAAAGGGCACACTACACTTCCTAATAATTCTTGATGGTACTGAGTCCATCTCAGTTCCTTTCCCCCTCCCATTTTATATCTAATTACTAAGTAATCAATAAGTAATAACTAAGAAGTCAGTCTAGGAAAACTCCCTTACATCAATTAGAAACACACTCTTAATCCTTTTACAACTACTTGGTTATTAGACCATGAGGGATTGTTACATAACAGCTATATCGTTATATACAAATATATAATGCATACATTGGAGGGAAGGACAGAAACCTTAAGTGAAAAGATATCAGATAAGAAAATTTAATCATCTGAAAACAAATAGTATGGCAAATCACTGTATTTTATTTTTATATACATTTTATCTCTACATATTTTGGTTAAAAACATTTCTCCCTATTATACACATTTCTTGCTATTATAAATTCTTCAGCTATTTTACCAGAATTAAACTGCTGAATAAGGTCTACTTTCATCCATAATAAAAACAGTGAATTGATCTTCCTTGAATCATTACTGTACACTGATATTTTTTTTGTCTTCTTAGCGATTAGTATTTTATTGTGGGGTTCATGATTATTAAATTTAGGAATATGCACATATGCAATTTCAACATTGGGAAAATACAAACTGTAGTGTTTCTTCTGTTACAGACTCATATATGCCTACTTCAGCAAATTTGTCTTCCCTGAATCTGTAAATAAGTTCTAATGAAAGAATGAAAATTGTCACATTTTTCCATAAATATTTATATGTAAATCATCAGAATAAGCCTTCACCTCTTGGATATCTTCATATAACAGGTATGTCCATGTGTGTTAAGAAGGAACATCCTTTCAAAAGAATTTCACACTCTCTTGTGAGTATTAATGATGGCACAGAATGTGATTATACAAAACTAATTCCTTCCTCTCTTGGACATTCACACACATCTAACTAGTTATCCTTCCATTTTTACAATAATGGTCTTATGCAGTATTTGCCCTTATGAAACTGAGTTAGTTTGTTCATCATAATATTCTCTTGACTCTCCAGTGTTATACTGTATTTTACAAAGTGGTTGTTTCCTTAGAGCTGCATAGTATTCTATGTGTGAATACACCACAATTTCTCAATCCATATGTATGTTCATGAGCATTTTGGCTGTTTCCATTTTCTTACTATTGTCAATAATGCTGTTATGAACATAGCACATGAACACACTGGGATAGCAGGGTTTAGTTGGCAGATGGGTGAGGAAATAGGAAAGACTCAACAGGACTCAGAGAGGGGTTGATAATAGGTATAGATCCATAGTGATTGGTTGTACAAAATACAGGGTATATGAATGATTACAAGGTCAATGAAAGTGTATAAAACACAGTGTACATGAATGTAATACAACCAAATAAAATTTAAGAAAACCTTCCTCATGACCCTCAATGTTACTTCTGGAGCATTTCTGTTATTATTTCTTCATAATGGTCCTATGAGCTGAACTGGAATTGACTGCAACCAACAAGAACACCAGGGAGCTCTGGAAACCTAGTGGTAAGAAACTGTGCTACAATCCATAAGGCATATGGTTCTAATTCACCAGCTGCTCTGCAGGATAGTTGGGCATTCTCCTCCCATGTGATTAGTTGCCTCTGAAAGCCTGCTAGAACATCAGCTATGGGTCAGTTCTGACTCAACAGAACACAAGAACAATGCTCCTGTGAAGGTTAGTTGTTAGATAATTAGTATTTGGAAGTACTTGTTTCGCTGTGTTTCCCAAAGAATCTGCTAAATTATGTAAATCCCCTATTACTGTCTGGTAGATATCATGCATATCTTTAAATTTACTTCTGAATATTAACCCATTCAATGAAAAAGCTTTATTATTCCGTATAACCAACATAAATACACACACTACGTGTATGCAGAACAGATCATCCAGGAGGCGGGGCGCTATAAGGAGAAATGCAGCATCAGGATTGGTGGAAGATCTATCAACAATCTGCATTATGTAGATGGCACAACCCTGCTCGCTGAAACTGAGGTGGACCTGAAGCGCTTGCTGCTGAGGGTCAGGGACTGAAGCCTTCAATATGGATTGAGGCTCAATGTCAAGAAGACAAAGATTCTCACCACTGGACCAATTGGTAGCATCAGGATGGATGGTGAAGAGATTGAGATTGTTCACAGCTTTAGTTTGCTTGGCTCCACAATCAACACTCTTGGCACCAGCAGCCAGGAAATTAAAAGACATATTGCCATGGTAAAGTCTGCTGTTAGGGACCTCTCTAAAGTACTGAAGAGCAACGGTGTGTCTCTGGAGACTAAGGTGCATCTGGTGTAGGCCATGGTCTTTGCAATCACTTGTTATGCGTCAGAGAGCTGGTCAATGACCAGGGAGGATAGAAGGAGAATTGATGCTTTTGAGCTTTGGTGGTGCAGAAGAGTGCTGAGGGTACCATGGACTGCTAAGGAAACAGATTCATCCTGGAAAGTGTTAAACCAGGCTGCTCCTTGGTGGCAAGGATTCTGAGACTTTGTCTGACATACTTTGGTCATGTTGTAAGGAGGGACTGGTCCTTGGAGAAGGACATCATGCTTGGGAGGGTGGAGGGCAGGCACAGGAGGAGAAGGCCCTCTGGGAGGTGGATTGATTCGGTGACTGGGGCAATTGGGATGAGTGTGTCGGAGACAATGAGATTGGCACAGGACAGAGCATAGTTTAGAGCTGTTGTACATAGGGTTGCTATAAGTCACAAGCCACTTGACGGCACATAACAACAACAACATTTTGCAGGAAATATTTCATATTCTCTTTTAAGAACAACCTACCAGTGAGTAGATCAAAACTCCACTGCTGCCCAATCGACTCCAAATCATAACAACCCTCCCTGTTGGGTTTCCAAATCTGTAAATCTTTATGGGAGGAGATCATCCATCCTTTTCCTGATGAGCAGCTGGAAGTTTCAAAACACTGTCCTTTTGCTTAACAGCTTAACATTTAACACATTACTCCTCCAAAGCTCCTAAAGAGGCAGGAGGCAGGAAAGCTTTTACAGAACAACTAAGCAGTAGCAAAAACTTAACTGCTCTGGGCACATTCTAGGTGTGACAATCACTAAATCTAGCCATAGTATAGTAAGAATTAAACAATTTAGGATTGAGTACTTTTCAAGTAAATAATATACAGCACACACTGAAGGGGAATTC
This sequence comes from Elephantulus edwardii, assembly GCF_000299155.1. NCBI lineage: Eukaryota > Metazoa > Chordata > Mammalia > Macroscelidea > Macroscelididae > Elephantulus > Elephantulus edwardii. The sequence continues at coordinate 14,626,527 of NW_006399823.1, read as the reverse complement.
AAAATCAGTATCCACCCCTCTTATAATCTTCACTATTAGTTTTGGACCCTAAAAGTCTTTTCTGGCTACAAACCTATGTGTTTGCTATACAAAAATTTCCAACACAAATTTCAAATAGTCCAGTGTGATACTAATAGTCACGTGGCCTTCTTTTTTTTTCCCAATCATATACATCACTGTTTGTGATGGAGTCTGCAAATGTAATTTCTGATTCAAAAATAGTTATGCTTTCTACACCACTATTAATTCTTTTTACTACAGCACAGAATGGATGTAGAATTTATAAGGAATTCTGTTATAATAATATCTCTATTATTAACTTCAGCACTAGTTGTACTAGTACAATGATTTGCACCCATTAAACTATAGTGTTCAATGGAAGAAGTCTCTTTTGAATTACTACATTTTAGAATGGAAGTTAATTTTAGATTTTTCTTTGAGGAGTCGCAATAATTTTCTTTCCTATCTTCTATAAGTTTTTGTTTCAATGTAACACCTAGTTGTTGTAGAATCTTTTTACCTGGACATAAAATTATATCACTTTTAAAATCTGATTCCATCATAGCAAATAAATTAGAATTCTTAAAAAGAAATAAAACAGTACCATTTGTAGAACGAAGCCTACATTTTCATTTGGACATTAACACAAATGTTTGCTTTTAAAGATACTTACAGGAAAAATAAAAAGATACCAACATTTAAAACAACATTGGGATATCATTTCATTCTACTAGCAGTAAGCAAAGTCTAACAGGATGACAAATACATGTTGGAGTGGTATGGAGACATTGGAACTCTCATGCACTGCTGGTGTGATTGTTAAATGGTATAATCACTATGGAAGGTAGGTTAGCATTTCCTCCAAAAGGTGGGCATAGAAATTCATATGAGCCAGCAATTCTACAAGTAGAAACATATCTTAAAGAAATAATAGCTGAGATGCAAATAGAGATACATACACCTATATTCATAGCAGCATTATTCCAACAGCAAGAAAATTGAAAGAACCCAAGTGCAAATCTTCAAATGAATGGTTAGGAAAAAAACAAACGAATAGTTAGAAAAACTGTAGTACATTTACACAATGGAATGTGATGCAGCAATAAAAAACAACAAAGTATTCCTAAAATATGACTTAGCATGGGAGTCGAGAGAACATTATGTTGGGTGAAATATCTCAGTCACAAAAGGACAAATACTGTATAAGATCATTACTAGGAAAATAGCAGGATAATTGAAGTGTTGGGAAGCAGAGAGGGAGACAGCCCAAATAGAATGTGTAGACAAAGACTCATTAAAGACTAAAACAAGGAAGGATTACCATGGGAAGAATTGAGATAAAGATAATAGGGCCATTGTAATTAGCAAGTAGGAACAAGGTGTGTATAACTGTACAAAAGGGGAAGGGAGAAAGCGATGTGAGAGGAGGAAGAAGAAATCACTAGAACAGTAGAGAGTGGGTGGATTAGGGTGTGTGAAGGAATAGTCAAGGTGTAATGGAGACTTGATGAAATGGGGTGTAAAAGTTATAGAGTAAAAGAAATTCATCATATAAAACTTAATGTACATGAATGAAACAATTTATACATTAATAAGTGTATAAAAGTGAATGATTGTATAAGTCATAATGTATATGAGAGAAACACAAATGAAAAGTATTTGGACAATGTACTTTTCTCTTCAGGTTTGAAATAACCAGAAGAGATAACACAAGGCATTCAGAAGTAACTTGATTCATTTGCCATAAATGGGCCTTTTACAGATTTCTAAAAGTGGTTTTGGACTCTATGAAGAAGAATGTGACATCAGAACTGAAGGAAATTTCATCAATAACCTTTATTATGTGGATGACATAACCTTGCTTGCTGAAAATGAGGAGGACTTACTCTAAGCACTTGCTGCAGAAGGTTAAACACTGCATCTCAACATCAAAAACCAAAAATGGATTGCATCACAACGTCAAGACAACAAAAATTCTTACCATCAGACCCATAAAAACATCATGTTAGATGGAGAAAAGACTGAGATGATCAATGACTTCATCTTACTTGTATCCACAACCAAGATATTTGGTGCAATCAGTAAAATCACAAATCTCCAGCAGTCAGGAGATCAAGAGACATATTGCACTGGAAAAGTGTGCAATCGGGGACCTCTCCAAATTATTGAGGAGAAATGATACCAGTATGAGGACTAAGGTGTGCCTGATTTCAGCCATAGTCTTTCAGTCACTTGCTATGCATTTGAGACTTGTAAAATTAATACAAATGACAGAAGAATTGACACCTTTGAACTGTGATGCTGGAAAAGTGAGGTTAATATCTCATAGACTGCCAAAATAATAAACAGATACATTGAAGAGAAGGTACTATCAGAGTGCTCCTTGGAGGCAAAAATTATTAATCTTTATCTCACATACTTAGGGCATGTTGCTAGGAGAGGTTATTCCTTGGACAGGGTTATTATACTTGGAATGGTGTAGGGACAGCGAAGGAGAAGATTCTCAACCAGGTGGACTGACACAGTTACTGTGGCAATGAGTCTGAGTGTGATTGTGAGGATAGCACAGGGTAGGACAAGATTCAGATCTGTCCTTCATAGGGTCTCTGAGTCGTACTAGACAGTATCTAATAGCAAAAACAAGTGTTTCTTATACTGAAATACTAAAAATCTTGTTCAGTTATTATTGACTTTGATGCTGCATCTTTGTAGTTCATTGGACTACTGCTCATACCTGACAAGGACAAGAGAAAGTAAAGAGCACAATATAAAAACAAGGCTAAGTTCAATCTAAAGTTGTGTTTTGGTTTGTTTTTCAAAGGATAGATCCAGATATATCACATGTTATGTTCAGTTGGCATATTCTTATAGGGTCAAAGAGACAGAATTGAAATTGAGTTGTATTCGGTCTGAAAGGGAAAAAGTGTATTTGTTGTCATGTACAAATTTTATAAAATTTGCTTTGTAATACACTGTTGGTAGGGTTGTAAAATGGTACAATCACTCTGGAAGTCAGTTTGGCATGTCCTCAAAAAGCTGAACACAGTAATTTCTTATGAACCAGCTACTCCATTGCTTGGGATATACCCTGAGAAAATTAGAACTGAGGCACAAACTGAGGTTTGTACAGCAATGTTCATAGCAACATTATTCACCATCACAAGAACATGGAAACAGCCCAAATGTCCAACCACAATTTAATGGACTGAGAAATTGTGGTATATTCACATGATGGAATACTACACAACACGGAGGAGCAATGATTTAAAAAATTACTACAGAACTTCGGGGTGACGGGAAAGCATTATGCTGAATATAAATTAACTTAGTTCCATAAAAACAAATACTGTGTAAGACTATTATTTTAGAAAGAGAAAGGTAACTAGTAAAATGTGTATGAGGATTCAAGGGAAGGGAGGGGAGGCGCAGAGGGGTAAAGATGGGCAAGGAAGTAATGATAGTATCACACAATTTGATGGGTGAAGGGAGAGGTGGGTAAAGAAAATCAGAAATATCCAATGGAGATTTGGAAAGACAGGGCAATGTGGGCATATTTCATTGTTGATTAATTTTATAAAATATAATGAATGGAATGATTGCATAAAACATAATGTGAATGAAGGATAGTGTGAAACACAATGCATACAAACTTGGTAAGCAAACCAATATAAAATAAAAATTCACTTTTTTTTTAATTTAAAAAAAACCCAAAACCAAAAAAAGAATCTGCCTTTTACTTCTTTGTGGGCCTCTTAAACTCTCATATTGATGTAACAATAGCACTACTTTTTAACAAACAAGTTCGTGTTTTGAGTCATAAGAATATAAATTTCTTAAAAGAAGGTTTGAAGGGAAATGGAAAAAATAGTTATATATTTTTCATTATTTAAATATTCATTTAACTTATTTCCTCATGGAGTAGTTCAGCTTTCTTACATGGGGATATAGAAATAATCTGATAAAATATAAACGTAATGTTCTGATAAACCTTCTTTGTTGCTTTCTTGAAAGATGAATTTAAATACATTAATAGCATTGCAAATAGAAACATTTTGCATGACAAATAAATATTGAATTCTGTATCTTCTTTATATGCCTACTGCCTCATTTATTAGCATATGCAGAGCTCAAATCTGTTGTTCATTGTGTCGCTGAGTCACACTAGACTCAGTGCCACCTGACAGCAGCACGGTAATATCAAGTACTATGTCCCATTTCATAGACAATTAAAAAACCCCTCCTTTGACACATAAATTAAAACTTTCCATGACAGAGAAATACCAATTTTTCCAGTACTAAAAAAATATTTGCTTTATTAGTATTATATCATCCACATTGTTAAAGTAAAAATATGCTAGATTGCATCCTCAGCATATGGATTGAATAAGTATGGAGAGAGACTACAAACCTGACACACTCTCTTCTTCATTAGTGTCAGCTGATTGGATTTGCTAGATTTAGCTAACAGTGAGCTGTGGCTGGAAGTTTCAGAGTCAGTCACCTGGTGGATGTGCCTTGTATTTAAAGGTAGGGCCTATGGGCCACAGGCCTGAGTGTTAATTGATTTGGGGATGAACATTCTTCTATGTGGTATAGCACTGGTCTATGAATTTACTGTACTGAAGTAACTTGGAGATGCTGTGATGCTGAACACTGTACCATAGGTATATCAAACATCATAATGGTTATCCATCATGGACAGTGTTTGGTGGAGCTCCTAGATCAATTCAGGTTTGGAAGCAGGAGTGGCATCCACATCCCAAACGACATGCCTCTGGAAACTCTACCAACACAGAAAAATGAAGATAGTTCTAGAACAGGGTTCAAGTCTTTTCTTCATAGGATCACTATGAGTTGTACTCAACAGCACTTACCAACAACAACAACCACAACCACAACAACAACAGCGGTTTCTTTCTCTGTTCGCACAGCAGCATCCTGATATAGATTTTGCATGAGCACAATTAAGTGCTCCGAGATTCCCATTCTTCTCAATGTTAGCCATACCTTGTTATGATCAACACAGTCAAATGCCTCTGCATAGTCAATCTGTTTGCTGAGCAAATAATTCAAGAAGCTGGACTCTATGAAGAAGCATATGGCATCAAGATCAGAGGAAGACTCATCAATAACCTGAGTTATGCAGATGACACCACCTTGCTTAATGAAAGCAAGGAGGACCTGAAGCATTTGTTGCAGAAGATCAAAGAATACAGCCTTCAATATGGACTGCATCTGAACCTCAAGAAAACAGCTAAACTGATAGGCAACATTACGATAGATGGAGAATAGATTGAAATTGTTAACAACATCATCTTACTTGAGTCCACTAACAACATTTTTGGTAAGAGCAGTCAGGAAATCAGGAGACATATTTCACTAAGAAAGCCTGTATTTAGGGATTGCAAATTATTGAGGAATAGTGATATGTCAATTTGAGGATTAAGATGCATCTGATTCAGGCTATAGTCTTTCCAATCACTTGCTATGCTATGCCTCTGAGAGCTGGACTATGAATAAGGATGACAGAAGTGATGCCTCTGAATATTAGGACATCTGCAAAGTTTACCCTTGCATTTATACTATACCAAAGAGTGTTGCTGGCCCTCCTGACTGGAGGTGTTGGAACAGCAGATGTGGATGTACAAGGTGATTCTCTCAAAGTGCATCAGAGACCTGTTATCTAGAATATAATCCATCCTTGTCCAGTAACCACTCACTGTATCCAGCCGCACATTGTGTGAATGTAGCAAGAGTTAGACTAGACCACCCACCCTTACCTCTTGTTCATTGCAAAGAAAAAGCATATTCCCAAGCGACTGGCTTAGATAAGAAGTTTCCATTATGTGAGAGGAGATCATAGTAAACAGATGTCAGTCAAGGTGCAAAAATGGCTATGATCTCATACATTAAACCACCTTGGGTGTGGGTGTGGACTTTATTTCAGGCTTGCATCTTTTCATACACTGGAGTGTGAATCTATTTCACTTAGTGTCACACAAGTTCCCTTTCTCTGTGCTGCTCTCTTTTCCTTGTGTCCTGTCTACTTGGTACAATCGTCTTTGTGCAACTGGTGTCTCTGTTTTGGTGATGCCATATTCACATGCTCACCTTGCTTACTGGGTAATCCCTCCCTGCTTGACTCCAGTTTAGACTCTGATCAATGGCCTTGAAGTATTATAAAGAGTCAGTATGATTTATAATACTTAAGAATTTAGGAATTTATCAGTGAAAGTGGTGAAAGAAATATAACCCTATGAAAGGGCTTCGGAACTATCAGAGAGGTTTTGTAAACAAGACTTTTTACTTTGATTCCTTCCATTACCATATACAACAGGGGAGAATCATCAAACCAGGGAAACATTCATTGAGGCAAAGGGCCTTATCCCGTAGATACAAGCATTGCCTTAGTCAACTGCATTTCTGACTTCATCATTTCCTGACATTCAATCTGCCGCATCCCTAAGTTGGAAGATGTGGAAGACAGAGACATATGCTGCTCATAAGGCCCTGGCAAGGTCCATTCTAATAAAAATTTATATACCCAGTGTACTGTCAAGAGTTTATTATTCAAAATGGCTTTCCAAACCTTTGAATTTGACTTTTGTCATGTAGATGAGCAGGAATATGTGAATAAGATGTGTTAGCCTATCCACAAGGGGAGTAGCTAGTCTTGCCATTAAAAAGTTGAGCAGATTCAGTGACATATTTTGAGAATCTCACCATCAGCAAAGAAGCAAGGAATGCAGCATGTGCCCTTCCAGATCAGAAATTCTTCTACCAGTCAGACAGCAGTCACAGCAGAGAATCAGAGACCTGACATGAGACAAAGCTGACCGTGGGACTGCTACCCCATGGAACCAGAGCAAAGAGCCTTCATCCAAGCTTGCTGGAAGACTGAGAGGAAAGTCATTAACTGGAAGAACTAAGAGCTTTGTAAAACTGGCTTAAAGCCACCAGGCCAATGGCTAATGTGCCTGCAAACACATTTTGGAAGCTGTTCTGACTGTGTGATTATATTTTGCTGTGGTTGTTATTGTGTCCCGTAGAGTTGGTACTGACCCATAGCTGACCCTCTGGAGGGTTTTTTGAGGTAGTTAATTGCATGGGAGGAGATTGCCCAGCCTTCTCCCATATATTTTGCTACCAAACCTGAATTATAGCATTTTCTTTTTCTTTTCTTTTTTAATTTTTGGTTGTTCAATCCATAACAAAGGGGACTTAATGGCTCAAACAGCTTAAATGATGAGGCAAAATATTAGAAATGAGGTCACAGAGATAATTAGGACCAGATCATAAAGCATGCTGTAAGTTATTTTACTGTGTTTATTCAAAGTAATATGGGCTGGTTGAGTTTGTTTGGTGTATGTGGTATCTTTTTGCATTATTATTTTTTTCATTGTTACACATTTTCATCTCTCTTCTCCTCTCTCCCTCCCCCAGTCCTCCTTGCAACACATCCTTTGTTCCAGATTGTTGTCATATATAGAATTATGTAGCTTTTGACTTTCTAAATAAACCCCATAATCATGAGTATGGTCCCCTGTGTTCTGTGAGCTATTACAATGGATTTTGGAGTAACATTGGTATTGGAATTAGTAGAAAGTGGTGTGGGAGCGTGATGGGCTTGTCTGACCTTAGGGGTATTGGTTTCGTGTTGTGGATGTTGATAACGGGGTCCGTTCTCCCTTGTGGAGTTAGTAGAGGCTAGATTGTGGCATTCCCATGTTGCTCTTACTCTTTTTACACCTAGACAGCTGTTCCTCAACTCGGACCAAAACTGTAATCATCTCTCATTGCCCTCTTCTTAGGCATATTTATTATGCAGCTGCCAAATATTTAATTTATAATGCACATAAACAATAGACTCCATCAGTTGTGGATTTTGAAAAAGAATAAACAATAAAATATTATTTCAAAGGAAAATCTTAAAGAATGCCAGTTCCTATACTAGGAGCAGATCCACTAGATTTGTATCTTATGTCAACTTTAGACTGATGTGAGAAGTTCTGCAACCTTCTAACCTCATGTAAGCCTCCGCTTCTGCATCTTCATGATGAAGGGTATGACAGCATCCTACAGCCTCAGAATGTTGTTGTGATGTTCTGGGAGTTCGTGCTCACTCCAATTCATGGAAACTCCATCTGTCAGAATAGAACTGTGCCCTCTAGGGCTTTCAATGGCTGGTTTTTCAGAAGTAGAGCCTTCTTCAGAGGCACCTATGAGTGGATTTGAACCTTCAATGTTTCAGTTAGGAGCCAAGTACATTAACCATTTATGCAATCCAAGATTCCTCAAGTATGTAACATACTTAGAATAAAGCTTTTTCACAGTCAAAACAAACATATGCACTACTGTGGAGCCATTTCTGACTCACTTAGTAACTTTATAGGACAATTAGTTTGAGAGGCTCCTGAAATTTCCAAGGCTAGCCACCTTTCCAGAATCAGGTTCTTACATCTTTTCCCCGTGGAGCAGCAAGTAGTTTTGAACTGCCAGCCTTTTAGTTATCAACCTAGTGCTTAATAAGAGTGCCACCAGGGCCCCTTGCTAGCAGAGCCTAGATGTCAGTTACAGTGGTGATAATAATGTTAATCCTATACTTTGTTGTTGCCTGTTTTGTAGGAACTTTGAGTTACAAGACCAGCAAGGACAGGAATAGTAACAATGTTCTCCTTAAGCCTGGAATGGTACTCTATGCACCTGTAACATGAAAATGCATCTATCACTGTACTGTGCCTTCGAGAGACTTTAAAACAAGAATGGAGAACTTGCTGGGTTCAGCACAATGACTATGAAACAACTCCCTGAATTTCCCAGGAACAACGCCTCCTCATTTTCATGCTGACATTTTTCCTTAAGATGTTGAACCCCCCTCACCCCACAGACCCGCAAGTAATCACCAAGGATTCTTTCACGAGCCTGTGTTTATTAATGCACCTTCATCTTCAGTTCAGAATGTTTTTAATCTTGTAAATCAGTAACCGACCAAGGTGATTGCTGCTGATTTTAAATACTTCATGTTGTTTTTAATAGGTTTTGCAGAGCTGAGATCTGATGAGCATACATGTAATGAAAATACATTCTCTTATCATTTTCCCCCCTTAAACACATTTTGGGCTTTCCTCTCCCTTGTACAGTTTGGCAAAAAGACGTATACTTATAGAGTAAGTTCTTTTGCTGTTTATATTTCTGCTGGCACCACTCCAAAGAGTATTTAGTAGTGTATTAATCAGCTGAAATGGGAGCACAGCAGACCACTGCCATTTCCCTACCACACCTGAGAACCCCAGTTGAATGCTTAGCGGCTCTGATGGAGTGAGAAACATGTTTTCTATGTCTATTGAATTCATAGGTTGCATATTATCACCTCCCACTTCCAGGTGAAGGCTGAGATTGCTCGCAGGACCTCTCTGCCCCAGGAAGGTGGTAAACGAAGAGCCACTTACCCCTTTCAACATCAAGGGAAAAAGAGTGATTCTCTCTTACTCATATTACATCTCACAAAAGTCCAACAGAATTGCCAACAGGGCTTTAAGATGAGTGTAGCAATGAGAGCAACATAGGATGATTAGGGTTTTTCTTTTTGGAGACAGGCTTTAACAGAGGTGGCAGGTGGCAAGACATGAATGAAACACAGCCTATAAGCTCAAAAAAGTAAAATGGAATCAAAGGATGGAATGGAGTTGGTATATTTTTGCCCCCAGAAAAGCTACAGAAATCAATTTCTTTATCCTTATTAGGTTTGATGCAGGTCTAGGAAATACAAATTTGAAGTCATCCGCAGCTTTTCCTATTGTGAGGACGCTGGAGTTTTAGGTCTTTTGAGGAAAGGCCTTCTTCTTGCCGAGCCCATTTTTTTTTTTTTGAGACTCTTTATATAAAAAAGCTAAACATGTGAGTTGCTAGATCTCAATTACACAAAAGGAAGGAAATGCTGATTGCAGAGGGACTGGGAACTGAAGCAATTGCTACAAGGAATAAGAAGTCAACAGCTTTGCCTTCACACAGCACTTGTCTAGCACAGTATCTGATACGCCCGGCTCTGGCAGGCATAATTCTAGAAGGAATATCTACCTTTTGACAGTCTCGATATATCAGCAAAATGAAATCTCTGAACATGAGTATTTTTTTTTAATTAGCCTCACTGCCTCCACTAGTAAACCAGAAGAGTGTGAGAGTGTGTGTGTGTGTGTGTGTGTGTGTGTGTGTGTGTGTGTATCTGTGTGTGCGCGTGCACACACACATGCACATGAAATCCATAAGGGCATTTGCATACCAACAAAGTCATGTAGTAAAAACTTGGTCTGGTTTGCAAACTGCCCCCAAACTAACTTTTGAGCATGCTACTTCCTTGAAGTTATGTCTTGCATACAAGAAAGACCAACATATTTCAGTATTTTCTCTGACTTAGTTTTATTCTCAGAAATCTGAGGAGTTTATTCCCTGGAGCCTATTTATAATGATGCTTCAGGTTCAGCTGTGTGTCCCCTTTGGCTTTCCTCCTGAAACAGAGAAGCATTTGCTCAGAGCACACCAGGTGTTACTTTCATATTCTCAGACATACTAGAATACATTAACGCAAACACTAAATCAAAACATAGCAAAATTAATGATCATTGCCAGGGTATCTAGACCAAACTCCTTATTATTGCACAAGATTTGTGTGTACTGTGTCTTTTCCCCCTTCATTGTCCAAATGATTTGATGATCTGATACTGATTATTAATTGGCATTTTAACTGTTAGTTGATGTTCACATAAATTACAGACTGAAATTCATCTCACTTAGTCAGCATCATGTCATCCGTTTCCTTTGGCCTGTTACATAATGACATATCCAAAGATGGGATTCTTGGGGTTTCATTGTGCTGGCCTGGACCCAAAGAAAACTCACTTGTCTGGCTTGAGCCCCAATTTCATGTCTGGGAGCTGAAACACATGACAACCGTTTGTCATTTCCATTTCTTTTTTTCTCTATTATCTGGAAACCAATACACCAAAGGAAACTGGTAAAACTCTTTAGTGAAACATTAACGAAACTATAGTGTGTGAGAGTAGCTTTCATAAAGACTTCATACTGCTAAACAACATGGGATCCTTGGGCCTTTCATAGACCTTTTTAACTATATCCGCAGTTGTTGTTGTTAATAGCCTATGAACTGAGCTTTTGACTTATACTGTGCCTATGAACAAAAGGCCTGAAGACCCTCTGCAACTATCGACAATTATCAAACTTCATAGAGTATCCAGATGCTTATTATTTAGGAAGTGCATGCCACTCCTGAGATAGATATGTTTCTGGTCCTCACTGAGACACATCCTATGTAGCCAAACCAAAAACAAAATATCGCCTGCCATCACTCTATCTTCCGATCAGCTGTAACATACGTTAGGCATTGAATGCAAATTTAACAATATATTTAACAACAATTTATTTTAACAACAAAATAGTTTGTTATTGTTGTTATTATGTGGCTTGCAACTCATAGTGACCCTATGTCCAACAGCCCTAAACTCTGCTCTGTCCTGTGCCAGTCTCACTGTCTCCGACAAACCCATCCAGATTACCCCAGTCACTGAATCAATCCACCTCCTAGGGGCCCTTCCCCTCCTGCGCCTGCCCTCCACCCTCCCAAGCATGATGTCCTTCTCCAAGGACTGGTCTCTCATTACAACATGACCAAAGTATGTCAGACAAAGCCTCAGAATCCTTGCCTCCAAGGAGCTGCCCAGTTTAACCCTCTGAAGGATGAATCTGTTTGTTTTCTTAGCAATC
>NW_006399823.1:14588760-14613609 GCF_000299155.1 Elephantulus edwardii | reverse complement strand
AAAGTAGCTTGAACTTCTTCCTTCAACACCATAGGCTTTTGCTCATATGTTGCTTCATTAAATTCTTCTGTGTCTGCCAATTCCTTTTGATACAGTGACTCAGTATATTCTTTCCATGTTTTTTTAATACTTTCTGGATAATTTAATGTTCCGCCTAAAGCATTCTTTATTATAGCAACTCAAGGTTTGAATTTGTTCTTCAGTTCCTTGAGCTTAAGAATTGTTGAGCGAGTTCAGCCCTTTTGATTTTCTGACTCCATTGCCTTGCACATTTCATTGTAATATTTTACTTTGTCATCCCTCGCTGCCTTTTGAAATCTGTTCAGCTGTTCAGTATCTTGAATTCTTCCTTCTCCTTTGGCTTCTCTGCACTCCAGTGCAATATTCAGAGTTTCTTCTGACATCCATTTTGGTCTTTCTTCCTCCTCTGTCTTTGTAATGAACGTTTGCACTCTTCTTGGATGAGACCCTTGATATCCTCCCACAACTCATCTGGTCTTCGCTCATTTGTGTTCAATTATAATTTGAATTATAATTATAATTTCTAATTATAATTGATACATTTGCACATGGTAACCAAGTGGAAAGGCATGTATACTTTTCTGTAATGTATCATTTGTAAAGGACAACATGCTTGGAAAGATGGAGGGTCCGCTTAAGATACAAAGACCCTCAACAAGATGGATTGACACAGTGGCTAGAGCAGTGAGATGATGAAGATACAGTAGGTTTCATATCTGCCATTCACAGGGTTGCTATAAGTTGAGGTTAATTGAGGCCACCTAACGACAACACCACCACCATACATAAGAAGGCAAAACTACTCTATGGTACCTCGACTCACCTAACTTATAAGAAATAATAAAAAAAACCATGGTCAGTTGCTTTGATGAAAAGAAAACAAAACTAATAAATCTCATTCAATTCTCTCTGCAACTGAGTGTTGTGTTTTTTTTCCTTCACATCACACGGAATGAAGATTCTGTTTACTTATTGGAAAAATAAGAGGAAGATATTTCATCTATATACACCTTGGGAGAGCACATCTCAGAACTCCATGTACATCCCTCTGTCCTAGATGGACTCAAACTACACTTCTGACAAAGTTCCTCACAGAGCTGAGGTCTATGTTGAGTGTTAGGTGAACAAAGGAGATAGAGCTTGTAAAGGAATATAAAAGAAAGAAATCAAAACAAACAAAAATTTTTATTTATCAACAGGAGACGTAGATATTGCTAAAATTACTGAAGTAAAACTTTGCCCTTGAGTGCACAAAGGAGCTTGAGAAGCGATTCAGAAACAGATGGTAATTTCCCAGATGGGAATGACGGAAACCCTGGGTAAAGGAATAGCAAATGTTTTCAACTGATAGCCAAGGACTCAGAGTTTTAGGAGATTATGCAATTTCATTGCCCTATCGGCTCATCTCTAAGCGCCAAACATAAAAAGGACTAAATAAAAATAATTAACTTATTTTAGTATGAAGTTGTAGTTATTACCTTGAGATTAATTAATAATAGTCTGAATAATAGGAGAGAGCCATGTAGCACTGTTGAGTCACCTGTGACTCATAGCGACCCTATGTACAACAGTCCTAAACCCCGCACTATCCTGTGCCAATCTCACTGTCTCTGACACACTTACCCCCATTACCCCAGTCAATGAGTCAATCCTCATAGAGGGTCTTCCTCTCCTGCACTATCCCTCAACCCTTCCAAGCATGACATCCTTTTCCAAGGACTGGTCCCTCCTTGCAACATGTCCAAAGTATGTCAGATGAAGCCTCAGAATTCTTGTCTCCAAGGAGCAGCCTGGTTTAACCCTCTCCAGGATGAACCTGTTCACTTTCTTAACAGTCCATGGTACCTTCAATACTTTTCTCCAACAACACAGCTCAAAGACATCAGTTCTCTTTCTATCATTCCTAGTCCTTGTCCCACTCTCTGATTCATAACAAGTGATTGCAAAGACCATGGCCTGTATCAGGCAGCCTTAGTCTCCAGAGTGACACCATTGCTCTTCAGTACTTTGGAGATATCCTTAAGAGCTGACTTCCCCATTGCAATACATCTTTTAATTTCCTGGCTGCTGGTGCCAAGAGTATTGACTGTGGAGCCAAACAAACTAAAGCTGTGAACAGTCTCAATCTCTTCACCATCCATCCTGATGCTGCCAATTGTCTTTGTCTTCTTGATAGTTGAGCCTCAATCCATATAGGAGGCTGCAGTCCTTGACCCTCTGCAGTAAGCAATTCAGGTCCTTCTCACTTTCAGCAAGCAGGGTTGTGTCATCTGCATAACACAGATTGTTGATGACTCTACCACCAATCCTGATGCCTTACTTCTCTTATAGTCCAGCCTCCTAGACAGTGACTAAAGATTACAGAAGAAGTATCAATGCTTTTGAGTTGTGGTGCTGGAGAACAGTACTGAACATACTATGGAAAGCCAGGAGATTGAACAGGTCTGCCCTAGAGTGGGTGAAACCAGGTTGTTATTTGGAAGCAGGGATTGTGAAGCTCCATCTCATATACTTTGGGCATGTTGTTAGAAGGGACCAATCTTTGGAGAAGGACATCATGCTTGAAAGAGTAGAGGGTCAGTACAGGAGACAAAGACTCTGAATGAGATTAATTGACACAATGACTGTAGCAATGAGGTAAGAGTGTCAGAGACTGTGAGATTGGCTCAGAATGTGCCAGAGTTCATAACTATTGTTCATAGGATCACGATGAGTAATAGTTGACTGGATGGTATGTAACAACAAGAACATCAAATAACAATCACAGGAACCAGACAAGGGTCCTACTTCTTTTCAATATTGTATTGGAAGTGCTAGCTAGGGTAGTAAAACAGAGATGGAAATAAAAGGCATCTAGATTAGCAAAGAGATGGTTAAATTGTCACTATATGCAGATAATATGATAGTGCATACAGAAAACCTCAAAGACTAAAAAAAAACCCAAACAAACAAAAAACACAAAAGCCACCAAACAAAAAACTTGTTACAATTAATAGGCCAATTTAGTAAAGTGACAAGATATAAGATCTATATCAAAAATCAGTAAGATTCCCTTATAGTAACAAAGAGAACTAGAAGGAGATTAATAAAGTAATAACATTTACAATAATCAACCACAATCTGAGATATTTGGAAGTAAACCTAACTAGAAAGACAAAAAGCCTGTACGAAGAAAACTACAGGCATTTCTGCAAGACACAATAAAAGACCTAAAGAAATGGAAAATTGTGAACTGATCCTAGACATGAAGACTCAATATTGTGAAAATGACAATCCTACCAAAAGCATGTTCAATAAATGCAATCCCAATCCAGATAGCAGATTATTTTTCAAGGAGATTAAAAGGGAAACTATCAAATTTATTTAAAGAAGTAAGAGACCCCGAATAAGCAAAACCCTACTGAGAAACAAAAATGAGGTTGGAGGTATAGCACTCCCTGACTGCAAAAACCTTTTACAGAACAGTGGTAACCAAAACCAGCATGGTACTGGTACAATGACAGGCACATAGAACAATGGAACAGAAGTGAGAACCCAGAAATAGGCCCAGCTATCTATTGTCAACTGATATTCGATAAAGAAATCAAAGCTGTCAAATGGGGACATGATAATCTCTTCAACAAATAGTGCTGGCAAAACTGGACTTCCACCTGCAGAAAGCTGTAATAGGATCCATATCTCACACTATACACAAAAATCAACTCAAAGTGTATCAGAGAACTGGGAGTAAAGCCCCAAAGCATAATATTCATAAGAGACAAACTGGGATCAAGCTTAGAAGCACTAGTCCAAAGTATAAAGAGACTGTCAAATACAACCAGAAATGCACAGTCTGAAGAGGATAAAATTTATGCATAGGACCTTGTAAAGATTAAATCCATGTGTGTACCATCTTAGACAAAAGTCTTATAACTAAAGTTTACAGAATAGTCCTGGGTCTCCACAAGAGAAAGACTGATAACCCAAGCACCAAATGGGCAAAAGACATGGACAGAATTTTCACAGAGGAAGATATTCGAGTGGCAAACAGACACATAAAGAAATGCTCCAAATCACTGGCAATAAGAGAGATGCAAATCAAAACCATAATGAAGTACTCTAGTAGCAGTGGCAAAGTTTAACGAATGGCAAAGTTTAACAGGGAAGAATTAATAAATGTTGGAGAAGATGTGGCAAAAAAGGAACTCTTAGAAAGATTGTAAAATGGTACAACAATTCTGAAAGGCAATTTGATGCTTCCTCAAAAAGCTGAACATTGAAATTCCATATAACCCAGCTATTCCACTACCTAGAATATGCCCTGAGAAAATTAAAACTGAGGCACAAATAGAGTTTTGCACACCAATGTTCATAGGAGTATTATTCACCATCACAAGAACATGGAAACAGCCCAAATGTCAAGCCACAAACAAACAAATTGTACATTCACACATTGGAATCCTATGCAGCACACAGGAGCAATGATTTTGTAAATTATTACCTAACTTGGGAGGGACTGAAGAGCTTTATGCTGAGTAAACTAACTCAATCCTACAAGGATAAATATTGTATAAAACCATTATTGTAGAATGAGTATAAGGATCCAAGAGGGGTGGGAGAAGTTGGACCAGAGGCATGAGGATATAAAGTGGGATAGAGTATTAATCATGGGGTTGTACAATTTGTTGGGTGGGAGGATGAGGGAAATAAAAAAAAAATTTGTTCTTGAAAACAATTTATTTGAATTTTGTAAAGAAACTAGTAGAAAATAAAAAATAATAGTAATCATGTACATTTGCTACCTCAATCTCTCAACTGTTATATTTCTGTTTAGTATGTATTCATAGAACAAAATAAGAGTTAACTATTTTGTTCTTTCACCTAAGGTCCCATCATTCTAACTAAGAGAAGCTCTCTACAATTAACCTGCCTGCATTAGAAATTGTTGTCAGTCTTTCTTACCTACTCCTTTATTAATTTAATTCACTTCAACTCAAATAAAAAGGCAATCAATATTATCATAATGTATTCTGCAGAGAATTGCCAGAAGTCCAGGCTCGGTTTAGAAGGGGTCATGGTATTAGGGATATTGTAGCTAATGTTAGATAGATCTTAGCTGAAAGCAGGGTATACCAGAGGAATGTCTATCTGTGCTTCATTGATTATACAAAGACATTTGACTGTGTGGATCACAACAAACTGTGGCTGACTCTGAGAAGAATGGGAATACCGGAACACTTGATCGTGCTCATGTAAAACCTATACTTGGACCAAGAGTCAGTCATCAGAACAGAGCAAGGCAACACTGCATGGTTCAAAATTGGGAAGGGTGTACGCCAGGGATGTGTCCTGTCTCCATACCTCTTCAACCTGTATGCAGAACAGATTATCTGGGAGGCTGGGCTCTATGAGGAGAAATGTGGGGTCAGGATTGCTGAAAGATCTATCAACAATCTGTGTTATGCAGATGACACAACCCTGCTTGCTGAAACTGAGGAGGACCTGAAGCGCTTGCTGCGGAAGGCCAAGGACTGCAACCTCCTATATGGATTGAGCCTCAATGTCAAGAAGATAACATTCTCACCACTGGACCAATTGGCAGCATCAGGATGGATAGTGAAGAGACTGAGATTGTTCACAGCATTAGTTTGTTTGGCTCCACAGTCAACACTCTTGGCACCAGAAGCCAGGAAATAAAAAAAATTTATTGCAATGGGAAAGTTTGTTGTTAGGGACCTCTCTAAAGTACTGAAGAGCAAGGGTGTCTCTCTGGATACTAAGGTGCTTCTGATACAGGACATGGTCTTTGCAATCACTTGTTATGCTTCAGAGTGTTGGACAATGACAAGGGAGGATAGAAGGTGAATTGATGCCTTTGAGCTGTGGCGCTGGAGAAGAGTATTGAAGGTACCATGGACTGCTAGGAAAACAAACAAATTCATCCTGAAGAGGGTTAAACAGACTGCTCCTTGGAGGCAAGGATTCTGAGGCTTCATCTGACATACTTTGGATGTGTTGGCACATAACAACAATAATAATCATGCATTCTGCTGGATACAAGTGACACAGAGATTATTAATAGGACCAAATACTGTCTACAGGATGCTCTGAATTCAGTGAGAAACAATACTGAAGTAGGTAAAACACAAAACAAAACAAAAACATCCCTAGGTGATGAATGTGGTGATGTTATTAGAAAAAAGTAGAGCAAGAGAGGAAAAAAAAAAGATGACTTTAATTCTGCATGAAGAAGTCTTCCCTCTGAACTGCATCTTAAAGGAGGTGAAATTTGCAGGTGGAACAAGGTGAAGAATATCAATCTAAGAAAAAGAACATCAGCAAAGACACTGAAGCAGTATTAAGAAAATATTATGTTGGGAAGCTACAGATAGTTTGGTATAGGTACCATTTATACTTCCCATTGCATATGAACAATAGACATTATATTAAGCAATATCATTAATATCACACCCAAGTTAAATCTTGCTAAAGATTACTTAAAATGTGTTTTAACAGCACATCAACAGGGAGCTGCCGGAAAGTCAAGCTGGATACAGAAAATGCCGTAGCACAAGGGATATCACTGCTGAAGATAAATGTTGGCTTAACACAGAGAATATCAAGGAAATGTAAACTTGTGTTTTGTTGACTATGCAAAGACATTTGACTGAGTATATCACAACAAATATGAACAACATTGAGAGGAATGAGAATTCCAGAACACTTAAATATACTCACAAAAATCTTCTACATATGTAAAAATGCAGTTGTCCAAATACAACATGGAAACATTGCATGGTTTAAAATTAGGAAAGGTGTTCCTATTCAATCTGTATGCTGAACAAATTATTCAAGAAGCTAGATTATATTCATAAAAATGTGGCATCACGATTGGAGGAAGAGCTGTCAACAACTTCCATTATACATATGACACAACCTTGCTTTCAGAAAGTGAAGAAGAACTTACTGCAGAAGATCAAAGATTACCACATTCATGTTGGATTGTTGTTGTTACATGCCATTAGGTCATCTATGACTCGTAGTGACCCTATGTATAATGGCTCTGAAGCTTGCCCTATCTTGGGCCAGTCTTACTGACTCCAATACATGTACCCCCATTTCCCCATTTACTGCGTCAATCTGTCTCACCTGGGGTCTTCCTCTCCTATACTGTCCCTCCACCTTTCCAAGCATGATGTCCTTCACCAACGACTGAACCCTCCTGGTCATGTGCTCAAAGTACATGAGACAGAGCTTCAAAATCCTAGCCTCTGGAGAAAAACTTCATTTCACCCTTTCAAAAACAGACCTGTCTGTTCTATTGGCAGTCCATGATATGTTCAATACTCTTCTCCAGCACCGCAACTCTAGAGCATTTCTCTTCTATCTGTCATCCTTAGTCAGTGTCCAGCTCTCTGATGCATAGCAAGTAATTGCAAAGACCATGGTCTGAATTAGGCACATCTTAATCTCTAGACTGACATCTTTGCTTCTCAGTACTCTGGTGAGGTCCATGATTGCAGATTTCCCCAGCACAATTATTCTTTTAATGTTCTGAAAGCTGGTGCCAAGAGTGTTGATTGTGAAGACAAGTGAGCTGAAATTGTTAACAACCTCAATCTCTTCTCTATCTATCATGGTGTTGCCAATTGGCCCAGTGGTAAGAATCATTGTCTTCTTGATCTATATTGAAGACTACAGTCCTTGACTTTTCTCCAGCAAGCGCTTCAGGTTCTCCTCAGTTTCAGCAAGCAAGGTTGTATCATCTGCATAATATAGGTGGTTGATAAGTCTTCCTCCAATCCTGATTTCACATTCCTACTCAGAAAGTCAAGCCTCACAAATTATCTGTTTCACATACAGATTGAAAAAGCATACAATTTAAAATGCAAAAAGACACAAATCCTCACCAATGAACCAACCAATAGGAAACATCATGATAGATGGATAAAAATGTTAAGTTATTAAAGACTTCATTTTACTTGGATCCCAAATCAATGCTCATGGAAGAAGCAGTCAAGAAATCAAAAAACACACTACACTGCACAAATCTCTCAAGAACTCCTTTTAAGTGCTAAAGAACATGAATGTAAGTTTAAATATCAAAATGTGTCTAATCTAAGTCATGATATTTTCAATTGCTTCCTATGCATGTACAAAAAGTTGGACAGTTAATAAGGAAAAGAAAGAATTGATGCCTTTGAATTGTGATGCGGGCAAAGAGTATTGAATATTCCACACCACCAAAGCAACAAACAAACCTGTCTCAGAGGAAATGCAACCAAGGTGCTCCTTAGAGGCAAAGATGGTGCAACCTGGTCTTACTTACTTCGAGCATATTGTCAAGAAGGACCAGTCTTTGGGAAAATACATTATTCTAGGGAGTCAACAAAAAAACAAGAAAAATTCTCAGCAAGATGAATTGATAGCAACTACAACAATGGTCTTGGGGATGACAGAGATGATGAGAATGCCTCATAATAATGCAAGGTTTCAGTCTAGAGTTCACAGAGTTGCAATGAGTCACAGTCAATTCAAAGTTGTATATGAAAGTAGCCCTGGTGGTACAGTGATTAAGCTCTTGGCTAACCAATACATTAGCCATTAGAGCCTACTGACTACTCAGTAAGAGAAAGAAGTACAGTTCTGATTCCACATCTCCCATTTTATAGACATTGAAGTCATATGATGTAGTTCTACTCTGTCCTACAGGGTCTCCTATAGGTTTGTCCTATAGATCAAAGTTTACCCAATAACAATGAGTGTGGCTTTGATTTTTTATTGAAAGTGCAGTAAGATGAGGTTAAAAAATTAAGTCAAGCCTTACAAAGCAGCTTAGGGAACTTAAATGTCTCCCTTAGTGAGGGGGAGTCACGAAGGCTTCACCTTTTAGAAAGTGTATGTAATACAATTGTTCAAAGCACTGGGCTCCTAACTGAAAGGTTGGAGGTTCAGGTCCACCCAGAAGAACTTGGGAAGAAAGGCCTAGCATTCTTATTTTGAAAAACTATCCATTAAAAACCTCATAGTACACAGGCCTGCCCTGATACCCATGTGGGTGCCATGCATAAGAATAGACTCTCTAACAACTGGTTGAATCTCAGTGTAGTACAGAAACTGTAATGAGGCAAAACTAGAGAACTGAGCTGGGTTACTGCAATATTCCAAGTGAGAAAACAAAGTTGATGATTGCCAGCCTGCTGATGACTAGACCAGAACAGACTGATGCACTTTGAGTTTATGCCAGATGTTGCTTTCTTTCATGGGATAGTGCTGTGGAGGCCAGGACTCACAGAGATTATGCAGGCAGGTAAAGAACAGCTGGCAATGCAAAAAGGAAATAATGATCACTTTAGGGGTACTAGAAGCCCCAAAGCAAATGAAGGAATGACATTCCAGCTGAGGCTACCTACCACATATTTCCATTTGTGGCTTCTTCGAGATGCCTGATTGAAGCACAGTTCTACACTATATACATAGGATCATCATGAGCCAGAATCAACATGATAGCAACTGACTGCAGCAGCAAAAAAGCATACCCAAGAGGTTTTCTTCTCGAGGGTTAGCAGAGGCAAGAGTGAATTGGGAGCCCCATTTTCCGCAGCTCTGACTGCCTATTCCAAAGCTATTTGGACAATGAGAAGCTCCTAGAGGTATGTCATTGCTCTCAGACAAGTATCTCAGGGAAGCATCATGGCCATGCAAAGGATTTAGCATGGCTAACAAGACTAGAGTTAGTTGAAAAAGCTCAGGGTTGTTGAGTACCGTTGAATCGGAACCAACTCATAGCTGACCCTTCAGTGGGTTTTCAGAGGCAGTTAATTGCACAGGAGGAGATTGTCCATCCTTCTCCCATGGAGCAGCTGGGATTAGAATCACGTGCCTTTGGAGTTGCAGCACAGCTTCTTGCCATTAGGCCACTAGAGCTCCCTAAAAAAAGCTCAGAAGAGAGGTGAAGAGGTAAATCTACAATATGCTCCTAGGAGGAAGGTAACTTGCAAGAGTGTGACTGCTAGCAGGTCATAGGTAAGCGTCAAAAGAGCTTGATAATAGACTATCTGAGCATAAATGAATTTCCTCCAGTTCTCTTTTATGGATAATGAGCACAATAAACAATTAGAACAGTTATAGTCACCTCTAATGTAAACACTTCCAGAGTACCCAACACAGTAAATGACAAGTCAGGAGATGCCACCAGACCAAAACCCACTGCCAATGAGTCAATTCTAACCTGTAGCCATCCTGTAGGGCAGAGAGGAACTGCCCCATAGTATTCCCAAGGGTGTAAAACCTTACAGAAGCAGATGGCCTTATTTATCTCATACTCCACTGAGAACTTCAATTCACCCACCACTCCACTAGTTCCCAAATGCTTAACTGTTATATCACCAATGCTTTTTGGAGAATTCACAGCAAACATGAAAAGGAGACTTCACTGTCTTCATTTTTTTCAGTTTTGTTTTTCACTTAGTTGCTGTAGACCTACATTTTGGGGGCATCATTATTTCTCATTTCCTACAATTATCATCTAGCCCTCCATATCAACAAATTATCCCACTGAGATTTTCTATAGCCTCTTGCTAGCTCTTCTCTTCCTGGGAATTGGGGTACAGCCACCATTATACCACCACTGAAAGACACAGAAATAACTTACTTATTCTTGAGCCCCACACTGATGCTGTGGCCTCATGCATGTGGAACTCACAGTGTCCGGTGAAAGAATAATGATTCACCTTCAAGAAGCATAGAGTGCAACTCCCCAGATAGGGGCCCAGATGACTCCTCAATCTTTCTTATACCTCAGTTTATTTGATTATTGAATGCCAATAAAATGTCCTCTAGACTCAAAGATCAGAAAAGGAATGTTGTTGTTATGTGCCGTCGAGTCGCCTGCAACTCATAGCGACCCTATGTACAACAGCCCTAAACTCCGCTCTGTCCTGTGCCAATCGCACTGTCTCTGACACTCCCATCCCAATTATCCCAGTCACCGAATCAATCCACCTCATAGAGGGCCTTCCTCTCCTGCGCCGTCCCTCCACCCTCCCAAGCATGATGTCCCTCTCTAAGGACCGGTCTCTCCTCACAACATGTCCAAAGTAAGTTAGACGGAGCCTCAGAATCCTTGCCTCCAAGGAGCCACCCAGTTTAACCCTTTCCAGGACAAATCTGTTTGTTTTCCTAGCAGTCCATGGTATTCTCAATACTCTTCTCCAGCACCACAGCTCAAAGGCATCAATTCTCCTTCTATCTTCCTTGGTCATTGTCCAACTCTCTGATGCATAACAGGTGATTGCAAAGACCATGGCATGTATCAGATGCACCTTAGTCTCCAGAGAGACACCATTGCTCTTCAGCACTTTGGAGAGGTCCCTAACAGCAGACTTTCCCATGGCAATGCGCCTTTTAATTTCCTGGATGCTGGTGCCAAGACTGTTGACTATGGAGCCAAGCAAACTAAAGCTGTGTACAATCTCAATATCTTCACCATCCATCCTGATGCTGCCAATTGGTCCAGTGGTGAGAATCTTTGTCTTCTTGACATTGAGCCTCAATCCATATTGGAGGCTGCAGTCCTTGACACTCTGCAGCAGGTGCTTCAGAAAAGGAATATGAGAATGATATAAAATATCATGTATTAACACAATTTCATTGCACAAGGGCAAGACGATATTATTACAATATTCGCAGTTAGTTGCCCGTTGCAGCTCACAGCAATCCCATGTATGTCAAGAAGAGAACTTTAGAGTTTTCAATAGCTGATATTTTGGAAGTTGAATGTCTGACTTTTTTTTTCTATGTTGCTCCTGGGTGGCCTTGAATGTCTAACTGTTCAGTTAACAAGTTAGCATGTTAACCTCTTTTGCCACCCATGGGCTTCCCTGTAATATTTACAGAAGGAAAAGCTATGTACCTGCAGCAAAGAGTGTTCCTTCTACCCACCCAACACTGTAAAACATCAAGAGAGAGGATCTACTTGCTGAGTTTCTTTTAAGCAGTCAGATATTTTGCTTTATAGAGCAGGTCACTGTTTATAAAAGACCTCCTAATCAACCCTCTATGGTCACTATGGGTTACAGGCAACTCAATAGCACATAACAACAACAAAAGCAACAATAACCTCTTCAATTATCTCTTTATAGAAATTAGCTTGCCCAAAGGCTTTATATAACACGAAGGTGAAGTTTTTTGTTACTATTATTGTCTAATTTATACAGGACTCTGTGATAGTTGTGTAGAAACTGAAAATACTAAGTAAAAGGCATGGTGTTTTATTTTCTTTTTTTGGTGCCGAAACCTGGGATGGTATTTTAAATTGCTTCTCTGGTGACCTAGTGCTAAGAAGCTGTGTTGCAATCCTAAAGGCACATGGTTAGAATCCACCAGCTGCTCCAGAGAAGGCTTATTAGCCATCTCCTCCCATGTGATTAACTGCCTCTGAAAACCCACTGGAGGGTCTGTAAGGGGTCGATTCTGATTTAACAGTACTCAACAACAACAGCATGAATACAAAGTTGGGCAATGGATAAGTGTGACAGGGAAGAAAATGCCCTTGGATTGAGGTCTTGAAGTACACATGAACTGACAAGAAAACAAACAAATCTATCTTGGAGGAAATGTAACCAGGGAGCTCATTAGATGCAAGGAGGGTGAAGCTTCAATTATTTGGGGCCTATTTTCAGGAGGAATCTGTCCCTGGAGAGAGGTATCATTCTTGGAAAGCTGGAGGATCTGAGTAAGAGAAGAAAGCCCTCAACAAGATGGACTGACACAGTGACTATATGGGCTCAAGAATGTCAGAGATGATGAGGTTGGCTTCATAAGGCAAGGTTCAGATCTGCTGTTCACTGTGTAACTATGAGCTGTAGTTGACTTGATGACATCTAACAACAACAACAACAACGTGTGACAGTGAGAGTCATAGTTGTTTAGTGATGTATTCTTACCTTCTACGCAAGGGACCTGGATTTGTTTGAGTCTTCACTAGTGTGCATCAAGCATGAGTGGTGTTTGCATTTTGTTATGATGCTCAAGGGAGTTCAGCAGAACTTCCAGACTAAGACAGACTAGAAACATGCGCCTGGTGATCTATTCCAAAAATCAACCAATGAAAGCGTCATGGACTCCAATAGCCTAATTCATAACTAATGATGGGGTTGGTGCGACACTGGCTGGTGTTTCATCTGGCTGCACATGGAGTCACCGTGAGTCAAGGGCTCACTTAATGGCATCTAATAACAGCAGCATTAAGATTAACCTTGCAGGTCATGACAGAGACTAGTTTGAGGTGGATGCTCTGGGCCCCACATATTCTAGAAGGACACTATATAGTGTACAAGGTACTAATAGAATCTGCTTACTCAGAATTGTAGCCAAACAAAAAAGTTAGGATTCATTTGCCTGCCTCACTTTGGCCAAAAGTCAAAATATGTGTTCTATTTCAATCTGATGGCAGTCCCTACGTCTTGCTATTTTACCAATGTAGAGCTGGCCTATTATAGTCCTGAGAGAAGTAAGGTGTGAGAAAGCCTTTGAACTTCTCTAATGCTTTAATGAGAGCAAGAATCTCCTTGGAGCACTCACCTGAACAGGTGAGCACCATATGAACAAAGCTCTCAGGTTCCTGGAGGGGCTGAGTGCCAGCAGACCAGGTGCCATGGATGGGGACTCCGGAACACGTTTGTGCCACAGACTCAGCAATCTCCTTAGGCATGGCTCTGTCACCAAAGGAGACAGCCTGGATGTGCAATGACTTAATTATAATCTGGTATGCCAGCCAACAGGGGCAGGTGGGATGCATGTTGGGATACTGGCCTTGGGAAAAGCCAGGAAGGAAAAGCATCTACCTCCGGTTTTTTCTAGAGGACTGTCAAAGGCAGGCAGGAAGACAGGTCCCTAAATGAAGCTTCCCATTTCAAAAGAGAAACAACTCCATTAAAATCTCATGCTTATCCATGTTGCACTATACATAGACCTTAGAAGCACTGTTTCATGAAATAAGTCAAAGACAAAAGCAGAAGTAGTTTATAGTCTCATTTACATGAAGTGACAAGAATGGGCAACTGGAGAGAGAACAAAGATCATTAACAGAGGGAGAAAGAGGAAGCTATTGTTTAGAAAGCAGTGAGTTTCCACCTAAAGTGAAGAGAAATTTGACAATTATAACAGGATTAATGAAACTGATATCACAAAATTGTACAACTAAAAAAGGTTGAATTGTAAAAATGTTATGTGTACTACAATGAAATACACTCTATCTCTGAATGAATTCCGATTTATTTCCAGCGCACATCTTTTCCCCAGTACTGAAATAAGTGTGAACTGAACTGTGAAAAAGAAACTTGACCATATTGTCACTGCCACCAATTCACAGACACAATCTCCACTCTTAAATTTTCACCCTTGATTTCTTTCTTTCTTTTTTTTTACATTCCAGGATTTCAAAAAAAAAAATCTTTAGTCAAAAAGACTCAAAGATTTCTGGGTTTGAAATCTTGACCATTCTGATCTCAATGTGCAGAACTGCAGGGCCACGTGTGCTCCCATCACCAGGGCACACTGGGATGTGGCTAATGAGAGGAGGCCTTCCCCTGGGCTTCCAGAGAGGTCTCTGCAACATAGCTGTGCCCTACATAATGAAAGCGTTACTACCTAGGGAATTCTAGTCCTCAGCAAACCTCACATACCAGCCAAGCTTGTTCTTTTCCATCATGTTGTAAGTCAATCTGAATGCATTATAAACCACAGAGTCACAAATTGTATTTGATTATTTATAACCATAAAATAAATGGAATAATGTAGGTCTTGTGAATTTTTTTTTCCTTGTGACGGATAAAGCAAGGAACAGAAAATTCCCTGGTGAAGCTAAATGATTAATGTATGATGAATTCATAACACTCTTGCATTTGACAACCACTCTTGAAGGAATTGAAACCAGTTTCCAGGGCACAATACCTACAGTTTTCCAAAACTTTCAAGTTTTCTAGCCCTGAGCTCTTCTTCTTCTTTTTTTCTTTAAACCACTGGAGTTCAGAGAAATACATAAATTTTGATAGAAAAATACATATTTCTTTTCTCTGGGCTACTCATCTTCTCATGGCAAAGGCCACAAAATAGCATCCATTCATCTGTTTCTAATTTGAGGAAAAAAGGCAAAAATAATATGCCTATGTATTTACCTCCAAAATCACACTATAAACATACTTTGAGATGAAAGAGAGCTTTGTGAGTTATGATTGGTCATTGCCTTCTAATGATTAAAGGTAGGGTACCTATGCAACCTGGGCAGGCTACATCAAAGACTTCATTAGGCGGGCAGGTACAGTGCTGGACTCCTGAGCAGTAGTGCTCTGAAGTTAATATGCTTTCACTGATTAAAGTCCAGACTCCTAACAAAACAGCAATAGGGTAAGAGGGATGCTGTTCTGAGCTTCTGCTTTTCGGATGTCAGCATGCTTTGTGGGGGGCTCTGCCTGAGTACTCTCTAGCACGTTGTGCTGCTAACTCAAAAGCTGTGCTTCTCTAACGGCTCAGATCCAGCAGCAAATCCAAGGGAGAAAAATGAACAGTCTCCTATTGCCATTTGCAGCTTCAAAGATCCAACGGAGGGTCGCTAGGAGTCAGAACCAACTCAAAGGCAGTGAATGACTGTGTCTCCTTTGTGAAGCTTTTGCTAATCTAACACCAAAATCCTTTTAGATGTTGTTATTTATTGTTAATGGCCAACACTGAGTGACTTAATGAAGAAAGCCTGCAATGAGATGGGCTGGCACAGGAGCCACATCCATGGACTCGAGCATCCCAATGATCATGAAGATGCGACAAGAGTCCACAATGTGTTGGTTACCATGAGTTGCAACTCTGCCTAATACTACTGTGCTTTATCTCATTTAATGAAATGTGAGACGAGTTTTATAGTTGAGTTCTCTAACGCCCTACAGTAACGTAAGGTAAGAGCCAGAGTCCCTATGAAAAGACATAGATATGTCTACAGAGCTTTAGTCATATCACTGACAAAGCAAAACCTTCCTATTTCAACTACTTACAAAAAAGGGGAAAATATCAAATCAAATTGTTCAATGAATTCATTCATCAATGGACTCAAAGATCTCCCTGATGAATCAAGGAGACTGTTTTACTACCCTGCAAAAGATATATTAACCTGTGAAATGAGAGTTGCTATAATTTAGAGCAAAGGCGATGGGGTAAAATGACTGCTTTGCTTTTTTTCTGTTCCTTCACCACAAAATCCTCCCACAGCAGTTTAAATGAGCTCAACCCTGCTGTAACCCCTGGAGAGCAGTCATAATCCTATACTATACCCCTAAGGATTGCAACAGCTGAGATCTTACACTTCAGCAGAGAGGAAGAGGGAAGCAGTAAATACGAGAAGCTTCCACCCCCACAGTGCGAGAACTCTTTTGGAGAACACCTGCATTTCCATGGACGGACATTGAAGCTGTTAGTAATTGCCTATACAACAGACATTAAGCCTGTGAGCCCTGCCAACACTTCCATCTGACATGTGCATACACATAGGATGCATGGAACTATTCTGTTGCAAGAAATCTCTTCCATCAGCCAAACAAGTACAGCCCAGCACGTCTTTTCCCCTGAGCAAGGTTAATGGCAATGACTATCTCGCCTTAGAAAGAGAGTGTGTTTGAAATTTAGGAACACCATCACTCCTAGAATGAGGAACAGAATTTCCACCAGGCCTTCCCATACAGCTGCATAATCTGAACTCAGCATATGGATACAAAGATGTTGCTGATATCAGCACTCTCCCCACAGAAAACTACATTTTAAAAATTGCGCCTACTGCTAGCAGCACAGGGAGCTCTGGATAGCAAGTGGTGCTGCCAATCCAAAGGCATGTGGTCCCAATCCACCAGTGGCTCCATGGGACAAGGATGAGCAGTCTTCTCTCATGCAATTTACAGACCCTGAAAACCTGCTGGAGGGTCAGCTATGTGTTGTTCCAATTCAACATCACTCAATGACGACAACTATCACTACTACACTCTTCTAATGGAGTCAATTCTGATTCAATTCTCACTCACAGCAACCCTCTATCCTATTTCCTTAAGGACTCCCAGGAAAAGATGGCCCTTTCTCCCACTGAATAGTGGATTTGAACTGCTGACTTTTCAGTTAAGAGTTTAATATTTTATACACTACGCCACTAGAGCTCTTCTTGAGCCTAAAACACCCTGCTAAAGTTAGTAGACACCATTGTATCCCATCTACACCTTCATGTTTTACAGTAGACACTAAAGTTGTTCTATAGTAAACTATCCACTTTAAATGTTGTTTGGGTTTTGGTTTTTTTCTTTTTCCATATACTTTTCTTGATTTGGAAAAATGTAAGTACATTATGTCTACTACAAAATTAGATCATCAGACACTCACACATTCAAGTGCTTTCTTCCTCTTGCTGGCATTCTGAATGCTGGGAAGAGAAAAAGGTAGATACAAAGCAGCCAACACTCCAAGGATGCTGATATCTCAGAAATTTGGATTTGTTTTTCTTCTTCTTGTTTTATTGCTAACTTTCAGAAGTAATTAGGACACTCATTTCTAAGCTAATGCCTTCTAATGGTCACTTAATTCTGGACAAACTGCAGAGTAGATTGCTTTTGAAACTAGAATTAATTGTTTAAAAGACATTATTGGGATTAGTCTGGTAAATGTAGAGAGAAAAAAGATCTTTTACTGAGACATTAAAAATAATGAAGTTCCTTCCAGTCTCTAGACCTAATACATTCTGTGTATTTTTTCCCCCTCTCTGAAGAGCAATTGGCCAAGGGAATATAGCACCATTGCAGACCTTTATACCTGTTTGTGGGAGTTCAATGATGTTTCCTGGCATTCTATGTGATCAGTCAGGCAAAAAGAGAGCAAGAAACATGCACCTAGGATGTTTCATCCTGCGGGTCATTTTCTCCTCTCTTCTTTTTTTTTCCTGCTCCCATCTCAACAAACATTCACAACAAACGAACAAACAAACAACAACATAAATGACTATTTTTTCAGAGAATTCCCAAGAGAGGCAAAAAAGAAATAATAAATACAAAGTGGATCAAAGTTCAGTGCTCAAACTCAGAATATACTATATTCTTTTTTTTTCATGTACCATCGTGTTGGAACTGACACATAGCTGACCCTCCAGCAGGTTTTCAGAGGCTGTGAATTGTATAAGAGGACACTGCCCATCTTTCTCCCCTAGACCAGCTGGTGAATTTGAACTGTGAGCCTTCCGGTTGCAGCGCAATTCCTTACTCACTAGTCCACCAGAGGAAGCAAAAAACCAAAACAACTCCAGCACTGCCCACTCAGTTGATTTTGGCTCACAGTGACCCCACATGCTAAGTGGTAAATCTGTTCCATGGGGTTTTCTTAGCTCTAATCTTAACAGAAGAAGACCACTAGGTCTTTCTGTTGAAGCACAACTGGGTAGGTCATTGTCAACTTTTGGGTTAAGGGTAGAATGGAAATTCCTTGTGCCACCCAACAACCTCCTACCAAAAGACAAATGCATGCAAGAAGCCAATAACACTGATACAAATGGTAAATGTAAGAATAGACAAGATTCTTTACGAGTCAGTGAAGTGAGAGAGTGCTCAGGGGAAAAGCTGAAAAGGTTTCAAAATTCACACATGCACATAGGTCCCCAATTGCTGAATAAGGAAATTAAGGTGATACCAGAAATAAGGATCAGCCTGAGCAAAGGCTCAGAAGTAGGAAAGGCCACAAGTGTGCGCAAGCCGAAGAGCGGTGGTTAAAGAGGTAAGGTTAGACTGTGGTTATACCATAGAAAACTTGGAATTCTACATAAAGATGAGACAAACACCAGTCATCAATGGCTTTCGAGTAGAAAAGTGACACCATCAAAGTTACGAGTTCAAACTGGCTACCTGATTTTCTTTCCCACCCAGAGGAAGCACAAAGAGGCTAGAATTGAAGCTTGATGAGGAAAGAGAGAAAGAACTGGAGGACAAAATGATGAAAAGTCTGGGTCTGGGGCATTAACAACACATATTTGCACTTTGCCTTTCTAGTTTAGGCAAACTTGCATATTCTCCTTGTGGGCTTTCTCAGTTCTCACTAAATTTGGGATTCTCCTCTCTTTGACATCGCCACAAAGTATTTAAATATCACCTTCAAACTGTAGCATCAGATCAGACTTCCATCCCAGGCTTTCATCCCCATTTTTTACCCATGTGCTGGATATATATAAAGATGGATGTACTATTGATTCTCCCACTTGACACAGACAAATTGAGTTTATCTTTCACTGGATCCCTGATTTTCCTGCAGTATTCTCATCACTTAACATTACCTCCACCCTCCAAATCACGCAGACCAAATCTATAAAAGTTAGGTTACACTATGTGTTCTCTTAATCCATCAACTTACAATGCATTGTCAAATATTGTTACAAAATCTCTCTTACTATCTAGTCATCCATCCCCTTCATGACATTGCCTCTGACTGGATCTTATTTTAGATCCATTCTCCTTCCCCTCCACTAGACTATCAGAACAATCTCCTAATTGATTTCCATGTCTCCAGTCTCTTCCCTTGCTAATTCATCCCGCACTATGCAGCCAAAACATAATCAGATCATGTCAGGCCCTCCCTCACACCTCTTCTCTGTCTTCCTATTGCCTACACAATAAACTCAGTGACCTAAGTGTGACATTTAAAGTACTGAATGATCTGGCCAAAGCCTCCAGCCAATCTCTCCAAGTTTTCTGGTTTTCTATTCCCCGAACACAATCTGTAACGGCTTCCCTCTGCATACATCTTTCCTGTGGATTTGTGTATCGAACTATCACTTATTTTCCAAGTCATACATAGCTCACTTCCACAAACCCTTTCATGATTCCTACATCCCAGCTGAATAAATGTCTGCTTCTTCTTTACTCACACGTAATGCCTCAGCTCTCCTATTTCTGTTATTTATTATTTTCTATGTGCTTGTTTCTGATCAATTATAAATGCATTGAGAGCAGGAGTCACATTACATCCTTTTATGGCTGCCTATCCAGCACTGTGTTTTCCAAGTGCAGACATATCACAGAGGTAGCAGTGCAGGTTCGGTGTCAGACCACAACCATAAAGCGAGTATTATTATAGCAAAAAGAATCAAACTTTTTGGTTGCCTAGTGTAGACAAAAGTTATGCTTTCACTCTGCTGTATGCTATTAAGTATGCCATTGCCTTATGAAAAACTGTTTGCAACTTTACAAGAATTACCAAATGTGACAGAAAGACTTAGAGTGAGTACATCCTATTGGGGGGGAAAATGGTGCTGACACACTCACTCAATGCAGGGGTGGCACCAAGCTTCCCTTTGTAAAGCATGCACGTCTGTGACACACTACAAAGGCTAACACAATGGATTGATATGTGCCTGTAATGAGTTCTGAGAGAATGAGTAAGGATTCATTGAGTTCCTTCATAAAGACTGTGTGGAAATTCAATCCATTGAAGCCAAGAAATAGCAAGGTTCAATATTGGCACAGTAAATAATTAGTAAAAAATTAGTTTACCCAAAGCAAAGGGTGGATTTAATGGAGTTGAGTGGAATTAGGAGGAACCTCTGGGTGGTGTGAATCGTCACCCCATGGGGCTGAAGGTTTGTGTTCACCCAGAGGTGCTTCCAAAGAAAGGCCTAACCACTCACTTCCAGAGAGTCAGTCACTGACCAGCTGGAGTAGCACAGCTCCACCTGACGTAGATAAGATCACCACTGAGTTGGGTATCACTTGTCAGCAAGTGGCTGGTTTGGTTAGTGGAGTTATGTAGGTCAATGAATCCAGGATGCCACCATTAGAGTGTTTCCCTTTCCGGCATATTCAAATCAGCTTAACTCTGCAGAATCTAACATCTGTGTGGAATGTTAGTAGGCATTCTCAGTTTCTCAAATCCCCTGTTAACTAATTATCAAATATTAGCTCATCCAAGCTCCAGGAGCAGAAGAGCCATAAACATTTTTTTATGAGAAGCTTTTCTTTCATCCGTTAAGGTGAGGCAGATGAATTCTCTAGTCCTCGTTCCAAGAAAGCACTCTCACTGCTGAGACTAGACATGGTTTCATCAATAAATGAGCTGTTAAAATTGATTTCTGCTCATTGAAAGGCACTTCATTCACAAATATATTCTGCCACATGGAGACCATTTCACTCCACAATCTGGGCTATTCCAGAGGAAACACTTTCATTGCAAGCATGCCTTTCAGAGCTCTTATTGGTGTTGTCATTGTGTAAAATCCTATTTTTCCACATAGTCACAATCCCTCAAACTCGAACGTCAGCCAGGGTTGCAGGGCTTTTTTTCAGTCTTAAAAACAATACTTTTGTACACAGAAAGCATTTTATTCCTGTCACGGCACCCAGTGAATGATCTGGGAGGGATAAATACCACTTAAGGAAAGATGCCTGGTGATTGCCTTTGCTATGCCTTGTAATAGTATTACTCCATGTGGCACACAGGAAAGAGAACATTTATTATATTACTGCCATTTTCCAGGAAAAAAAATTACCTCAACTAGAATTACACCAGTCATATTTTTAGAAATCAGGGAAATGTATAAAATCACTGCTTCAGAAAAAAAAATAAATAAATGTGATTGTCCAATAACTTCTTCCCTGTCTCACAGACAGGCGAGAACACTAAATTAAGCAGCCCTGGAAGGAGCTGTGAGATCCCTGGAGTGGCAAATGCTGTGTGGACAAAGCATCTCCATTTTTCGGCCTGCCTATTTCATTTCACTTTAAGAGTCAAAGAGGAGCATATAACAACAGATAAATTCAGCAGTGAGTATTTTTAATAAAAATATCTGGGGTCCATCTGTTGAGAAATAAATATAATTATGCACAGTGTCCTAAATTCTAAACGTCCCTGATAAGTATGTAAATGACTGAGTCAAGATTGTAAATGTTTTTTTATGGAAGATAACGCTGGACTCAGCAAACTCCTTCCTCACATCCTGAGCTGTGCTGACTAATTGTTCTTCCTAGCAGTCAGAGTGGCATGTTTCCTCTGTTGTATCTCCACATACAAAAAGTGTTCTCTATTTGTCTGTTGCTAGTTCCATATGCTTCTTAGGACATCTGCTAGTATTTCCACTTTTTAAAAAAAGATTGTTTTAATCTCCGACCATATCTGTTCCTGTTTTGGGATATAAGCCATTTTGCAATGCTTTGTCCTTGAAGATTTGTTTGGGTTCCTTTTTTTTTTTTAAAGGGAAGAAAACTAGGCTTTTTTTTTTTTGTCTTCTTTTTTTTTTTGGAAATGTTTGAAAACAGCCAGGGGAGGGGGGACACCTGTGGCTCAAACACTGGGGTGGACATTAGACAATGCAAAGCCCTCTTATTCTCCACCTTCTGTTTTTTCTCAAACTGCTTGCAATAAGGAAGTGGGGGTGGGCTACTTTTGTTCCTTAGAAAATGAGAATGGGAGAAAAATTGGTTATTCTTTGCAGATGATGGGTGGTCGGCAATTATAGAGCAATGAGAGACACATTCAGAAGGTCCGAACTATTCTATCAGCATGGCTACACAATGACAAGCATATGTTCTGGCCTGAGGGTTTAACTATTACACTGAAACGGATTAGTTTATCTTTACTGAAAGCAACTTCATTTGCCCTGATCATTACCAGCTATAGGTAAACATCAATGGGTTAAGAGTCACGTCCATAACCCCACTTTCAGAACCCTATCTCAGTTATAGGAATAGATTATCTCACAAAAAAAAAAATCACACACTTACCCCCAGAACACTTGATTGTGCTTATGCAAAACCTACACTTGCACCAGGAGGCAGTCATCAGAACAGAGGAAGGAAACATTGCATGGTTAAAAATTGAGAAGGGTATGTGCCAATAATGTGTCCTATCTCCTTATCTTTTCTATCTATATGCAGAACAGATTATTTGGGAGGCTGGACTTTATGATGAGAAATGTGGCATCAAGATTGGAGGAAAACTCATCAACAATGTACATTATACAGATGACACAACTCTGCTTGCTGAAACTGAGGAGGACCTGAAGTGCTTTTTGCATAAGGTCAAGGACTGCAGCCTTGAATATGGATTGACACTCAACATCAAGAAAACAGATTCTAAACAAAAAAAAACAAAACAACAAAACACCCAACTAAAGATTCTCACCACTGGCCCAATTGGCAGCATCATGATAGAGGATGAAGAGATTCAGGTTGTTAATAATTTTAGTTTGCTTGGCTCCACAATCAATACTCTTGGGACCAGTAGCCAGGAAATTAAAAAACTAATTGCACTGGGAAAGATTGCTGTCAGACCTCTCCAAAGCAATGATGTCAGTCTGGAGACTAAGGTGTGCCTGATCGAGGCCATAGTCCTTGCAATTACTTGCTGTGCAACAGAAAGATGGCCAATGACTAGGGATGAGAAAAGAATTGATGCCTTTGAGCTGTGGTGCTGGAGAAGAGTATTGAATATATCATGGACTGCTCGAAGAACAAACAGGTTCGTCCTAGAGAGGGTGAAGCTAGGCTTCTCCTTGGAGGCAAGGATTCTGAAGTTTCTTCTGATATATTTTGGGCATGTTGCAAGGCAGGATCAGTCCTTGGAGAGGGATGTCATACCTGGAAGGGTGGAGGGACAGCAGAGAGGAAGACCCTTGATGAGATCGATTGATTCAGTGACTGGGGTAATGGGGATAGGTGTGTTGAAGACAGTAAGAATGGCACAGGATAGAACAGGGTGTACGGCTGTTGTACATAGGTTCGTTAAAGCACATAACAACAATAACAACATGAGGCAAGTGTGTTGGTAGTATGAGGTTCTTGGCAGCTGAAAGAAATGAAGAAAAATAGAAAAGTAAGAGATTTGTACCACCCAGGAAAGGTTTGGTTTCTACAAGCCATACTGTGGAGGCAGAGTCCTTATGTATAAATTGGACTGTTGGTGGTGTTGCCACAGAGCTGGCTTTGACTCACAGTCACCTTAGAGAAAATTAAAAGAAACAGTACTACATCCTGCATCATCCTGACAATAACTACTTGGCTTAAGTCCATTGTTGTCATCATTGTGTTATTCTAACCTTCTGAGAGTCCACCTCTATTTCACTATTTCCACCTTTCCAAGCATAATATCACTTTCTAGGAACTGGTCCCTCCTGACATTCTACCCAAGATATGTAAGTCAAGGTCTCATCATCCTTGTATCAACAGAGCTCTTTGACTTCACTTCCTCCAACAGAAAGGCTTGTTGATTCTTTTGAAAGTCCATGTTATAGGCAATAGTCTTCACCAATACCCCAGTTCAAAGGCATCAATTCTTCAATGGTGGCACAATTATTAAAGCACTAGGTTCTAATGAAAAATTCAGAGGCCTGACCCCACCAGCTATTCTAATAAAGAAAAGTGTGCAAGGCTCTTAAAAATCCTCAGACTTATGAACCCCACAGGGCAGTTCTACTCTCTTCTACAGTGGTTCTCAATGGATATGAGAGATTGTCAGAATTCTCTGTACAGCTTTTTCAAAATCTACCTGCCAGCCCCTCATACCTTGTGTGTCCAATCTTCAGTTCTAATAGGTTTCATTTAATAGAGCTGGCATGTATGTGTGGGTGTTTTCCCACTCCATCCCTGAACAGTCAGCTACTCAAGGTCCTCATGTTTCAGTTAACAATCCAAAGCCCTTGACTGGTGAAGAAACTTACCCAAATATATAGTTGCTTGATAGCCCAGCTAAGTCCCGAAGCTTTTTTTTTTTTTAATTTAGGTTGTTTATTTTTCATTTCAATGAACATCTACAGAGATTTTGGGATTCCATTCATTCATTGTTGCACCATTC
>NW_006399823.1:14544842-14586730 GCF_000299155.1 Elephantulus edwardii | reverse complement strand
TGGTGGTCTGTTCCACAATCAGCTCCTGGCCTAGTTTTCACAGCTGATATTGAGCTTCTCCAGTGGTTCTTTCCACAGATGTAATCGATCTGAATTAAAAATATGTGTGTGACCAAATGAAAAGTTCCTTCTTTCTCCATGAATTGATTCATTGATTGATCCATTCATTCACCTACATTAATAGAGTTTTTATTTCTGTTATTGAGTATATGATAATAAACATATATGAAAAACCCACTGTTAGAAAGTCACATCCAAGTTATGGTGGCCTTCTATCAATTTCTGAGGGTATACATCTTTACTGGAGGAGATCACCCATCTTTCTCGTGCAGAGTGGCTGGTTGGTTGAACTGCCTGATGTTTGGATCAACTGCATAACACATCGCTCACTATGTCATAAATACACAAAAATGGTGATTTGAAGATCCTAAATAACAATACAAGTGAATGACATCTAAGTGGATTTATCCTGAACCTAGGTGAAAAACATAAAGAATAAGAGATAATCCTCAAGCATTACAGCAAGATAGAAGTAAATAATCCAATAGAAAAAATGGGCACAGGATATGAACAGACACTTCACCAAAGACATTCAGATGGCTAACAAGCACATGAAGAAAGGTTCAAAATCCCTAGCTCTAAGAGAGATGCAAATCAAAACAACTATGAGATATCATCTCACCCCAGCCAGAATAGCAAAATTTAACAGAACAGCAAGCAACAAATGCTGGCGATGTTGTGGAGAAACTGGAACCCTTATTCACTGTTGGTGGGAGTGTAAAATGGTGCAACCACTGTGGAAGGCAGTATGGTGCCTTCTCAAAAAGTTGCAAATAGAGATACCATTTGACCCAACAATTCCACTACTGGGAATATATCCCAAAGAGACCATAACTGACATCCAAGCAGATATAGGTACACCCATGTTTATCAGGGTTTTGTTCACAATAGAAAGGAATTGGAAACAACCTAAGCGACCATCAACAAACGAATGGATAGAGAAGCTGTGGTATATTCACACAATGGAATACTATGCTGCATGGAAAAACAAGGAACTCATGCAATATTATTCAAAATGGGTAACCCTGGAGGACATTATGCTGAGTGACGTGTCTCAGTCACAAAAGGACAAATACTGCATGGGGACACTGTTGTAAAACAGGACTGGCCTCAGGGTTGGGGGAGACTGAGAAAGATGGGTTCAATAATGTATACTGCCTTGAAACAGATGAGGGAGAAACTATTTAAAAGGTGTATGTAATTAAGTATTTTTGTCATGACAGGAATCCAGAGTGAAGGCTGCATAGTGGAGTGGACCTGAGGGTAACACAATGAAAGAATTTTTCTTTTACTTTTCCAAGAGGGTAGTGTACTATGGGGGAGGGTACTGCTGGTATGTATAGGAATGCAACAATGAATGAATGGATATCCAAAGTCTCTGTAAATTTTCATTGAAATTAATAATAAATTTTTAAAAAGAGATAATCCTCAAAATAAATAATCTCTATGTCTGGTAAAGGCAAATATAATGATGATGATGACTGATAACAACACTATATACTTGTGTTGAGGTCAGGTGTTGAGGCAGCTCTAACTCACAGCAACTCTATGAGTAACAGATAGAAAGCACAGCCTATCTATCCTGTGTGCCATCTTCACAATCAATGCTATGCACAAACCAATTCTTTCAGGTATCATGTCAATTTGTCGTATTAAAGGTCTTCTTCTCTGTTGCTGGTCCTTCACCTTTCAAAACATAGTGGGTTTTGTTTTGGTTGTGGTTGTTGTTGTTGTTTTTCTTCTGGTCTCTCCTGACAACCTGTTCTAAGTATGTAAGACAGAGTTTTATAATCTTTGCTCCCAAGGAGCACCTAGGTTTCACATCCTCCATGTTTGCATGGTAATTTAAAATACAGACAGTATCAACTGTTTTGAACTATTATCATGGTGTAAGCCATTCACCTACTCTTTTCAGCCTCAGCACATAATGACTTTGAAGACTTGTTATTTCTTAAAGGTTGTACATGTCTTGATGGACTGTTGATATTTTAGAGACAAGAACTATTTCTTTTATATCATGGCTTTTCCATCATGACCATCACTGCTGTATTCAATGATGGCCTCCAATTTAGATAGGTTTCAATATTTCTTAGCTACTTGCTGTAGATTATATTGTTTGATTTTTATAATATTTTTTATTTAGATTTTAAAGATAAGAAATTAAAAACTTAAACAAATATTAGTATTCAAGATCAGATAATGTGATCAAGTCTAAGTCTTTTTAAAATCCTTTTTTTTGTGCAGATTAACAAAACAAGGGGAAAAGGTTTATGAAGGCAATAAGACATATAACGAGTGTAAGGGGGCCATGCAAAAGAGTTAAAGTGAAAAGAAGAAAGAGGAAAGAGAAGGAAGGAACCCTGGAAAAACAGGGTAAAATCAGACCTTATAGTATGCAGCCAGCAGAAAAGGAGAGGAAGAGTAAAATTCCATTTTGTGTGTGTGTCTCATTGTACTGTGTACATATGTGTGTTGTATGGGTATTAGATATTTTGGACACAATATATTTTGGATATATGGTGTATCAGATATATTTAAGGGAGCTTCAAAATCCTAGTCTCTCCTTGAAGGCTAGGATTTTGAAGCTCTGTCTCATATACTTTGGGCACATGGCCAGGAGAGACCAGTTTTTGGAGAAGGACATCATACTCAGAAGGGTGGAGGGACAGTGCATGAGAAGAAAACCCCAGATGAGCTGGATTGATAGTATCTGGGACAATAGGAGTTCGTGTGCTGGAATTAGTGAGACTGGCTCAAGATAGGGAAGGGTTCAGTGCTGCTGTACATAGGGTCACTATACATAGCAGGCAATTGAATGACACATAACATAAAACATACCCTATTGGTTGTTTTTTATTTAAGCCTCTAGTTTAGAGTCAGCAAGAACTCAGGGAGGGCCTTTGTTTTTAAAAGCCAGTTGTTATGAAATTTTGGAGGAACATTCTTCTAAGTGGTACAGCACTCTTCTATCAATATGCTGTACTGAGGTAACCTGGGGTTGCTTTGTGATACCTAACCTTGTGTCATTGAGGTGTCAAATACCATAACGGTTACCCATGGTGGACAGTGTTTGGTGGAGCTCCCAGTGTAAGACAGGTTTGGAATAAGGAGTGGCATTTACTTCCTAAACTACATGCTTCTGGAAACTCTATGAACTTTGTTATAGAAAAGCATCAGGCCTTTTGTTCAGAGCACTGCTATGAGTCATGCTTGACTTGAGAGCAATCAACAACAACAACATATTATGTAAGAAACGAGTTCATTTTTTATTTTTTTAAGTTGAGTTTAAAATGGAGCAAATTAGGTTGTTTTATACATCTGTCAAGCTCATTATCATCTGGAAACCTCAACAGTCTTAGGTTAATGTGAGTAGAGACAGTTTTAACTGCTCCATAGCTGTTGTTCAGGAGGCACCGCAAACCAAGAACAGCTTTACAACAAGTAACAGGCACAGATACAACACTAAATGAAAAAAGTCCATCAAATCTGAACTCATCTGAGGGGCCCAGCAGCAAGCATCTGTAGAAGTTGACAACAGAGCTGAAGTGAGGATGAGCCCCAAACTTCATCCCCAGACATGGCCTTTATGTCTTCATCTGCTATCTGAAGACGAGATATTAAGAACCTAATTGGTACCCATGGAAACAACCATCAGGAAGACAGACATACTGCAATGGGCAAATCTGCTCCTTAAGAGCTGTGTAAAGAGCTAAAGAGGTTTTTGGGATTTGTTTTTGTTTTTACTGGTACCAACAGCAACTATGAAGAAAGAATTAAATTGCAGTGTACCATGCGTTGTGACTTTTAGAGCTGCATTCGTATCAATTACATGTGATTTTTACAGTAGACCTCTTAACATTATAACAGAGTATGGCAATTAGATATTCATATAGATTGTATGATATATCATCTAATAGAAATGCTATATAAAAAAAACCCAAACACTTGTGTTAACTTTAATACTAATTAAAAGGAGCATTTTCACAATAAAAAAGAGCTAAATAGTAAAGATATACATTTAAAGATTAAAGTGTTCCTGATCCAAATCATAAGCTTTATCAACCACTCAAAATGCATGTGGAAGTTGACCAATGGATAAGAAAAACTAAAGAACATTTTCTGCCCTTGAATGCAGCTGTTAGCACAGAGAACAAACAAACCTTTCTTGGAAGAAGTACATTCAGAACACGTCATGGAAGTAAGAATGATGAAATTTCATCTCACACACTCCGGGCATGCTATCAGTCAAGGTTAGTCCCTGGAAGAGGACACCATACCTGGAAAAGTAGAGGGAAACCGAGAAAGACCCTCGAGAGATGGACTGGCACAAGGATTCCAACAATGCACCAAAGCATAGCAGAGATTGTGCAGATGGCACTGGGTCGGAAAGGGCTTCCTTCTGTTGTACATCGGGTTGCTATGGATTGAAGATGACTTGGTGGCACGAGACAACAACTAACACTATTCTGACACCCTAAGCTTTCACAGAACACATCTGTGGATCTACAAAATTTGTAATAGTCTGTGTCTGATTATCTACCAAAAGATAGAAAACAGTTAAAATGACTATTAGCCATGGGAGACAGAACACAAACTGAGGTCCTTGTTACTGTGCCTAAACCCCATGAATGTTTTAACTTGACTCAGCCTTATTTGTTGGCTAATGCACACAGAGGAAATCACTCAGGGATTCACGGCTTGTTCTTCTGTAATTTGACAGTGAACATCAAGCAGCAGCAATGTCAGCCACAGGACGTAACTTTTGTGCCAGTATCAGCTTTGCCACACAGTTTTTGGTGGGTCTTTCCCCCGTCCTCCCAAATCTAAAAGGTCACAAAGACCTTCTCCTTCAATAACATAGCTTCAATGCACAGATTAAAATTCCATTTCCTGGACACTTTTCATTCATAGGAGCAGTTAGAGTAGAGTATCTAATATGCTCTATGATGCTGGCAAGGGCATTACTCTTCATTTGCCTCAATGGGTGATGCCAAAATATCTCTTTCATTTATTAAAGCCATTTGTGATTGCCACCAACACGGAGCTGAATGGCATCTCCAGGCCAAATTTGTTCATTCATCCACTTGTTTAAAAAAGTAAAAGCCACTAAAGAGTCCATTAATTGATTAATCTGTGGAAGTTTGTTACATTAAGCATCTTTGTCCTTATGCTGAAACAAAATATATAGTAGTCTCTGTTGATTGTGCAAAGCCATGCCAGCAGCAACAGAGACGCGGTGCTCCAGTTTTAGCCTTGTGTTAAGGATAGTCAGTTTTTAGCTTCCTGTGGTCAGGCACACTCCCAGGAGTCACTATGAAGCATCACCTTAGGTTGCTTTAATGGTAATAGAAGACCACCTGCCCATTCTTCTTGTACTTGCAACATACAGGAGAGACAATAGAGAGTGTAGTGCAAATGTACTATGAAGCAGGTCAAATGTTACAATGCAAGTAAGCTGTAATGCCAGGCACTATACCAAAGTGTAGCTAACTGCAGGTTCTCTTTCTATTCTTATATGTTGCATGAAAATGCAGTGCAATAAGATCTCTGAGTCAGAGAGAAGAATTTATTTACATATCATCAAAGCAACACTTGACAGATGCCATTCAACTCATAGTGACCTTACATACAACAAAGTAAAATACTGCCAAGCCCTACTTCCTCCTCCTATATGTGAGCTCATTGTAACTATTTTGCCAATTCATCTCATTGAAAGTCTTCTTCTTTTTCACTGACTCCAAGCATGATGTCCTTCTTCAGGGGTTACTATCTCTTGATATATGTCCAAAGTATTTGAGATGAAGTCCTAACCATCCTCACTCCTAAGGAACATTCGACTGTACTCCTTCTAAGACAGGTATCTTTGTTCTCATGGTAGACCAGGATATAGTCAGTATTCTTGACAAACTACAATTCCAAGACATCAATTTTTCTCCAGTCTTCCTTACTCAACTGTCCAGCTTTTGCATATATATGATTGAAAATATTATGACTTGGGTCAGGTGCACCTTAGTCCTAAAAGTGGCATTTTTACATTTTAACACTTGAAAGAGATCTTTGTGGTTGCTTTTCTCAACTAATATTGTTGTTGTCATTGTAGTTAGGTACAATCACGTCAACTATGCCTCATAATGACCCTATGAACAAGAGATACGAACCATTCATCGTGTCATTCTATCTTGTTGAAGGTCTTCCTTTTTTATGATGGCCTTCAACCTTTCAAAGCATGATTTCCTTTTCAAAGGACTGGCCTTCTCCTAACAATATGCACAGAGTGTGATGAGGTTTCACCATTATTGCCTCCAACAAGCACCCAAGTTGCACTTTCTCCAAGACAGACAGCTTTGCCCAAATTGGCACAGTAATAGTACCAGCAGGCTCAAAGATGGTAGAGATAATGAGGATAGCACAGGATAGGCCAGGGTTCATATCTGTTCTCAGGGTCACTATGAGTCACACTGGACTCGACGCACATAACAACAACATATATCAATTAAGTTCTTGATGGCTGCTTGTGCAAAATTAAATCCTTCACAACTTCAATCTTTGTTCTATTTAGCATGATGTTGCTTAGTAGTTCAGTTGTTAGGATATTTTTTTAAATTCTGTTGTATAAACCATACTGGAGGCTG
Organism: Elephantulus edwardii; assembly: GCF_000299155.1. Taxonomy (NCBI): domain Eukaryota; kingdom Metazoa; phylum Chordata; class Mammalia; order Macroscelidea; family Macroscelididae; genus Elephantulus; species Elephantulus edwardii. The sequence continues at coordinate 14,580,038 of NW_006399823.1, read as the reverse complement.
ATGTCTTAGACACTCATCAGTACATATTTCAAATCTTCATTTTCAGCAAGGAAGATTGTAACGTGCCCTATCTGAGGTGTTAATGACTCTTTCTCTAATTCTGATGGTGCTTTTCCCACATTATCCAAATTACTTGCTCAGCACACAGTATGGATATAATCTTGACACACACTTCCTTTAATTCTAAACCATAAAATGAAGTATCTCCTTGTTCTTTTTGAGCAAGAATTTTGTGGCATATATGCAGGTTACTCACAAATAGAATTAAGTGATCTGAAATTTCCACTTATCACAATTCCATCATAATTTGTCACAATTCGCATAGTTGAAAGTCTCTGCATAGTCAATAAAGCATGTTGTTGTTGTTTCTAGTATTTCCTTTTCTAAGCTAAGATCAATCTGACACCAGCAGTGATGACCTCATTTCACATTCTCTTCTTAATTCACCTTGATTTTCTAACAGTTCCAATTTGTACTGCTGCAACTAGTTTTAAATTATCTTCAGCAAAATTCATTCCCATGTGATATAAGTGATATTATTTGATAGTTTCTGTATTTGTCCTAAAAATTTCTTGACAAATTAGTGCTTTAAACACTGTTGAAATATCTTAATTGGTATTCCATCAATTCCTGGAGCCTTGGGTTATTTTTTCTATCCCAAAGAAGATACTGAGTCATTTATCAAAAGGAACAACAAGAACAACAACAATGTCTCCAGTACAGTGTGAAGGTTGAATGCCTAACTTTTTTGGGTACAGTGACACTGTATTCTTCCCACCTTCCCTTAGTATTTGTCTTTCAGTAGCTTGTCCATGTTGTTATTGTTGTTGTTATGTGCTGTTGAGTGTCTTGCGACTCATAACAACCCTATGTACAACATCCCTAAACCCTGCTCTGTCCTGTGCCAATCGCACCATCTCTGATACGCCCATCCCCATTGCCCCAGTCACTGAATCAATCCACCTCATAGGGGGCCTTCCCCTTCTGCACTGTCCCTCCACCCTACCAAGCATGATGTCCCTCTCCAAAGACCTGTCCCTCCTTGCAACATGTCCAAAGTATGTTAGACGGAGCCTCAGAATCCTTGCTTCCAAGGAGCAGCCTGTTTTGACGCTTTCCAGGATGAAATCTGTTTGTTTTCCTAGCAGTCCATGGTACCCTCAATACTCTTCTCCAGCACCACAGCTCAAAGGCATTAATTCTCCTTCTATCCTCCTTAGTCATTATCCAACTCTCTGATGCATAACAAGTGATAGCAAAGACCATGGCCTGTATCAGATGCACCTTAGTCTCCAAAGAGACACCATTGCTCTTCAGTACTTTGGAGAGGTCCCTAACAGCAGACTTTCCCATGGAAATACGTCTTCTAATTTCCTGGCTACTGGTGCCGAGATTGTTGACTGTGGAGCCAAGTAAACTGAAGCTGTGAACAATCTCAGTCTCTTCACCATCCATCCTGATGCTGCCAATTGGTCCAGCTTACCCATTGTTGTTGTTGTTGTTGTTGTTGTTGTTATGTGCCGTTGAGTCGTTTCCGACTCATAGCGACCCTATGCACAACAGCCCTAAACCCTGCTCTACCGTGCGCCAACCGCACCGCCTCTCACACACCCATCCCGATTACCCCAGTCACCGAATCAATCCATCTCATAGAGGGTCTTCCCCTCCTGCACTGTCCCTCCACCCTCCCAAGCATGATGTCCCTCTCCAAGGACCCGTCCCTCTTGGCAACATGTCCAAAGTATGTCAGACGAAGCCCTAGAATCCTTGCCTCCAAGGAGTAGCTTGGTTTAATCCTCTCCAAGATGAATCTGTTTGTTTTCCTGTCAGTAGATTCCTGAAATACTAGAATTCAAGGCTTGAAGAATTTCCTCTCTTCTTCCAGAGTGAGAAATACTAATCATTTTGGATATTTTAGCATCAGGTTTTTGCACGTTTTAGGTAATACTTTGTAGTCTCATGCTACCCTTTGAAATCTTCTGTTCAGCTCTCTTGCACCATGATCTCTTTTTTCATAACTTTGAAAAATTCTTTTAAAATATTTATTAGTTTTCATTCACTCACCTATACATATTATAACAATAATTACCACTATATAATGCCATTACATAGAATGTGTTGTTGAGATCTCACTGTATGTGTACTCTTTCCCTTCACCTTACTGATCCACTTGCTAATCTCTGCTCCTTCTCCTTTCCCCTTATGTCCCTGCCTGTCAATCTTCCTCCATTGTTTCTATCTGTGCTACACGATCATTTTTTCCAATTGCTTTAGCAATTCTATGTTCAAGAACAAGCTTCAGAATATAGATTTGATGCACTGAACACTAAAGATCAAAGACCAGATGAGTGATGGGATGGCATCAAGGTAATTGTGTAGAAAGCAAAAGGTTTTTGAAAAAAAAATCACAATAGATGTAGGAAGAGACTCTAAAGTCTGGGTAACAATGTTGCTATTGTTATTATTCTTGTAACTATTACGTGCTATTGAGTCATCTACAACTCACAGCAACCTTAGGAACAAAAAATCTGCACCTTGTCCTATTATTCACCATTTTCATATGGCCTCTGATATCCTCAAGCCCATTGGTACAGTCACTATAACGATGCATCCTCTCTTTCTCTGACCCTCCACCTTTCCTAGCATAATTTTTTCCCCTCTTCATGACACCATGCCCAAGTTTTTGAAATAATGTTTCACCATCTTAGCCTCTAAGGAATATCCTGGTTGCATTTTCTCCAAGACAGATTTATTGGGCTTTTTTTAGCAGACCATGGGGTTTTCTCCAACACCACAGTTCAGAGACACCAATTCTTCCATCATCCTATGTTGCTGTTGTTGTTATGCAGTCAAATTGGAACCCATTCATAGCTGACCCTCTGGTGGGCCTTCAGAGGCTGTAAATCACATGAGAAGAGATTGTGCATCTTTCTCCCATAGCGCAGCTCTCCCTTTAAGTTGACAGTTACTATAGGTCACCAGAGTTCCTGATGGTAACTCTAAAATTAAAATCTGTGCACATATGTAAAGAATTCCAAGCAACACAGTGACTGAGCTTCAAACTGACCAGCCTCTCTGCAGGAGAAAAGATACAATGATCTACATCTGTAAAGATTGTTGCTTTGGAAACCCTATAGGACAGTTCCAATCTGTTCTATATGGTTGCTACAACTCAGACTTCACTCAACAGCATCATGCTTGGTTTGAACACAATTTGAAAATGCTGTATCCCAGTTTTGTCTCAGTTAGAGAAAATAAAACAAAATAGATACTGTTTTTTTGCTGTTTTTTGGTTAATTTGTTGGATCTATTATACCAGGTTAGCAGAGTGGCAGGATACAAGATCAATATAAAAAAAAGTCAGTGGGATTTCTCTTCAGCAACAAAGAAAATACAGAGAAGGAAAATTAGAAAGCAATACCACTTACCTTAGCAACCTAAGTGGAAAAAGGTTTCCTGTTCTTCGACAGGAAGATTGAATATTGTGAAAATGACAATCTTACCAAAAGCAATTTACCAGCTTAACACAATCCAAATAATGATACTAAATTAATTCTTCAAGGACATAGAAATGGTAATTTATCATTTCATTTGGAAAGGAAAGAGACCCAAAATAAGCAAACATTTTCTAAAAAAACAAAATTGCAATTGGAAGGATCTCACTTTGTGATCTCAAAACCTACTACACACAGCTGTAGTAATCAAAATATCATGGTTTAGGTACTATGACAGGCAAATTGATGAATATAATAGAATTGAAAATACAGAAATCAACTCTTCAATCTATGGACAACTGAAAATTGACAAGGTAATAAACCCCATTAAATGGGGAGACAGCCTCTTCAACAAATGGTGCTGACAAAACTGGCCATCTGCCTACAGGAAACTGAAACAGGATCTCACACCATAAGCAAAACCAGCTAAAAGTGGATCATTGTCCTAGAGGTAAAATCCCAAACGATAAAGATCATAAGAAGCAAAATGTGAACTAAATTAGAAGCCCTGTCCTACAGCATAAATAGGCTTGCAGACATAGATCAAAATGGAGAAATTAACAGATGGATGAAATATGGAAAAATGGATGAAATGGAGAAAATATGATAGATGAATGGGATCTTCTTAAAATCAAATTCCTGTGTACATCAAAAACTTTCTCCAGCAGAGTGAAAAGAAAGCCCACAGATCTGGAAAAATAACATTTGATAATGACGTTTCAGAAAAGGGTCTTATGACTAAAGTTTACAGAATACTACAGGGCTTCCACAAGAAAAAGACTGATAAGCCAATCACAAAATGAGCAAAAGATGTGAAAAGACTTTACAGAGGTCTATTGAATAGTCAAGAAACACAAGAGGAAATGTTCAAAATCACGAGCAGATGCAAATCCAACAACAATGAGATATCACCTCACTCCAGCAGCAATAACAAAATAGCAAACAATAAATGCTGGAGAGAATGCAGAGAGACTGGAATTCTATGCGCAGCTGGTGTTATTGTATGATGGTACAACTATGGAAGGTGGATTGGTGTTTACTCAAAAAGCTAAACACAGAAATCCCGTATGACCCAGCTATTCCACTGGTAGGAATATATCCCAACAAAATTAGAACAGAGATACGCATGGGCATTTGTACACCTATGTTTATAGCAGTGTTATTCAAGAATAGCAAGAAAATAGAAGCAACCCAAATGTCCACGAACAAATCAATAGATTGAGAATGGTGGTACATTCACTCAATGGAATACTATGTAGCATTAAGGAGCAATGGTTTTGTAAAGTAATATATAACTTGGGAGTGGTTAGAAACCATTATGCTCAGTGAAAGATCTTAGTCACATAAGGACCAATTTTGCAAAAGGCCACTATTGTGAAAAGAAGAATAGTAAGATATGTATAAATGGTCAAAAGGGAAAGGAGAGAAGGCAGTAGAAAAGAGGAAGTGGGAAAAGTCACTGAGATAGCAGAGGTTACTGGATGAAAGGGTGGAGTAAAGGGAAAGACTCTATAGGACCTTGAAAAGCTGAGGGGATAACAGGAGTAGAGTAATGGTAATGATATAAAATATATATGAATGATTGTACAAAACACAAATTACATGTACAAGACATGTTATTGTTGTTGTTGTTATGTGCCGTCGAGATGCTTTTGACTCATAGCAACCCTTTGTACAAGAGTCCTAAAACCTGCTCAATCCTGTGCCAACCTCACTGTCTCTCTCTCACACATATTCCCATTACTCCAGTCACTGAATCAATCCATCTTATTGAGGGTCTTCCACTCTTATGCTGTCCCTCCACTCTCCCAAACATAATGTCCCTCTCCAAGGAATGGTCCCTCCTTGCAACATGCCCAAAGTATGTCAGAATCCTTGACTCTAAGAAGCAACACAGTTTCACCCTTTCCAGGACGAACCTGTTGGTTCTCCTAGCAGTTCATGGTATACTCAAGTATTCTTCTCCAGCACCACAGCTCAAAGGCATCAATTCTCTGTCATCCCTAGTCATGGTCCAGTTCTCCAAGGCATAGCACATAATTGTGAAGACTATGGCCTGGATCAGGCCCTCCTTAGTCTCCAGCCTGATGTCATTGCTCTTCAGTACTCTGGAGAGGTCCCTGACAGCTGACTTTCCCAATGCAATTTGTCTCTTGAATTCCTGGTTGCTGGTACCAAGAGTGCTGACAGTGGAACCAAGCAAACTGAAACTTAACTATCTCAATCTCTTCACCATCCAAAATGATGCTGTCAATTGGTCCAGTGGTGAGAATTTTTGTTTTCTGGATGTTGAGCTTCAATCCATATTGAAGGCTGTAGTCCTTGACCTTCTGCAGCAAGTGCTTCAGGTCCTCCTCAGTTTCAGTGAACATGACTGTATCATCAGCATAACAGGTTGTTGATGACTCTTCCACCAATCCTGATGCCACATTCCTCCTCGTACAGCCCAGCATCCTGTATGATCCGTTCTGCATACAGATCGAAAAGGTATGGAGACAGACTACATCCCTGGCATATGCCCTTTCTGATTTTGAACCATGCAGTGTCTCCTTGCTCTGTTGTGATGACTGCCTATAGGTTTCACATAAGCACAATCAAAAGTTCTGGGATTCCCATTCTTCTCAGAGTCAGCCATAGCTTGTTGTGACCCAAACAGTCAAAAGCCTTTGCATAGTCAGTGAAGCACAGATAGACATTCCTCTGGTATTCTCTTCTTTCTGCCGAGATCCATCTAACATTAGGCCACAATATCCCTAGTACCACTGCATCTTCTAAACCCAGCCTGCACATCTGGCAGTTCTCTGTTGATGTATTGCTCTAGTCATTTTTTTTATACTTTTCAGCACAATCACGCTTGCATGTGATATTAATGATATTGTTTGATAATTTCTGCACTCTATCAGGTCACCTTTCTATGGGAGAGGAACAAATATTTGATCTCTTCCAGTCAGTTGACCAGGTGGTTGTTCTCCAGATTTCTGGGTACAACTTAGGGAGAACATCCAGGGAAGTGTCTGTTTGTTGAAATATATCAATTGGTATGCCATCAATCCCTGGAGCCTTGTTTTACTGCCAATTTTTTCAGAGCAACTTGAACTTCCTCCTTCATCACCATAGGCTCTTGCTCATACATCATTTCATGAAATTCTTCTGTGTCAAGTGACTCTGTATACTCCTTCCATCTTCTTTTAATGCTTCTTGGATCATTTAACACTCTGCCCAAAGCATCTTTAAGAATTGCCACTTGTGGCTTGAATTTTTTTGTATATTTTTTTCAATTCCTTCAGCTTAAGAAATGCTGAGCAAGTTCAGCCCTTTTGATTTTCTGACTCCAGCTCTTTGCACATTTCATTATAGTATCTTGCTTTCTTATCCCAAGCTACTCTTTGAAATTTTCTGTTCAGCTCTTTAATTTCTTTATTTCTTCCTTTAGCTTTGGCTTCTCAGCACTCTAATACAATATTCAGAGTCTTATCTGACATCTTGCTTGGTCTTTTCTTTCTCTTCAGCCTTTGTAATGATCTATTGCATTCTTCACGGATGATATTCATGATACCCTCCCACAGCTCAATTGGTCTCTGCTCATTGGTGTTCAAGGCCCCAAACCTGTTTCTGAGATGGTTTTAAAACTCTAGTGGGATAGACTTAAGGTCAAATTTTGGTTCCTATGGATTTGATTTTATTTTTTTCAACTTCAGCTTGAACTTGCATATAATACATGAACATAAACAAAAAAATTTTAAACTCCTAAAAGTATGTTTTACACAGAAATTTTTTTAATATTTTTAGTAAAGTTTGAGTTTTTAATTAATTTTATTTTATATCAATTAAATAATACGCTTATTTTGTTACCATGCTTCTGCTCTGCTATATTCTTTTCTTCCCTGTCATGTTTTTATTGATTCACACACACAGTCATCGTTCTTTTAGGTGCAAATCACAGGACTGGTGATATCAACCACACTCTTTTAAGGGTAGAGGCTCAGAGAGGGAGTCACCCAGGTGCTACTCACACCCTGAGCAGTGGAATTTGGCTCAAGTGGAATTTGAGTAAAAGTCTCCATCTTCTCCAAAAATCAAAATGATTCTGATAATGATGCACTTAAAATATTTTTATAAAAGTACTCCAATTACTTATCAAATAGACTGTCCACTAATGAATTATAAATCTTAAGAACAGTGATTACATCTCATTTATTTCTTTTTATTTTTAGTAGTGTTCAGTGCCTAGTATGTTGTCATTGTTAGGTGCTGTTCAGTTGATTTTGTTTTTCAGAGTGCCTATAGGGTTTTTCTAAGTCATACTTTTTACAGGGGCAGATCAGCTGGTCTTTCTTCCACAAAACTCCAAAGTAGTTCAAGCCTCTCATCTTTCAGTTATCAGCCAAGCAATTAATAGCTGTGCCACCAGGGTTCCTTAATCCTTAGAGCACATATATGAGTATTTCAGTTGCCATAAACAGATGTTGTTGTTGTTGCTATGTGCCGTCGAGTCGTTTGCGACTCATAGCGACCCTATGTACAACAGCCCTAAACCATGCTCTATTCCGTGCCAATCTCATTGCCTCCGACACACCCATCCCGATTACCCAAGTCTTGGAAAAGTGCAGCCAGAGTGCTCCTAGAAGGTAAGAATAGCAAAGCCTTGTCTCATACTTTGGGCGTGTTGTTAGAAGAAGCTATTCCTTGGAAAGTGACATACTTTGGAAGATCTGGAGGGTCAGCCAAAGAGAGGAAGAATGTCAATGAGATAGGTTGACCTAGTGACTGTAGCAATGGGGTCAAATATATCTGAAATGACGAGGATGGGGCAGGATAGGGCAAGGTTCAGATCTGTTGTTTACAGGGTCACTATGAGTCATACTCAACTAGAAGGCACTTAATAACACCAATGGCCACTGGCTAACTCTAGCTCATAGCAACCTCATGTTTGTCAGAGTATAATTGCACTCCACAGGGTTTTCAATTACAAGTATGACTGAGATCTACTTGTACAAAGAACTTCTTACATGTGATGTAGCCTCTCACCTCACAATGATTCCTCCTTCTCAGGGAAATGATTCTCCTGTCCAGACTCAGACTTTAGCAGGCAAAGCTCTGTGATGTGCTCTGCCCTCGTGGCTATCACTGATTATGCCAAAATAGTCAGTTGGGCAGGCAAAGCTAAATTGATCAGATTCCTTGCCTTGGGAAATCAGAATGATCAATGCAGAGGTGGGATCCTGAAAACTGAATAATATCAGTGGCAACATTTGAAGAGTAGGTTATATTCTTTTTTGCTGTAGCCACTGCCCTTCTTGTCTTCCTAAAGTTTTGTTTTATGCTTCCTAGCATACTATGATACAGCTCATACCCTTCCTAAATTCTCTCCCTCTTGTTTGACTCTTCAGAGTTGGTTTTTATTACTTTCATCTAAAAGAATCATAAATTATTCAGAAGTGTAGCTGAATAATTTGTACAAATGGGGTTATAGTGTGTGCTGTTGAGTTGAAGCCGACTCATAGCAGACCCACATGTAGCTTTTCAGAGGCAGTAAAACTCATGGGAGGAGATTGCTCCTCCTGCTCCCACTGAGCAGCTGGTGAATTCAAACTCTGTGCCTTTGGGATTGTGGCACAGCTTCTTACAACTAGGCCACCAGAGCTCCCATGAATGGAGTTAGTCAAGGTTCAAGAAGCAGGCCTAAAAGGACAACAAATGTGAAAATCTGACATAGGAAAGACTATCTCTATTGTACAAGAGAGTAGGACAAATATTCCAAAGTGGAGGTGGTGGTCCATACAAAAGTACCGAATCAATCATAAGTGAGAAGGACTTCTTCCTCCTTCTCCCCCCCCCAAAAAAAAACACCCCATGGGATCTATAGTTTTAATCAAGAGAAGGTAATATAACAGTGAAAAAGAGTGGCTTGATATTTGAATTACATTTTGCATACAATTTTGGGAAAGTCTGGAGCTTTATAAAATAACATTTCCAATAGATACAGACCAAAGTAATTTTGTTCTGTAGCTAGGCATCTCCGAACATTGTTGGTATTGCATAAGAAAAAGGGTACTTCATAAGGAAAATCTTCACTAGCTATTCATATTTGGTGCCTTTCAGACACATGTGACACTGGTGGCTGCTAGAGATAGCTGTAACACGGTACTGTCTGATGCCCTGACAAGAAGTTCCATATCATAGCCCTGAGTCTCCAAAACACTGACCCTCTCTGGTGACTAAAACTGACCAAAGATGGGTAGTTGGAGCAGTGCAGCAGTGATGGTCAAACCCAGCTCCTTCCTAGACAGGAGAGCTAGACATGAGCCATACAGAAGCAGAGTTTTAAGAAATGGCTTGACATTTGGTTTTCTTTAGAACAAAGGTGACACTGGTTTGGCGTAAGTGATGGACCTAGCTTATCTCAGCTTCACACTAAGAGAGTAGTGAGCAAGGTGACAGAAACTATGATTTTGTAGCTCACCCACGTGTATAATCTCTTCAGATCTTCGTTTGACTGTTCCTGAAAGTTTGAGTCCAGAATGCTAGTACTATCAGCTATAAGAGGAGTCAGAGATGATGATGATGAGGAAGATGATGGTGGTGGCACACGATAGGACAGGGTTCAGATCTGTTGCTCCTAGAGTCACTATGAGTTGTACTGAACTTGATAAAACCTAAAAACAACTGTTAAACAGACTGAAAACAAACTTAGATATCTTTTATAGAAGCCCAAAAGTAGTTGCCAAAGGCCAGTCTTGGGGGGAAACAAGTAAGTATATAAATTTTATAAAATTTTGTGTTTTATTGATTATGCAAAGGCATTTGACTGTGTGGATCACAACAAATTTTGGCTAATCTTAAGGAAAATGGGAATCCCAAAACCCTTGATTATGCTTATGTGAAACCTATACTTGGACCAGGAAGCAGCCCTCAGAACAGAGCAGGGAAACACTGTGTGGTTCAAAATCAAGAAGGGAGTGCATCAGGATGTGTCCTGTCTCCATATCTTTTCAATCTATATGCAGAACAGATAATTCGGAAGCAGGGTTTTATGAAGAGGAATGTGGCATCAGGATTGGCAGAAGACTCATCAACAACCTAAGTTAGGCAGATGACACAACCTTGCTTGATGAAACTGAAGAAGATCTGAAGCACTTGCTCAGAAGGTCAAGGACTGTAGTCTTCAATATGGATTGAAGCTCAACATCAAGAAGATAAAGACTCTCACCACAAGGTCCCTTGGCAGTACCATGATAGATGGGGAAGAGATTGAGGTTGTTAATAATTACAGCTTGCTCGGCTCCACAATCAACACTTTTAACACCAGCAGTCAAGAAATCAAAAGACCAATTGCATTGGGAAAATCTACTGTCAAGAACGTCTCCAGAGTGTTGAAAAGCAACAATGTTAGTCTAGAGACTAAGGTGCACCTAATCCAGGCCATGGTCTTCTCAACTACTTGTTATATTTCAACAATGACTAAGGATGGTAGAAGAATCAATGCCTTCAAATTGTGGTGCTGAAGGAAAGCTTTGAACATACCAAGAAAACAAATGGGTCTGTCTTGGAGAGGGTGAAACCATGTTTCTCCTTGAAGCCTAGGATTTTGAAGCTCCATCTCACATATTTTGGGCACATGGCCTGGAGAGACTTGTCCTTGGGTAGAAGGACATCATATTTGGAAGGGTGGAAGGACAGTGCAAGAGAGGAAGATTCCAGATGAGATGGACTGATACAGTAACTGGGGCAATGGGGCTTGGTGTGTCAGAATCAGACTGGCTTAGGATAGGGCAGGGTTCAGAGCTGCTATACGTAGTGTCACTATGAGTCACAGATGACTCGATGGCATATAACAACAATAACAACATAATTATTTTGCTAAATTTGTTTCTATTATGAAAGCTCTGATGGCCTACTAGAGAGAAGTTGAGCTGCAGTCCTGAAGCTGGTTTGAGACTACCAGCTGCTCCACCAGAGAAGGATGGACAATCCCCTCCTGTGTGATTAACCATCTCTGAAAGCCCACTGAAGGTTAGTTATGAACCAGTTCACAGCAACAACACTGAATATAGTTTGCTAGTACTTTATTTGCTTGCTTAAAATGAAGAGGACTTAAAGTACTTACTGACAAAAATAAAACATTATAGTCTTCAGTATCGATTACAGCTCAACAAGGAGAAAACAAAAATCCCTATAAATGGACCAATAGGCAACATCATGCTAAAGGGGTAAACGAGAGACATTGCTGAAGATCTCATTTCACTTGGTTCCACAGTCAACACTGATGGAAACAGGAGTCAAGATACCCAAAGGCATTATTACTATAAATCTTCTGCCGAAAACCTCTTTAACATTTTAAAAATCAAAGATGTCAATTTAAAGACTAAGATACACCTGATCCAAGCCATGGTGTTTCCAATTGTTCCTTAGGCATGGGAAAGTCAAACAATCAAAAAGGAAAATTGAAGAATTGATGTCTTGAATTTTAGTGTGGGCAAAGAGCACTGCACATTTTGGTGTTTTGGTTTGGTTTGATTTTTAACCATGAATTGTCTGAAGAACTCTGTCACAACTAAAAATCTATGTTGTAAGAAGCACTGTCACAGGGCTCCTTCCTTACAGAGCAAGGATGAGGAGATTTCATTTCACTTACTCTGGGGCATGTTTATGAGGAGGGGCCAGTCCTTGGAGAAAAGCATCATGCTTGGAATATCAGAAGGTCAGCAAAATAGAAGAATATCTTCCATGAGACAAATTGACACGATGACAGCAACAATAGGCTCCTGCACAGCAGAAATTGTAAAGATGGTGCAGAATCAGGCAGGCTTTTGTTCTGTTGTATGCAAGGATCACGGACAGAGTCAGGGCTGACTTGGTGGTGCTTGACAATAAAAACACCTCCATTAAACACTTCCAGTAACTTTCCTTTATCTAAGAAACTGGAGGCTAGAAGACAGTTCTGAGTGTGCCTGCTGAAGTTATCTGGTCAGTTGAATGTTACATAATTAAAAGTTGAGGCTTATAGAGAACATTGCTCACCAGACAATGACACTCATAAAAAAGTTAATGATTGTCCTTAAGATGATGAATAGCTGTTTTCCTTTTAGTTGCTTTTCAGGAATATAATTTTTACTGAGATTAGCATTTTGTTCTTTAAATTTAATCACTGAGCAAAACATTCATTGGAAACACTAGTCTATCCTTCATTCTGCCTCAAAGGAATTTGATTAACACTTTTCAGTTCTTTACCCTTTGTTGTTAGTGTCAGAGGTAGAGACCAGAACCATCACTAAGACTTTTTTGTACTTAGAACCTGACAGAACGTCCTGAAGGCTCCCATGAGGGATTGAAGAAGTTTTAGGCTATTTCCAGCATACTTGGGGTACTGATTTAGCCTAAATCTTGATTTTTCAGAAGTTTATTCTGGCTCAGGTTTCACACTGAGATTTTGCAATGGCCACAGAAATGTAGCAATAATCTCTGTCTAAGCTTCTGAAGAAAACATTCGAAAACTGAAGGAGAATCATGCATCACAGCTCATAAGCAACCAATCCATCTCAATAACACATCTTCCTTCCCTCTAGTATTCCCCAAATATTCCAAGACATCTGGATGCTGTCATTTACTATTATGTCTTTAATAATCATTATTTGTCTACATCCTCCATCTTGATTAATTAAAATTGTCCCTATATGGAAGTATGAAGATAGTATGCATTCCTGGCATACATCCTTCCTGATTTTGAGCCATACAGTATTTCCTGCCTCTGTTCCAACGACTGCCTCCTGGTCCAAGTATAGGTTTCACATAAGCACAATCAAGTGTTCTGGGATTCCCATTCTTCTCAGATTTAGCCACATTTTGTTGTGATCTACACAGTCAAATGCTTTTGCATAGTCAATGAAGCACAGAAGACAGACATTCCTCTGGTACTCTCTGCTTTCAGCCCAGATTCACTAACATCAGCCATAATATCGCTAGTACCATGGACTCTTCTAAACCCAGTCGGCACACCTGGCTGTTCTCTACTGATGTGCTGGTGCAGTCATTTTTGGATAATTTTCCACAGGATCTTACTTGGTTGTGATATTAATGATATTGTTTGATAATTTCCACACTCTGTCAGATCATCTTTTTAGGGAATAGGCACAAATATGGATCATTTCCAGTAAGTTGGCCTGATACAACTTGACACAACTTGGTGAGCACATGCAGGGCAGCATTTGTTTGTTGAAATATGTCCTATCTCCTCACCTTTTCAATCTATATATGGAACAGATTTGCAGGAAGCTGGATTCTATGAGTAGGAATGAACATCAGGATTGGAGACTCATCAACAACCCGTGTTATGCAGAAGGCACAATCTTGTTTGCCAAAACTGTGAAGGACCTGAGGAGTAGTTGCTGGAGAAGGTCAAGGACTGCAGCCTTCATTACAGACTTAAGCTCAACATCAAGAACACAAAGATTACCACCCACTGGGCCAATTGGCAACATCATGATAGACAGTGAAGAGACTGGAATTGTTAACAGCTTCAGTTTGCTTAGCTCCATAATCACTACTATTGGTACCAGCAGCCATGAAATCAAAAGACTAATTGCGGGGGACTGGGTTGGGATAAGAAAAAAAAAAGACTAATTGCATTGGGAAAATTGGCTGTCAGGGATCTCTCCAGAGTGCTGAAGACCAGCTATGTCAGTCTGGAGACTAAGGTGCGCCTAATGCAGGCCATAGTCTTCACTATTATTTGCTATATGCGTCAGAAAGCTGGACTACGACTAGGGTTGATAGAAGGAGAATTGATGCCTTTGAGATGCGGTGTTGGACAAGAGTATTTAATGTATGGACTGTGAGGAGAATAAGCAGTTTCATCCTAGAGAAGGTAAAACCAGGCTGCTCCTTGGAGGTAAGGATTCTGAAATTCCATTTGACATACTTTGGGCATGTTGCAAAGAGGAAGTAGTCCTTGGAGACGGACATTACGCTTAGAAGGGTAGAGGAACATGCAAGAGAGGAAAACCCTGGATGGAACTCAGGGACTGGGATAATGGGGGTGGGTATGTTGGAGACAGCAAGGTTGGCTCAAGATAGAGCAGAGTTCAGAGCTGCTGACATAGGGTCATTATAAGTCGCAGGGTCATTATAAGTTGATAGCACACAACATACAAGCAAGACGAGAATTTCTTTAACATAAATGCTTGTCACAACATTTTCTATAATGTCACTGTGCCTTGCTTTATTTCTTAGCATATTTTACAAATAAATAAGAAAAAACCAGGTTGTTTTGGGGGGGAATAGAAAGAAATAGTATCAGCTTTATTCTTTATCACTAAGACATTACATGATCTATGGTTGTACAATTAAACATAGCATTAAATAAGAAATAAAAATTTGGTACTGGTGTAGACCATAATACGTTGCACTGATAACCAAAATTCTGTCTATCTCCAGTGATTCGAATCATCCAGTAATTCCTCAGGAGGAAGATGGACAAAACTCTTCTTGTTAAAATTAATAGTCTTAAAAACCTGAAGGAGGGACACTATCAATTGGAACTGAGTTTGCGTGTGTGTGTGTGTACTTTTTTTTTTAAGATGGAGATAATGATAGGTAACCCGAATGGTGTAATCAATCAGTTCAATATTACCTGTTAACCTGAAGGTAAGCTGTTTGTTTGCTGGTTTTTTTAAATTATTTTTATTCATTCATTATTGCATATTTTTCCTTCCCCTCACTCTCCCATTCCTCACTGTAATGCATCTCTTGTTCTAGATTGTTGTCATACATATAATAGCTAATTATATATTCTTTCTGGACTGTTTTTCCCCTCATTTATTCCAGTATAGTATTCATCATCTACCTCCTCACCTCTAATTCTCCCCAACCCTTCAGGTCAGTCTTTTTTTATAAAAGCAGTGTTATGCAGTATTTGTCCTTCATGACTGAGATATTTCACTCAGCACAATGTCCTCCAGGTTCACCTAGGGTGTGTAATGTTTTACAAGTTCATTGTTTTTCAGTGCTGTGTGATATTCCATTGTACGTATATACCATAAATTTTCTATTCATTCATTTGTTGATGGCCACCTGGGTTGCTTCCATCTCTGCTATTGTAAACAACACAAGAGCCAACCTTATTCTCAAAGGAGAGATTAACGGCATTCCCCTTGAGAACAAGAACTAGGGAAGGACACTCACTATCACTTCTCCTACTCAATACTATATTGGAAGTCTTACAGCAATAAGGCAAGAGAAGGAAATAAGAGGCAAAAAAGAGGTAACACTATCTCTATATGCAGTTGATATGATAGTATACTTAGAAAATCCTAAAGACTCAGTGAGAAAACTGTTGGACATAGTCAATCAATTCAACAAGGTAGCAGGATACAAGATAAAAATAAACAAATCAGTTGAATTTCTCTACATTGACAAAGAGACTATAGAAATAGAGCTAAGAAAAAACAGTATCAATTACAATAGCTAATCACAAAATAGCAGAGATATACAAAATAAATGAAAGTAAGACCTATAAGATCAGTAGCTCCCCTAAAAAAATATCAGTGTGAAGCCAAGATAATAATTTCTTAAAAACCAAGGTAAGACGGTGAGACGGTAAGGTGGCAGAGAAACTAGAGTACTAAAGAGAAAATAAGAACACATTAAGAGAAAATATTGACACCTTATGACCAATGTAACCAATAACATGGTAAAAACCTTGTGTGGAAACTGTCAAAGGAGACCTAACTTCCTACACAAAATTTCACCAATAGCTCAATAAAATTCAAAAAGTTAAGTTCTTCTGCTAACAAGTTACCTGGATATGAAGAACTTCTGGAGAACATTAATTTAAGCATCTGACGTATATGAAGATATTTCTGAAGATGGTACTGTCTCTTTAGTCTAGAACAGTTAAGTTAGAGCAGAAACTTAGAAAAGGAGCAGGTCTTGAAATCTGAATATCATGTGGAAAGTCAGAAATAAAGAGAGAAGTTATAGAAGAAAATTCAAGACCATTTAGCAGAGAGTAAATAAGCCAAACATTTTAACTCTCTGCTCAATTAATATTTATATTAGTAGACAGCTTTCTGCAAGCATTGAGTAAAACATATAAACATAAAGACAATCCTGAGCTTCAAGTCACTCTCAGTCTAATGGTGTGAAATATAGTTACAAATTAAACTGTAATCTTCCAAAATATGTGCTAGAATTCTAACCTCTGTGCCTGTGGATGTAATACTGTTTGGAAACTTAGTTGTCAATGTATGCTAATTAGATCACACTCAAGTAGGATGGGTTTCAAATGCAACCACTTCTGATTTATAAAACTCACAGATTAGACAAAGTTATGCACAAATGGGGAAGGACAGATGCCATGTGAAGATCCCAGAAACAGGAAAAGAGGGTAGAAGAAGAAATCTACATGCCCTGACCCTAATTCGAACTACGAAAAAGTAAATTTCTTTTTTTTTTATTAAATTTTATTAGTTTTAATGAACATTTACAGAGATTTTGGGTTTTCATTCATTCATTGTTGCACTGTTTTCTCCACCCTCATCCCCAGTTCGTTCTTCTTCCCCCCTCCAATGTCTGTTTTAATTGTCCAACTGCCACAGTGCTTGTCAAAGCCAGTTCTGATTAATCTCCTTTGTCAGTGTGTCCCTTGCCATTCCCTATCACTCCTCTCTGAGAGAGACTTCACCCTGACTCATAAGGAAAAGGGGATGGTGTATTCTCTTAGCTACTTCCTGCTGAAAAGGGACGCTGTGGGTTTCAGGGTGAAGGTCTTCTCTCACTACTCTAAAGGGCCCCTTTGGCAGTAGGAAACACATAGACTATTATGGAGATTGATTTTGGAATTTAGATGCACTGTTATCAATTGTGCTTACCCGTACATGTTCATATCCTTGAAGATGTATCATGGAAGTGTTGAAGCCTAGAAGATACAAATTTAACTAACAAGTTAAAAGTGCATGAGTCAAAAGTTGAAAAGTAATAATATTCTGAGTAGAGGTTCTAATAGTGGCACAAATCAAGTTACAGAGGTAAGGTGCTTCCATTGCCATCCTTACTCTAACGTAATTCATTATTTTAAAATTTAAATTTGTTATAATCTTTAATGTGATCAAGTTGTGGCACTTCTGTTTTAGTAGCAACAGGTATCTAGACATACATATACACGGAAAATTACAGCAACGAAAGTGGGATTATTTTAGGTGGAGGAAACTACACTTTAAAGTTTCAAAGGTATTAGCAAAGTTCAGTTCAGGAATTCTTACTATCTTGCAGTCATAGGGCAAATATGGTGAAATTACATTTTTGCAAGGCAGATCACAAAGGATATGTCATACTTAAAATATTGGATGTATCATGCTAGGAAGGGTAAGTCATGCTCAGAGAACTGGACTTTATCTAATAGACTACGAAAAAAAGTAAAGATTTTGAAAAAGAAAGTAACTTGGTCATATTTAATCTTATAAAGATCACACTGGCAGAACAGAAGACTGTATTTGTAGGGAGCCTTGTAAAGGCAAAGAAAAGAAGCTAGAGGTATTTAAGGGGGTGCATGAATAGGCCTTAAAGACTAGCTCAGTGTTGGACATTAGGGAAAGTAAGGACTCTAGTGCAACTTTCAGGTCTCTGGTTTGGGGAAATGAATACTTAAATTCCTCAAAATGCAGGAGTAAAACATGGCAAACAATTGGTTTGAGGAGGAAGATAATGAGTTGAGGTTGGAGATAGTGGGATTAGGGTGATTTGAGATAACCCTATGTAGATGCCTCTTGAAGTTGGAGATGGTGCAACTTGATCTCAGGAGAGGATTCCAGGCTGAAATTATACATTTCTCAGGATATATTTCAAGGCATTAAATAAGATTGTGATCATTGTTGCGATCATTCAGTAAGATGAAAGAAATGATTGCTAAAGATAGGTACCTTAAATAGTCCAGGATTAAGCAGAGGAAACATTACATGAGAAGCAGACTGAACAGAGGCAATGTTGATGGTAACTACATTACATTATTCCTCAGGCTCTAGTGATGCTGAGGGAAGGAAACACTGCTTCTTTGTCATCCTCATGATCAGTTACAGATCATGCTATTATGATCTGTAGAATTTTCTCTGGCAGATTTTCAGACAAAAATCAGCAGGATTTTTTTTCTTCGTCTTTCTTCATCTTAATCCAAGAGCAGAAAGTTTCTAAAATATGAGATGTTAGCAGATGACCTGGCCCTCATTCCTTCAGAATACTGAAAAGAAACTGAGACCAAGAGAAGTGAAGAGAAGTTGAAGAGAAGTTAAGGAACTTGAAGAGGAGCTGAGACCAGAATTCAGATGTCATGCACCCACTTCACTGCTGGGTCATTTCTACTTGATCACTTTTTATCTTTTGCTTATATCATGGATGTGAGTATTCAGAGATAAGGTTTACAAAGATAAAGTTCAGATATGCTTAAGTGGAAGAATTCTGGCAGTTCCCTATCTATGTACTATTCCAGGAAATTTTGAATGATCTTCAGCAGTATTTTGCTTGCATGTGAGATCAATGATATTGTTTGATAATTTCTGCATTCAGTTGGATCACCTTTCTTAGGAATGGGAACACATATTGACCTCTTCCAATCTCTTGGCCAGACAGCTGTCCTCCGAGTTTCCTGGCAATGACTGGTGAACGCATCCAAGCCCGTATCTGTTAATTGAAACAACTCAATTGGTATCCTATCAGTTCCTGGGGCCTTATTTTTTTTGCCAATGCTTTCAATTCAACTTCTACTTCTTCCTTTATTACCATTAGCTACTGTTCATATGTTACTTCCTGAAATTTTTCAGTGTCATTAATTCTTTCTGGTACAGTGACTCTGTATATTCTCTCCATCTTCTTTTGATGCTTTCTGGGCCATTCAAAATATTGCTTATAGCATCTTTCAATATTATGACATAAAGCTTAAATTGGTTTTTCAGTTCTTTCAGCTTGAGAAATCTCTGCACACTCTGTAATAATACTTTGCTTTGTCCTCCTGAACTGCCCTTTGAAATCTATTGTTCAACTCTTTCACTTTGATATGTTTTCCATTTATTTTAGCTTCTCAACTCTTCAGAGTCTCTTCTGACATCATTTCAATTTTTTTTTCTCCTCTGTTTTTGTAATGACCATTTGCTTTCTTCTCATCCCACAACTCATCTGGTCTTCAATCACTGGTGTTCGATGCCTCAAACCTATTCTTAAGATGATCATGAACTTCAGATGGAATTGATTCAAGATCATATCTTGGTTTCTGTGAACTAAATGCCATTTTCTTCAGCCTCAATTTGAACTTGCACATGATAATTAATCATCCGATCCACAGTCTGCCCCTGGCCTAGTTCAAACCAGAGTTTAAGCCAGAAGTTCAAGCAGAATTTAGAAGAGGCTTTAGCAAGTCAGCTGGATACTAGCTTACGGAATACTAGAAGAATGTCTATTTGTACTTTATGGACTATGTGAAGGTTTTTTACTGTGTGGGTCACAACAAATTGTGGCTTACATTGAGAATAACAGGAGTCCCAGAGCTCTTGATTATTCTCATGCAGAACCTAAACATGGACCAGGAGGCTGTTGTGTGAACAGAGAAGGGGAACACTGCATGGTTTAAAATTGAGAAGGGAGTGTAACAGGGTTATACTCTCTGTCAATACCTATTCAATCTCTATGTTGAGCAAATTATCTGAGCAGCAAAATTCTATGAGGAGGATTATGGTATCAAGATTGGAGGGATATTCATCAATAACCTGTGTTATGCAGATGATATAACCTTGTTTGCTGCAAATGAAGAGGACTTGAAGCCCTTGTTGCAGTCTTCTGTATAGATTGCATCTCAATGTCAGGAAAACAAAGATTCTTACCACTGGACCAAAAGGCAGTGTCATGATAGATGGAGAGGATATTGAAACTATCAACAGCTTTCATCTTGCTTGCATCTACAATTAACGCCCTTGGTACAAGCAGTCAGGAAATAAGGAGACACACTGCACTGAGAAAATCTGCAATTAGGGACATTTTCAAATTATTGAGGAATAGTGATGTCAGTTTGAAGACTAAGGTACATTTGATTCGAGCCTTTCCAATTATTTGCTGACAGGAAAAGACACCTTTTAAAAGCTGGAGTGCTCTTTGGAGACAAGAATGATGAGACTTCACCTCACATACTTTGGACAGGAGGTATATTCCTTGGAGAAGGACATGATGCCGGGTAGGGGAAGGGTCAGCGAAGGAGAGGAAGTCACTCAACCAGGTGGACTGACACAGTGACTGCTGCAATGGACTCTCTCTCATGTGTCAGAAAGTGTGAAGATGGCACAGGATAGAACAGGGTTCAGATCTTTTGTTCATAGGATTATTATGAATCTTATACTATAGCACCTAACAACAATTAGAGTAATATTGTTCTGAAGGAAAACTGAACAAAACACTGAAGTGTTCTGATCAACAGAGACACCCTAATTAAGGAGGTATTGTTGAGAATTTTATATGGCAATTCTCAGGTATTTTTGTGTCACATCAGTTTATTTCTAAAGTTAGTCTTTGATTAAGAAATTATGCGACTCATTCCCAAAACAAATGACAAGTTGCACTAGATAAATTCCTTAATTCTATTATAAATTAATAACCAATAAATAAGTAAAATCTTATTAATAGGATAATCTGTTTCTAAGATCTACTATACCATTTAAAATACATCAATAATTATGAGATTTGGGACTATCCCAGGACATAAATTAATCTCTGCTCATACATGCATACGCTATAGCTCGTACATGTATACCAATAACTCGGTCATCAAGTCAATTCTGACTCATAGCAACTCTCAATGAGATTTCAAAGGTTGTACAAATTAATGGGAGGAGACTGCTTCTTTCTCCCTCAAAGCCACTGATGGATTAGAACCTTTAGAGATGTGCAGTGTTTTGGTTGGCAACACAAGAAACTTGGACTACATCGCTATAGCTCCTTCTATGCCAAAAGTTCCTCCATAAATAACACTAGCCATACACAATAGTCATCGTTCCATAACTCTTTTAAGACCAAAAATTGGTACCATACTCAGTGGCACAAAACAACAACAGACACATTCTTTTCTAAGATTGCTTGCTCTTTTATTTTGTCGTTCTCCTTCTTTAAGTATACACGTGTTAGAAGGATGAATTATATTATCCCTGCATTTTTAGAAGAGGAACATAGACTATCTACTAAGGATCACATGAACTGGTTGCACAAGGTCCAGCTGTCACCGAGAGCTGTGTGGAGGACTTGCTAAATGTCACGCAAGCCCCAGCAACCTGGTCCTCTTTCGCTCCTTGGAGTTTCCCCATTTCCAGGTTCACAAAAGCACAAATCTGCCTTGTTGGTGGTGCTGCAGTGGCGGGCAGAAATTGACCTGACACTACGGAAACCCCGAAGTCCCCTGGTCCCTGAAGTCTGATTAGGTGGTTCATTGCAAGACTAACATCAAGCACACACTCACACAAAAATGTCACAAACAGTACTTGAAATTGATTTTAGAGTCACTGCAATCTGAACTGGTAACCCTGACTTTTAACCTCCTCACATCTTGCTTTTCATCTCTGCTGTTATGATGATTGGGCACACTCTGGGCAGAAAAGGCGGCTCCACTTTACATGTACCGAGGCAGAATACTACAGTGGGATTGTTGCTGGGCAACAGCGGCGAGAACAATTTGTTTGGGGAGCATTTTGAGAATGATTATACTTGCAGGGTTGGGTTGCTTTTTTCCTTCTTCCCCCCACCCCCTTCCTGTGGTACCTATTCCTGGATGTTGTAAATATTCATCTGAGTTTTGCATATATGAGGGGGAAACATTATTGAAATGAGTTTGGGAGGGTAATTTGCTTGGGTGCATCACCACACTCCTTTGTGTTTTGCAGGCAGACGGCTGCAGGAGGAGAGAAAGAGCGGTTTTGTGACCGTTATTGACATAGATGACAATGCTATGCTGGCTTGTTTCAGTTGCATAGAACAATGGGAGCAGAGAAAAGATACCATTTAGCCAAGGCAGTTAGTAAATTGTTGGTAACTGGTGAGAGCCCCCGGATAGGTCATCAGACACATTTCCTCTCTAATATCACTGCAGTTACTCTCCTGGCCTCCTTCATCCCCGGCTCAGAGGGAAGACTTCCTCTTCCCCTTGTTTAGCGATATCAACACACTGAAACACTTGGCTAAACCCCTGAGAGCTGACTTTGAAAGGTAATGGGAAGAAACGCTTCCTTTCAAAATGAATCTGGCAGCCTACAAGGGTTTGCAGCACATGAATTTCAGACAAGCTGGAGTTGGGGAGGGATTGCAATACTTTCAAAATCATTGGTGTCACTATTGCCCACGCCCCTGCAATATGAATGTGTGCACACGCCCACACACTCCCCTGGAGATGGGTTTACTTCACAATTCACAAATGGTAAATCGCCTCTTGTGATTCCCACCCTATCCCACCCCACCCCCACAGGGGCTGAGGGAGCCAGCTTTAAAATTGTGACTGTTGCAAATGCTTTCCCATATGCTTTAAATACTACCATTAAAGTAAATTTTCTCAGTACATGAGCATTCTCTGCATCTTTGTGGACATCCTCCCTGCTTCACTAAACAAGACCCTTTTCCTTGAGACTGAGGATGCCTCTCTTGGCTGCGGCTCTGGGTCAGGAGGCTCTAGTACCATATGGATGGATGCAAGACTTTCCCACCAGCCAAATGTGCCAGTTGTTTATAGGGCACCGTTAGTTACGAACTTTATCTCTTTGCCCTCAGAGAGAGGTCTATGGATATAAAATATGCCTCAGAGCCATCTGACAACATGAGCCTCAAAGCTGTTGGACTATCTCTGTAAACTGCATCCAAACTGATAATGATTCTAAGAGATTCCAGTCCCTGGTCCATACTCCCAGTTTCCTACATTAAAGTTGCAGGCTCTATTGCCTTTGATCCATGGTGCTGGAGAAGAGTATTGAATAAACCATGGACTGCTGGGAGAACAAACAAGTTAGTCCTGGAGAGGGTGACGCCAGGCTGTTCCTTGGAGGCAAGGATTCTGAAGCGTTGTCTGACATACTTTGGACATGTTGCAAGGCGGGATCAGTCCTTGTAGAGGAATGTCATGCTTGGGAGGGTGGAGGGACACTGAAGGAGAGGAAGACCCTCAATAAGATTAATTGAATCAGTGACTGGGGTAATGGGGTAGGTGTGTCAGAGACAGTAAGATTGGCAAGGGATAGAGCAGGGTTTAGGGCTGTTGTACATGGGGTTGCTATGAGTTGCAGGCAACTCAACGGCACATAACAACAACTACAACATCGTACGTGAGGCCACTGCTGGAATAGGATTTGGCTAAACTGTCCCAGTAGCAGAATTTTCACCTGACATGCAACAGAGCGGGGTTCAATTGCCAGAAATGCACCTCTGTAGAAGCCACCACCCATTTGTCAGAGGAAGCCTGTACGTTGCTATGTTGGTAAAGAAATGTAAGTGGAACTTTCAGAATAAGAAGGACTAGAAAACAAGCCCTAGCACTTTACTTTTGAAAGATTAATGGACTGATTTCATGGTGCCTGGAATCACCAAAATCAGGGACCCACCGGAAGGCACTTTATACCAACGACAACACTGCACATGAGATAGACTTTGAAACTGGAGCCAATAAAACAGACTAGAGCTTCTGGCATTAGTCACACCATTTCCTTCCTTCAAGGGAGATCACTTAAATATCCAGGATTAAAATTGGAGGAGACAATAAGGAAACTAGGATACAAAGAGTAGAGGAGACCAGAAATGAACTTAATTCTTAATCTTTTGTGTTTGATGATGTCACTGGACTAGAACAAGAGGTCATATAGAGATCTCCATCTCAACATACCCTTCAGACTGGCCTCAAGTGTCCACATCTTTTCATGAGTCCATTAGACAACCTTAGTTCCTGCATTGGCTATCAAACAGTAGAAAATGTAGATGCTCCCCTCAAGGAGCATATAGCCTTTTCTGGGTTTAAGTGAGAAAGTTCCATTGCTCATTACTGTCTAGTTGATTCAGACTTCACTGGGTTTTTGAGGCTGTAAGGAAGGAGACTGTCCATCTTTCTAGCACAAGGTGGGAAGTGGATTCAAACCTCTGACCTTTTGTTTAGTGATGCAGTATTTAATGCATGCCCTTAACAACAAATCCCCTTTGGCAATTGTCCCAACATCCAGCCCAGTGCCAAGAGGAACAGTCTGGCCTCCTTCGACGATCATTTCAACTGGGAAGGTAAATCTGACTCTTCTGAAAACACTCAGCCCCCATTTGCTTACACTTTCCTTTTAAAACCCTTTATCTTTATTTCCTTGCTGTTTGTTTTCATTTTATAGTAGTAAAATACATGTAACAAAAATGTGCCATTTTAACGGCCCCATTCACTGACATTACTTGCATTGTCAGGGTTGCAAAATCATCATCACTACCTATTTCCAAATGTTTCTCATCTTCCTAGACAGAAACTTGGAGTCCCTTAAACATTAACTCCCTGTTCTCCTTTTTCCTACCAGCCTGGTAACCACTAATAAAAAAGTCTCTGTTAAAAAAAGTTTACATCCAGGAGTAACTTCTCTCTCGTGCTGCACTGCTAAGCAAAGAACATATGTCACAAATGCCATACCCATATTTAGACGATGTCTGTTGTTCAGCTTCACTGAGCCCACCGCCAAGTTACCTTTTACATGGCAATTACTCATGAAATCTTAACACGCCTGCAAATTAGTGTTAGGTGGCTTTCCTTTCCCAATTAACTGCCCACCTGCTATTACAAGAGCCAAGTTAGTCATAGTCAGCCATTTCCCCTTCAGCATTACAAGGGGGGAAAAAGTATCCAACTTCTTTATGCAGAGAATAATTAATGTGTGAAATAGTCTACCAAAGGCAACAATGAAACTCACAACTGTGAGTATATACAAAGAAGAGCCAGACAAGGAAGGAAAAAAAATTCCATGATACAAACATGAGACAGACAGGTGGATGGGTTTGGATAGACCATATGGCCTCCTTCTGTCTTGAAATGTACTGTGAGATTATATTTTGCAAAATCTCTTCAAGAATCAACTTGATTTCTAAATAGTAATTTATGGGAACAAAAATACTTAGGACACTTGCTTGATATCCATTATTTCAATGAAAAGTTTGTATTTCGGGGGGAGATGCTCTCGAGATAAGCTAACACACCTGCCATGACAGTAATTGAGGTGGCAGAGGCTAAGGTGGCAAGACAGAGAAAAATTTAGTCATGTTTTCTTATCTCCAGAGGAATGGATATATACTTTACAAACCTGTAGCAGAGGAGAACACTGTTAGCTCACCACACCCGGTGGAAACTACTGTGAAGCAAATCCAACGCACCGAGCTGAACGACAGACGCGAAATGCACCAGATAATAAAAAACAGCGCCATTTCTGGAAAACATTAGAGAAATTTTTTTTCTCCCCTTCAGAAGGCAAAGCATATGATTCCCATTCTCACATTGTGACAGCAACGCTGCCTGCGCTGTGTGGAGAGAGGATTGCCTCCTGGAATTTCAAGGAGCCATTCATGGTAGGGAGCGAAGAACATGCTTCTTCAAGCCCAGTTTAATTGACACCCTGGTTGACAAGATAACACAGTTTTGACAGAAACTCTGCACTGGAAGAGTGTATTGTTGAATTTTCAAAAAGTAATTCTTGCCAATAAATTTCTTGAGAAACAAGAAATTCAAAGCCTCTGAGGACAACCTAGCTTCATCTTTTGCAAGCAAAGTCCATGTTTTATGACAACATGCCAACCTAGGAAAAATAATAGGGGTGCTTTAATTATGATAAAATTGTATTCCTCTGTCTCTACTCTCCTCAAGCCATGAGAACCTACAGAATGATCAGTGCCCTCAAATGTTGATTTTTCCTGCTGAGGCAACCCGAGTTATTAATCCATGGGTGAGTGTGTCCTCTCAGTGGTCACAAAACATCTCTGATTCATTGTCATTTTCTGTTTCTGCTATGGTACCACCAGTTGCTCGAGGTGCAAAATTGCCTGCATTATAAGCAACCAGCCAGTGCCAGCCTGCTAATGGCTCCAATTCTTCCACCAAAGTCCAAAAGTACCAATGCCACCATGATGCTCCTGACATGCTGGTGAGGACTGTGATATTCAAGAGTGAGTCATGCATCCAGCTGGGGGTACCTTGAACCTGCTCTTTCTCAGAGCAGCAGCAAATACATATCAAAGGCTCCTTGGCTGGTGCAGTTTCATGTTCTAAGAATAAAGGGACAATACTCTTCTAACCACAATACTATTGTGGTACTACGTAAGTACTACGTAAGCTACACAGCCATGATTTCTGTCCTGAATTGGTGTTATGTACCATCATATCAGAACCAACTCATAGCTAACTCTCCACTGGGTTTTCACAGACAGTACATCACACAGGAGGAGATTGCTCATCTTTCTCCCATGAAGCAGCTAATAGATTTGAACCACATGCCTTTGGGTTGGCAGTACAGTTGCTTACCACTAAGCCACCACAGCTCCCCATGCCGTGAACTGGAAAGGTCTTTTAGAAACAGCTGTTGGCCTTATCACTCAGCTGTTTATTCCTTCTTCCTAGTGCTGCTCTTTGAGCCTAAGGGTATTTTATTCTTGTTGTTGTATGTCCTGGAGTCAGAATTGACCCTCCAGTGGGTTTTCAGAGGCAGTAAATCACACAAGAGATTGTTTATCTTTCTTCCAGTTAGTAGATTCAAACCTTATGTTTGGGGGATTGCAGTGCAGCTTCTTACCACTAGGCAGCTGGAGCTCCCTATGAGTGCTTCGTTTATTCTTGAGACCATAGAATTGGAACTGACTCATAGCTGACCTTCCAGCAGGATTTCAGAGGCGGTTTGTAATTACACAGGAGAAGATTGCCCATCTTTCTCATCCAGAGCAGCTGGTGGATTTGAACTACATGCCTTCAGGATCACAGCTCAGCTCCTTACCATTAGGCCATGAGAGCTCCCTGCATGAGTGCTTGAGTAAATAAAATTAAAGAGACACTAATGATGGCCTTAAAAATGTTTCTCCATGTATTTCAACATGTGTTTACTTGGCAGAGACCTTTCCTAGGAAGATTTGCCTGCCAACAGTACAACTGGATCATTGCAAATTCCGTTTTGAACTCTATGAGCATGACAATCCATGAAACCAAACTGGGACACCATGTAATAAACGTCAAGAATCAAACAGTCTCCCAGTCTCATTGCTGTTGAGTTGGAACTGCCTTAGATCTGACCTGCCAATGAGTTTCAAAGTCTGTATGTCACGGGGCGGGGGGGGGAATATACTGCCGTTAGAACAGTACCATGTTCCCCTGAATTTCATTTTTATATAAATCAAAACAAAACATTCATCGAGAAAACTTGGTAGCTGTATAAAAGATTATATTACAAACAAAAAAATTTATGAATCCATAAAGTGGGATTACTTTTTTTCATTTTGCTGAAGATGAGATTATGAGAATGAGTTGGGAAAGAATTTGTTCCTCCTGAGCTTTAGAAGATCTCATTGCCCTTGATGAAGAGAAAAGCAAATAAAATAACACTGAAAATAGAAAAGAGGGGAGTGGGGGAAGCCTTATCAGTTAGTGCTTTCATTTTCTTGTTTCTTCTGCCTCCAAAAATAATTTGGACCACAGCTACAAACCGTCCTGACAAGAGATTGGCTAGCCAAAAATACCGAGTTGTTTAACCAATCATGCTACCTCCATAAGGCCAAACAATTGGTTTGATCCACTTTTTCTCCTCCACGAAAATTACTGATTCATGCTTCTGTTTGGTCGATTGGCATTTGACCAAGAGTAGATTCCATAAGGAAGCCAATGCTGATCTCAATTTTAAAGTCATTCTTTCCTTTTCTAGTATATAAAATGAAAGAGAAAAACTTTGTAGTTATTTGTTTTTAGTTATCTAGTGCTCAAACACAAAATTCAAATTCACTGCCTGCAAGTCAATCTCAACTCATGGTGACCCTCCATCAAATTTCTAAGGCTCTAATTCACAGAAGATTTCCCATTGTTCTCCTATGGAGTTGCAGCTGAATTCAAACCACTGAAGACACATGGTCTTTGGGTTACAGTGGAACTTATTACAGACTACACCACCTACAGTATGCTTTAATTTAAGTGCTACTATAATAAAAGTTCCACTTTAACAAACAGAAATGTATTCTCTCAGCATTTAAGAGATTATCATTTGGAATTATGGGTGCCAACTCTAGGGGAGTATGTCTTCTCCTTTTGGCTCTGGGAGAAGGACCTTGTTTTCTTTCATCATCAGTGAGCCTGGATATCTCTTTGTGTCTTGAAGTCAGTACTTCTCTGAGTCCAAGAAGTTCTCAGTGCAGGGACCTCAGGTCTAAGACATTTTGCCTCAGTTCTTCTTTCTTGATGATAACTAACTCCTCTGTCCATCCTCCCCTGACATTTCTGATCTTTTGTCTTTCATTTCTTATAACATAAAAATTGACATAGGCAACAGTACAGGAAAACTCTCCTTACGTCACATCAGGACTGTGGCCTAATTATGAGTGTTGCAACCCACCCCAATCTTTTAACAACTGATTAGCTCATAACATCAGAGTCTATTATGTGGGATGATTACATAACTGTCAAATTACATAATCATGTAACTGTCAAACTACGGAGAATCAGCCCAATCAAGCTGCATATATTTCTGGAAGGAACACAACTCCATCTATGACACTATAACACAATTTTTAAAAATTTATTTCGTCATTGAATGCCATACATTGAAAGAAATAGTAATAATTCTTATAACCTTCCAATGAATATATTTTTGTTCACTGATGAAATAGCAATGAGCACAAATTTGGGTGAATGGCAATGCTTTTAAACTATTTTTTACTATGATAACACAAACAGCATTTCATTTTATAGCTCAGAGTTACTGAAGCTGCCCATGATGACTGCAATCAATATATGTTAGAACACCAACATAAGAAAGCCATTTTCAGATCTTGAAAACTGCAAAGGGGTGCTGTGAAAAAGAAAAACATTCAACCTTACACAGTATTACACAGCTGTGTCTTCAGGTTCCAAATCTGCCTTTATGAGGGAAAGAAGCAACTTCAGAAAAGTATTTCTAGTCTTTTCAACATTTCTTTGTATCACTTTCCAAAACAAATACAATCAACCAATACACTCCCTGAATGACTATCAATGTCTTTCAGCTTCTTGTGAATTCTAGGCTTTTAAAGATATAATTAAAACACTTCCACAAAAGAAAGCCCACACTAGACGGCTTCAATCCACAGCGGACTGTCTCATCAGAACCTATAATTACTCTATTTAGCTTAGTGCAATAAAGAAT
Source organism: Elephantulus edwardii (assembly GCF_000299155.1). Lineage (NCBI taxonomy): Eukaryota > Metazoa > Chordata > Mammalia > Macroscelidea > Macroscelididae > Elephantulus > Elephantulus edwardii. The sequence goes on along the minus strand of NW_006399823.1, from coordinate 14,550,160 downwards.
AGTCAGTCGTCTCTTATCTGGGGACCATACTGTTTGGTGTATGTACAAAGAAGCACCTGTGTTAAACAATGCTCAGTTGTACGAACAGCAGTTTTTCTTATTCTACAAAAAGCTGACATATCAGCACTTTACCCCCTCAACATGGTTCCAGCATGGGAGTGTCCCTATGATTGTGAGGCAGAAAATTCACACAATTTTCTATAAATGGACACAAGAGGAAAAAAGATAATCATTCTCTTGAGAGTCTAGTCCATGTATCTAAATCATAACTTTCAGAGGACAAGGAGTGTTGAAGACAGCACAATCCTAATAACAGAATGTGGCAAATTTCAAACAATTGGGAATCCCTATGCGTAGTTCTTAGGGTGCTGCACTACTAACCCAAAGGCCTCGCAGTTCTAGTGATTCAAATCCACCAGTAGCTCTGAGGAGAAAGATGGGAAATCTCCTTCTGGTAAAATTCATGACCTTGCAAACCTGATGGAAGGCTACTATGAGCTGAAGTAAACACAAAGACATTAATTTAAGGATAAACCATCCATCAAAGGGTGATACCTTTCTTCTTGGACTGTCCTTTAAATTGATGCAGCCACTACAGCAGTGGTTTTAAGCACAGTGGAGAATGTGAGGATAGTGAGAGATTGGGCAAAGTTTTCATCTACTGAACACAGGGTCATTGTGAGTCAGTACCAACCTGATGACACCTAACAACTGTGGAAAACAGTTTGACGGCTCCTTAAAACTTTAAATATACAGTTACCAGCAATTCCTTTCTTGGGATTATACCCCAAAAAATTATAACTACGGACCCAGAAACATGAAACTAACATTAATTGCAAATGGTGGACACAAGCCAGATATCCATCAAAAAATTTGTTCTATCTCCATACCTTTATGTGGAATAGATCATAGAGCCCAGGGGCTGGGCTCTATCTATAAGGAGGAATGGGGCATCAGGATTGGAGGAGTATGCATCAACAGCCTTCATTATGCAGATGACACAACCCTGCTTTCTGAAACTGAGGAGGACCTGCAGTGCTTGCTGCAGAAGCCCAAGGACTGCAGCCTTCAATATGGATTGAAGCTCAACATCAAGAAAACAAAGATTCTCACCACTGGTCCAGTTGGCAACTTCATGATAGAGGGTGAAGAGATAAGAGATTATTAAACTTTGGTTTGCTTAGCTCCACAATCAACATCTTGGTACCAGAAACAAGGAAATCACAAGATAAATTGCATTAGGAAAGTCTGCTGTCAGGGACACCTCCAGAGTGTTGAAGAGCAATGATTCCAGTCTGGAGATTAAGGTGTGCCTGAGAGCCAGGCCATGGTCTTTGCAATTATGCACTATGCATCAGAAAGCTGGACAATGACTAGAGATGATAGAAGAACTGATGCCTTTAAGTTGTAGTACTGGACAAGAGTATTGAATATATCATGGACTACTAAGAGAACAAACAGGTTCACCCTACAGAGGGTGAAATCATACTGTTCCTTGGAGGCAAGGATTCTGAAGTTCCATCTGACACACTTTGGGCATGTTGCAAGGAGGGACCTGTCCTTGGAGAAGGACATTATTTTTGGGAGAGTAGAGTGAGCACAAGAGAGGAGGACCCTCGAGTAGAGTGAGCGAAAGAGAAGAGGATCCTCAATGAGATTAATTGACTCAGTAATTTGGATAATGGGGGTAGGTGTGTAGAGACAATAAAGTTGGCTTGAGTAAAGCAGGGTTCAGAGCTGTTGTACAGAGGGTCGCTGTGAGTCACAGGTGACTTGCTGGCACATAACAACAGCAAACCAAATGTAGTTATGGACAGTGGCAAGGAGTTGTGCTTTGTGTTTTAATCTATCAGCGCTCTTTGGGAGAAAGATGGGCAGTTTCCTTCCTCCCCTGTAATTTACAGCTTCTGAAAACTTATTGAGGGTCACTTATGAGTTAATTCCAACTCAACAGTACATAACGACAGCATACAACATAACGTTCAATATTCACAAGAGAGAAACAAGAGTTCTGATAGATGCTATAATATGAATAAACATTGAAATTTTTAGACTCGATGAAATAAGTCAGGCACAAAAAGACAATTAGTGTATGATTTCACTTATCAAGTACTGAGAAAAAGTAAGCATGTGGAGTTTTTCAGTGGTTACTAGGGGCTGGATGGAGAAGGAAAATGAAAAGGCACTGCTTTAAAGGGCCCAACATTTTAGCTAAGGATGTTGTTGATTGTCTTAGAGTCGAATACGGCTCATAATGACCCTGTGAACAAAAGGCCTGTATCCTCTCTGCAATTACCAACATTTACCAAAGTTCATTGAGTTTCTGGAGGCATGTTGTTTAGGAAGTGAATGCCATGCCTGCTTCCAAAAATTTGAAATGAATAGTGATGATGTATAACATGCTGAACATAATTAAAGTTACTGAACTGTACAAATAAAAACCACTGAAATGGCAAATGTTTTAATTACATATATATTCTACTGTAACAAAACAAACATTTTAAAAAATGAGGTTTATTTAGCATCAAGAAGTAGATTCTCCAATTTGTCATGGTTTGTAGATTTACTTAGAGATATGGACTACACTAGGACACAGAACATAGTTCAATGTCCAAGTGCAGATGACCAATGAAGGATGCTATTTCACCCAGAGAGAAGGCTCCCTGTGCATCCTGATGAAGCAAAGGTGCTGGAGGAGAAAGGAATTTTACTGAAAGACAAGCATTCAGGCTCATCCATTAGCCTTAAACTAAGTTCCTTAGATATCTTTCAAATCTGGAACGTAACCTATCCTTAGGGATCACCTTTCAGCTAAACAATGGACAGGCCTAGAGTGAAGAACTTACTCCTCAGACCAACCCACCATAGGACAAGAGAAAGGCAGCATTTACCCAACAACAATTCCCAGAAAGCAGGAAGGGAGCGGGGTAAGAACAAGTGTAAACAGTGAAGGCAGCAAAGACTTGGGAACAGTGTTACCTCATTGAGGGGGTTGTAACTATTGTCAGAAAACAAAACGTGTGCTCAACTTTCACTCAAATTAAAATTGAAAAAATTTTTAAAGACACAGAACAATAAATGCAGCAAGTGATCTCTCCTTGGTAGAATGGCAATAAGCAGAAAAAGCACGTGAAAGTGTATTACCATCACCGGCTGGCATGGGTCCATGATTGGTTGAATCTTTGATTTCTCAGCTACTCTCTGATGTCTAAGTGTGAAAAAGTCAGTATGTCTGAATTACATTTTTACATTGCTTTATGTCAATGCGCATTTTTGTTTGTTTTCAAAATCAACAACAAATGCACCACTAAGTACTTCTGGCTGCTCAGTTGTGCAGCGGTGTCTACTGCCTGGTGCTGAGACAGAGAGTGTTCCCTTTGTACTCAGGCAGCTTCCTGACTGAACCAATGTTGCTTGTAAGATGTAAGATCCTAATTCAATGAAATGAATTAAATTATGAAATAAGCTTGTCTTCCAGTTACTTGTCATTTCCCCTATAGGAAATAAGTACCTCTGTCTGTCGTTTCTGTGTGACAGTGTGTGTGTTGTGTGTGGGAGGTATGTATGCATGTGAGTACAAAACTGTGTGTGTACAAGCATGTGAGTGTGTGTGCGCGTGTAGTCAATCATTTCCCCATAGCTCAGGAACAGAGGAGGAGGCATAAATGTAAAGGCATATAAGCCAGCTTTGTGTATAAGGCTGCCAGGTCTAACTGGAACTCAATGTTTAATTCTGACTTTGATGTTGAAGTGTGATACATACTATCCACAAACTAGAGAAAGTTCTAATTCCTCTGAAAAAGCCATCCACGTGGAAGAAGTCTGAATGGATTGTGTATCAGAAATTTTGTTTGCAATTAGTTCCACAAGTCCCATCAATATATCCCAGAATTAAAAAAAAGAAGAAAACAAACCCACAAGGAGGAAAACCCCTAGAAATATGCAAATATTAAAAATCGATAATTTGCTAAGACAAAAGGCTTCATGATTTCTGAAGAGACTTGCATTCATAGCAAGCAGTTAGAGAAGTACCAGCTGTTCTTTCTACATAAGGGAATGCTGCCTGTCTCCTTCACATCCTGGAGAACACACCCATTCTGACATCTGACAGAAGCCACTTACAGGACCTCTCTCTTCCTGAGTGAAAATGGCTTCTGCTGTGAGAAGTATATTGGGATAAGGATCGTTAGCCTTTGGATTTAGGATTTTTAAAAGGCTTTCATTCACTCACTCTCATGGATTGAATTCTGTTCTCAAAAAATATGTGTCAACTTGGCTGGGTCAAGATTCTCAGCAGTTTGCAGTTATGTAATAATTCTTCATGTTGTGATCTGCTATAAACTGTAAAAGAATTAAGGGTGGAAAGCAACATCCCTAGTCTAATGTAAAAAGAGTTTCCCAGAGTCATGGTCTGCAACACTTTTTCTATTGAAAGAGGTAAAAGGAGAAAGAAGCCCTCAGAGATAGCAAAGGGAGACCACCCACAATGAAGAGTGGAGAGGGGGGTGGATCCCTTATACTCAAGTTCCCACACTGCAACTTTCTAGATCTTGAATAAGATTGATATTAAAACCCAAGAATCTCTACAAGGATCTATACAATGCTGAAATGATACAAGAAACTTCCTTCCAAACTGTGAAAGAATAAATTTGGTAATGACATCTTCTTATGGCATTTCTGTTATAAAAGCGATAACAAAGAAACTAATTCATTTACAGACATATCTCAGAGATATTGTGAAATGAGTTATACAATACAAACTAATACAATAAATACTATAATTAAGGCAGTCATGCAATTTTGGGGGGCTTGGGGTTTACATTGTATGTTGTTGTTGTTTTTAAGTGCAGTTGAATGCTAGGCGACTCATAGCGACCCTATGAGTGAAAGTCCTCAACACTTGTGTGACTTTCATCCTCTTTCCAGGTTCATGGGGTTTTTGGAGGCAAGTTATTAGGGAAGTGGATGTCACTCCTGTTTCCAAGGTTGTTTTAATTGGGGAGTGCCACCAAACACTGTCCACCATGGGTAACTGTTATTGCATTTGACACATCAGTGTCACAATGTTCAGCTTCACAGCAACCACCAGTTACCTCTGTACGACTGGACACACCAGGTCTATACGACCTAGAAGAGTGTTTGAATAGAGAAGTTTTATTTACAGTACACCATAGTCTACTAAATGTGCCATTGCAAAAAAGTTTGAACTATTTCAGGGATCATCATAATGTTATACAGAGACACAAAATCTAACTTCGCAATTGGGAAAATGATAGCAAACAATAGGCCTGCTCAATGCTGTTGTTGTTGTTGTTGTT
>NW_006399823.1:14539438-14543976 GCF_000299155.1 Elephantulus edwardii | reverse complement strand
CCCACATTTATCTGCAAAGTCAAAGTGAAACACAATGAAACAAGGCATTGACTGTATCTATTCAACTATGTGTTAGTTCATTCTTTCTAGACACATCTGTTGTTTCAGGTACCCATTGAGTAAAACTCATAGTGACCATATGAATGACATATCTAAACCCTGTTCTATCCTGTGCCATCCTCATCGTCTCTGACATACTCAAGCGCATTACAGCAATTGTGGTGTCAATCCATCTGGTTGAGGGTCTTCCTTTTTTGCCAACCCTCCAGCTTTCTACCCATGATGTCTCTCTGCAGAGAATCCACCCTTCTAACAATGTATCCCAGGTATGTAAGGTGAAGTGTTATCATTTTTACCACTGTTAATATGATGTGTATAATATGGAGGGGAAGGGAATCTTTTTAAACTTTATAGCATTTCCTTGAAATTAAGACAGAGAAAATACGCAATAATTAAAAGGAGAAAAAGAGAACAACATAAAAGTAGGAATGAATGTATATTCCAATTCTATCTAGCTCCATTCTAGCCAGAAAATCTGATTTATAAGGAAGAAGGCCTAATATTGAATCATGGGATTCATCACAGTGCATAAGGCTAAAATGTTCAGCAGTTAAATTAAGAGGATGTTTCACACAGACACATGTGTTTCCACTCACAAAATGTCTGACCAAGAAAATCTCTAAATCAGATCACACCTTTCTTCAGGGATACCCAATCTTCTTTCACTGACTCCTTTGAATACTTTTGGATTCAATATTGGCCACAATTACTTAAATTCTATAAGAAAATATCTTTATGAATCTATTTTGAGCGAAACTTTACAGATGTTGTATTAAAGAATATCCATCTATATGTTTTATTACTAAACTTAGCTTCCACTCTTGTAGCCTAGTGGTAGGAAGTTGTGGTGCAATCCCAAAGGCATACAGTTCAAATTCACCAGCTCCTTCATAGGAGAAGCATAGGCAATCTCTTCCCATTTGATTTACTTCCAATGAAGACTCAGCTATGAATCGGTTCCAACTTGACAGTAAACAATGATAAAACCAACAATTTATATTGTAAATTTACCTGATCATACAATTCTTCACCTATAAATCAAACAACTTACCATTTTTGTTAACAAACTTGAGTTGACTTTGATCTATGTCAACCTTATGTACAACCCAATGAAAGACATTCAAGTCCTATGTCATCTTCATAATCAAAATATTCTGGTCCATCATATGTGTCCTAGGCCTTTCATCTCATTGAAGATGTACCTCATCTTCACTGGTCCTCTACTTCACCAGACTTCTCCTTTAGCAACTGATCTCTCCTGATGACCAACTGTCCACATGTGCAAAGCAAGCAAGCTAGCCAGCATTCTATGTTGATGACAGGTTTTCATTGGTTAGTTTTCAGAAAAAGAGTGACAAACCTTAGTGATCCTGAAGGGATGTGAGTTATCAGTGAAAGAACTTCCAGCATCACAGAAACACTTGAGTCACAAGACAGTAATAAATCAACAGAGCAGTCACAAAGTGACACTTCATTGTTTTTGTTGTTGCTAAGTGCCGCACAGTCAGTTCTGAATCACAGAAATTCAATATACAACAGGATGAAATGTTGCATGGCCTTGTACCATTCTCACAATTTTTGTTATGTTTGAGCCCCCTCTTGTCGTCACCCTGTCAGTCCGTCTCTCTGAGAGTGTTCTTCACTGCTACTACCTTTCTTTAGCAAATAGCATGCCCCTCTCTAGAGTCTGATCCCTCCTAACCAAGTGCTGAGGTGAAATCTTGTCATCCTTCCTACTAAAAAGTAATATGGCTCATCCAGGTAGATTTGTCCACTCTGACAATGCATAATATAGTCAATATTCTTCGCCAACACTATAGTTTAAATGCAGCCATTCTTCCTAAGTTGTATTGATTTATTTATGTTGCTTTTATATGCACATGAGGTAACGGAAACTAGCCTGGATTGAGTAAAGCACATCTTTATCTTCAAAGTGACACTTGGACTTTTCAACATTTTATAGGAGTCTTTAGACACTTTACCAATGCAATATATTCTTTGACAATTTATTTTGTTTTACTGCTGCTTCCATGGGTGTTGATGGTGGATCTAAATAAAGCTAAATCACTGGCAAATTCAGTCTTTTGACCATTTATCATATCATTCTTATTAGTCTATTTGAGGGTATTTTTGCTTCATTTATACTGAGATGTAATCCATACTGAAGGATGTTGCTGTTGTCGTTAAGCGCCATCGAGTCACAGGCGACTCATAGCGACCCTATGAAGGAGAATCCTCGGCACTTGGGTGCCTTTCATCCTCTCTCTAGGTTCATAGGGTTTCCGGAGGCAAGCTATTATGGAAGTGGATGCCAAGGATACAGGTTTTATATTCTTCAGGAAGTTCTTCAAATCCTCTTCATTTTCAGCCAGCCAGGTTGTATCATCTGCATGTGGTACATTGTTGAGGGGTCTTCCTCAAATCCTATTGCTGTTTTCTTATTTATATAGGTCCAGCTTCTCAAATTATTCACTCAACACTCAGGTTTAATAAGTATGGTGAAAGCATACAACCCTGACACACACCTTTCCTGATTTTAAATCATGCCTTACCCCCTGTTCTATTCCAATGATTTCTTGGTCTATGTACAGGTTCTGCATGATCACAATTAAATGTTTACACAATGTTAATATAATGCTCACATAATTTTAACATAATTCATACTTTTAATATTATTCACACAGTCTTTGCATAGTTAATAAAACACAAGTAAATGTCTTTTAGGGAGCTCTGGTGGCAGCCCACATCTGATTATCTCTGTTATGATCACACTAAGATAGGTCAAGATTTAGCTCTGTTGTTCATAGGGTCACAATTAGTCACAGTCAGTTTAAAGTCACACAAAACCAGCAAATAACTGAGGAGTTTTGGTGGGGTAGTATGTTGAACTGTAATGCTAACCCAAGGTGGTGTCTCTTACTTCAAATTCATGAGCAGCTCCGTGGGAAAAACACAATCTCTTCTCATGCATTTATAACCTCCAAAAAGTCACTGAAATATTAGCTATGATGGCAATGAAAATATCTTTTTGGTATTCTCTGCTTTCAATAAATTCAAATTGACTGGATGATATTCCCCATTCTGAGTCCTCTTCTGAGTGGATCTGAAATTTGTGGCAGTTTACAGTTGAAGCACCCTGGCAAACAGGTTTTAATTACCTTCACGCAGTATCTACTTGCATGTGATACTAATGATCTTGTTCACTATTTTCCACATTTCATTGGAGTATGTCTTTTGAAGTGGACACAAATAATAGATTTCTTCTATTCAGTTGCGTAGATTACCTTTATTTGTTAAGCTCCATCAATTCCTGGGTCTTCACTAACATCTTCCTCCAGTGCACCTCTCATTTCTTCCTTCAGCACCCAGAGTTATAGGTCAGGTTGTACCTTCTGGAATGGTTCAACATCAACAAATTCTTTGGGGTGCAGTGACTCAGTGTAGTCTTTCCATCTTCTTTTGATGATATTTGAGTTCTACCATATTTTGCCCAAAGCCTCTTTCAGTATTGAAACTCTGAGCTTAACTTTTTCTTCCGTTTTCTTCAACTTGAGTGCTTCCCATTTGGTTTTAACTCCAATCTTTGCACTTTCTTTGTAGTACTTTGTCTCCTTTAAAATCTTCTATTCCCTTATTTTATTTCATTATCTTCCATTACCTTTAGATACTCTACAGTTAAACTCTAATTTGAATGTCTCTTTTTACATTCACTTTGTCCTTTTCTTACTTTTCCATTTTTTAAAGACCCTTTGCTTTTTATGTGTCTGAAGTCCTTAATGCCATCTCACATTTCTGATCTTCAGTAATTAGTATTCAATGCATCAAACATATTTTTGAGATGATTTCTAAACATAGATGGCATACACGCAAAGTCCTATTTTGACTCTCAAGTACTTGTTTTCCTTTTCTCCAGCTTCAACTTGAACTTGCACGTGATCAATAAATGATATATTCCATAATAGAACTTTGACCTTTTTCTGATTATACTGAGTTTCTCCATTATATTTTTTCACAGATGTAGTTCTATGTATTCCATCTGGTGAAGTTCATGTGTATAGTCATAATTTATGTTATGGAAAAAAATTTAATTTTTACATTAAAAAAATTCTTTGCAATTATTCATTATTCAATAATTTATCTTATAAATATCATCTGATTGTGTCATTTGTATCATCAAAGTCATATTTTCAACTACCAATTTTTCCTTTTTTTTCTAACTTTCATATATCAGCCCCTAATAATTATTAATGTATCTTAATTGCAAATTTGATCAGCTTCAGACTGCAATTTCAACTCTCCATGTCCTCATCTTTGGCATTAGTAGTTGGTCCATAAATTTACATAATAGTCATATTAACAGGTCTTTCTAAAAAGAATAGGCATATTAACTGGTCTAATATATATATAGTTGCTGTTGTTAAGTACCATTGAATTGCCTGCAACTCATAGCAACCCTATGTACAACAGCCCTAAACCCT
>NW_006399823.1:14530330-14538380 GCF_000299155.1 Elephantulus edwardii | reverse complement strand
TTGATGAGACGTTGGGGGAAATCAGAGGGTCATACAATTTGATAGGTGGAGGGAGGGGACAAAGAAAATGGGAAAGATCCTGCAGGGTCCTGAAAAGATGGGGAAATGATGGGCATAGCTCAACGTGGATTAATTTTATAAAACACAAGGTATGGGAATGATTGTATTAAACACAATGTGATTGAAGGAAAGTGTGAAGCACATTGTATACAAATTTTGTATGCAAACCAATTTAAAACAAAGTTTTTTAAAGTAAAAAAAAAATTCAAACCAAACTAAAATGACCAATACAAGTTGATTTCAGCTTACTAATGCTATCAATCAATCTACAAGCACATTATTTCATTTTTAATGATTTCTAGTTTTACTTGATTCATACTTTATATGCCCCATGTTCCAGTTATTACTGGATTTTTGCTGCTGTATCTTCTCATTTTAAGCTGTGCCACATCAGCAAATGAAGGTCCCCAAAGCTTTACTCCATCTACATAATTAAGGCTGACTCTGCTTTATGTCTTCTCAGTTGTATTTTTACTACCTTCCAACTTGAGTAACTAATCTTCCAGCACTTTAATAATATTCTCCTACTGTCCATAAGGTTTCAGTGGCCAATTTTTTTAGATGATCTCTGGATCCTTCATCCTTGTCTGCTTTAGTCTGGAAGCTTCACTGAAAATCTGTCCACCATGGGTGACCTTGCTGATATTTGAAATACAACGGACATCATTCCCAGCATCACAGCAACACACACGCCTTCCAAATAGGACAGATGAGTGATAAGGTACATTATTTGTCAAGAGTTATTACTGACTAAGCAGACATGAGTTTACACTATGTTATAGTTCCTAGTACTGCACAGTGAAGCTACAAAAATGCCTAATGAGATATCCAACTGCCTCCACTCTCTGCTCAGTGTATGCAGAGTCCAAACTGAGAAAGTCAAAATCTCACATCTTCACTTCTAAGCATGATTATGATTCTATTTCTTCTAAGGCTGATGTGATTTTTCGAAGGAGTCTTCGAAAAGTAACTCCAAGGCCCTAATAAACTCAGGGCATGAGGAGGCTTCTTCAGAATTCAAGTCATCCTGATTGGCTAATTGAGGAATAAAATGACTTCTCAAGAATATCCATGAAAGCTTAAGGCTTCAGTGTCTTAAAGAGCCTGTTATGTCAGGACTATTGGGGAAACACCCCATCTGAATCTGAAAGTGCAGTTAAAATGGGCAATCCTGGTTTGGATGTGGCCTTTGTTTTTACAGAAGGAGGAGTTGGGGGTGGGAGGGGCAAGACAATAAACCCAGCAAGGAAGGACATTAGGAAGGTGAGGCTTCAACTAAAGACTTAAATGCACACAGCTGTGGTTAAATTGGTGGGCTGGTCATAGATTTGAGCAGGTCTCAGACGGAAGAGCCTGAGGAGTGAATATTTTATTCACAAGGAATCCTGTCTCCTCTGGCTTTCTTTGGTGCTTCATCCCATTCAACATATGCTTTTCATCACTTTGTACAAATGGAAACCCCCTAAGAAAGAAACTTTTTTAAATGTTAGGAAATCCTCCAAGAATGGAAAGCTTCTAGAACTGGTCAATGCCAACTCTCATTGTAGCTTCACACTGGGGTTCAATGTACAGGGATTGGAGTGAGACTAACATCACTGTTTGATATGAGAAACATGGGAGTGTTAAAAGTGTGGAAAAACACCAGGGCTAACTGAGGGGACACTGCGTTTATGTTAAGGAAATGGTCAAATTAAGAACAGATAAAGGAATAGTATGAGGTGACTCAACTGTACCTGTGAAGATTGGCAAACTGTTGACTATTCCTTACATATATACTCACCATGAAGAAAAATTAAAAGTATAAAATAAGGTAAAGCACCATACCTACTCTATGATTAATTTCCAGAAAATTCATCCAGCTTTCTCCACTCTCTCTCCAACAATCCGAGATGGAATCTTGTGTTTCTATTCATCTCTCATCAGAAAGCTCATCACTTTATTTTAATTGTGTTAAATTTGACTCAGGTAATAGAATTCTTCAGGCTGCTGACTTGTGAGAAAAGTAAGACAGCTGTTTTCACGTGTTAAAAAGAAGTTGGATAGACAGTTACCATAATCTACTGCGAACATTTTCCCCCTAGTGTGGGGGAGATACGTATGTTTGGCTTGAATTCTTAAATCTCTGAATTTGAAAATATGTATTGATATGCAATGAGCTGCAGAGAACTATCTGTCCACAGAATAGTCTGACAGCTCGTGTTCCATGCTAACATTTTTTTGGGGGGAGGTCAACCACTTAAAAGGAAAAATAAATAACTCTTCATTTTTCTCACTAAGTCAAGAGGGACCACTCCTGTACTTCATTACGAAGATGTGGACAGAATCTGTCCATGAGCACTTTGATAAACACTGAGCAAGGGACTAGCGCACACAATCACCTATATACACTCGTGGTCCAGAAGCCGTGATCGTTCTCAATCCAACGGGCAAACATGAGTCAACCAGTGCAGTAATACATGGTATTGTACCCACGTGGGCTCCTCTCATACCAGCCTGTACAGAGTCCTAAGTCATGGTTATTATCCATTTTAATTTTAAAATAACGTATGATAAAAATATATACATATAGATATATATGCAAAAAATTATTTTTTTATAAAATCTCTTCACATAGCATTACTACTAAGTAAGTGAAAAAAATCCTTTTTTCTTGTTCTTCTTTTAATTATTTTATTGTCAAAAATGTATTGGAAGGAGCTCTGGTGACCTAGTGTCAAGAAGCTGCACTGCAATCCCAGAGGTACATGGTTTGAATCCAACAGACGCTTTGCTGGAGAAGGAGGGGCAATCTCCTTCTATACCAGTCAGATATGATTTGACAGTACACACACACACACACACACACACACTAAGTTTTATAAATGTATTGGGAAAGGTTTACAATTATTACTTGCCATAATACTATAACTTAAATTCCAGATGATTTTAAGAAAAAATAAAAAATCAGTAGCAACAGGATGGATGGCGAAGAGATTGAGATTGTTCACAGGTTCAGTTTGCTCGGCTCCACAGTCAACATTCTTGGCACCAGCAGCCAGGAAATCAAAAAACGTATTGCAATGGGAAAGTCTACTGTTAGGGACCTCTCTAAAGTACTCAAGAGCAACGGTGTCTCTCTGGAGACTAAGGTGCGTCTGATACAGACCATGGTCTTTGCAATCACTTGTTATGCATCAGAGAGTTGGACAATGACTAGGGAGAATAGGAGAATTAATGCCTTAGAGCTGTGGTGCTGGAGAAGTGTATTGAAGGTATCATGGACTGCCAAAAAAACAAACAGATTCTTCCTGAAGAGGGTTAAACCAGGCTACTCCTTGGAGGCAAGGATTCTGGGGCTTCATCTGACATACTTTGGACATGTTGTAAGGAGAGACAGGTCCTTGGAGAGGGACATCATGCTTGGTAGGGTGGAGGGACAGTGCAGAAGGGAAAGACCCTCTATGAGGAGGAGTGATTCAGTGACTGGGGTAATCGGGATGGGTGTGTCAGAGGCAAGGCGATTGGCACAGGATAGAGCAGGGTTTAGGGCTGTTGTACATAGGGTCGCTATGAATCGCAAACGACTCGACAGCACATAACAACAACAACAACAAACATAGAAACATTGGCAGAAATCAACACATTAGCAGGTAGCTGACAAAACCACATGCTTCTAAGCATCATCATAATTAGATAATAATGACAATTCTGATCAGATACCCTAATATGACCCAAGCCTCAAAAAGTAAACTAGCAGAGACTTTTAGCCTTCTTTGATCAGGGAGTCTCTGGGTTACATGTGAGACTTTAAGGTAAGTCTTGATTGTCCTTTACTGTTACATAAGTTTTCCCTCACTTGCAAACAATTTACTCACAACGAATTCATCATTACAATTACCTCCACTTGTTGCTTATGTAGTTTTTAAATCGTGGAAAAGGCTTTTGAGCTTTTCTTGAACAAAAGTAAGGTAAAAAGAAATGGCACTGTTCCTACAAATTTGACTTAAAAGACTTCCTCGGACTTAAAATCACACTCTGAAGGAGTGGATCTTATGAATTAGGTGGACTATTCATTATTGATAGATGGAACCTGCTTACAAAACATTTTTTTGTTGTTACAACTACAGTGATATTTCTTTTTAAATAAAAAAATCATTTCTGTTGAAGTATTGAGTAGTGCACAAAAATGCAATAGACAATTATCTTGGCGTCCCCTCCTCTGACAGTGTCACCTGATGTGGTCTGCAACCCCCAGAACTTCCCAACAACATCACTGTAAACAGACTTGGTATAAAGCAGAACTGTCTGAAGACTCACTGTACAAAAAAATGTGGACCATGCTCTTTGACTTTTCAACATGACCAAGAGGAAGGAAAAACTAGAAACTAAAAGCATAAATTCCATCTGTAGTCAGAAAGATTCAGCTTAACGAGCAGGAGGAGGTGTTTGTTTGATTAAGGAAAGAAAACATGATGATGTGACTATCAGAGGGAGAATCATTCACTCATTTGACCACATTTTATTCCATGTTTGAAAGGTATGACAAAAGGATCTCCAGACTTTGAGGAAGATTCATCAACAACCTTCACTATGCAAGATGACACAATCTTACTGAAACTGAGGAGCACCAGAAACATTTGCTGCAGAAGGTCAAGGGCCTTCAATATGGATTGAAGCTCAACATCAAGAAGACAAAGATTCTTACCACTGGGCCAACTGGAAGCCCCGTGATAGATGGAGAAGGGATTGAGGTTGATAACAATTTCAACTTGCTTGGTTTCACAATCAATACCCTTGGTACTGTCAGGAAATCAAAAGACTAACTGCTCTGGGAGAATCTGCTATCAGGGACCTCTCTGGAGTACTAAATAAATATCTCTATAGTCAACATAGAGACTAAGGTGCCCCTGATCCAGGCCATAGTCTTAGCAATTATTTGCTATGCATCAGAGAGCTAGACAATGAGTAAAGATGACAGAAGAAGAATCAAAATCTTTTGAGTTGTCATACTGGAGAAGAGCACTGAATATACCATGAACTGTCAAAAGAACAAAGAGGTCTGTCCTGGAGAGGGTGAAATCAAGTTGGTTCTTGGAGGCTAGGATTTTGAAGCTCCATCTCACATACTTTGGGCATGTGACCAGGAGGGACCAGTCCTTGGAGAAGGACATCACGCTCAAAAGGATGGAGAGATGGCACAGGAGAAAGAGAGACCTTGGTTGAGATGGATTGACACAGTATCTGGGGTAAAAGGGTTAAGCATGTCAATAGCAGTGAGATTGGCTCAGGATAGGGCAGGGTTCAAAGCTATTGTACGTAGGGTTACTATGAGTCACAGGTAACTTGACAACATCTAACAACAACATCATCCAGTGTTTGTATGTTGGGCAAATTCAATCTGTACGCTAAGTAAATAATTCAAGAATGTGGATTCTATGAAGAAGAATGTGTCATTAGATTTGGAGGAAGACTCATCAACAAACTCTATTACCTTAATTATTGAAAGTGAGGAAGACTTGAAACACTTGCTGCAGAAGATCAAAGACTACAATATGGATTTCACTATGGATTGCATCTCAACATTAAAAATAATTTAAAAAAAATCTTCACCACTAAACCTATAAGCAACCTTATAATAAATGAAGAAAAGATTAAAGTTGTCAACAACTTCCTCTTATTTGGATACACAACCAGCAACCGTGGTAACAGCAGTTCTAATCAGGAACCATATTGCATTGGGCATGTCTTTTGTCAGGGACAACAGTGACAACATTACTGAGGAGCAATAATGTCAGTTTGAAGACTAAGGCGTGTCTGATTCAGGCCATGATCTTTTTCCATTATTTGCTATGCATCTGAGTGCTGGACAATCAACAAGGATAACAGAAGAATTGATGCCTTTGAGAGGTGCTAGAAAAAAGCATTGAACTGAAGCCTCTGTCTTCTTAGCTGCTGTTAACCTGACTACCACTCCTAGCAACATTCTGACAGAGGTTGAATGCCATGTCTGGCTGCCTCAGAGAAAGACAAGGTATGGTCATCACATTTCTATCACTGTTTAATGAAAAGTATGTGGGTTTTCCTTCGCTGTAAGTTTCTCTTACACAAGTTTTGGTTTTCACAGGCCACTGTATTATCATGGGGATTTTTTAGATCAAGTGGACGGTTTCATTTCTCATAGAATCAGATAGACCTTTCAAGGGTCAAGGCAACTCCTTGATTCAATCACAAAAGTAAGAGAATGCTCTGAGATTACCCAGAGTGGACATGTTCTTGGAAATTATGTTGTCATTTGACTTCTAATGCACATATTTTAAAAAAGAATAAGGAAAAGAACCCTGTGCCTTCAAGTCGATTAACTCTTAGCCTCAGAGGCCCTATACAAACAACTCAAGAGGATGTCCAACGTTGTAATCTCTAATGGTGACCTGTGGTGGACAGTGTTTGGTGGAGCTCCCAAATTAAAACAAGCTTGGAAGCAGGAGTGGCATCCACTTCCAAATTAGCTTGCCTCTGCAAACCCTATAAACCTGGAGAAAGGATGAAAGTTATACATGTGTTCAGATCTTTTCATTCACAGAGTTGCTATGAGTTGTCTATGACTCAACCACACTTAACAACAACAACAATCTCTACAGACACAGGCAGCCAAAAATTGCTGATGAGTCTGAACCGCCAATCTTTCAGCTTGAAGACAAACACAAGGAGGCTTCTTTAAATACCCATGAAAAGGAAGAAAAGGAATAAAAGTCAGCTTGTGTGATGCTGTGGCTGGCCTGCTTCAGCTGTGGTCCCATCATAATTAGTCTGCACAGGAACCGTGGAGAGGCAGTCAATTAGACAGCGCTCAGGCTATTTCTCACAGTATAAATTTCAATAGCACAGGAAATATTTATTATTTTTAAGGTGCTTGTCTATGAATTCACAAGTACTGTGTGGACGAGGTCAAGTATGGAACTCTGACAGCAGAAAAAGGTAAAAAGTACGCGGCCTGCACCTAAGGGAGTCCATCCAAATGCATCGCCTCTCCAGTTTAAATTCAGAGGACTCTTACTCTTTCAGGTTGTCTGCCTTGCTAAGATGAAGACAGTGCAAGTCTGAGCTCATTATTTTTTTATTTTTCTTTTTCAAAATGTTTCCTCAACGCAACAAATATTTATTGTGCACTATGAAACCTTTAAAACTGGAAGAAGCTCAAAGACCTTCCTGTTCAGACCTATCATCTTATGAGATCAAGCCTCCAGTGGCTAATGGACCGCTTTAGGACTCCAAACCCCAAAATTAGGCTATGATTTGAAATTTGGTTTTACGAATTCAGTTTTGTTCTTTTTCATTGTTTAGTATTCATTTCAGAAATCTTGACATCTAAGATCTTGTCACCTTCACTCGTTTTCTTAGGCTTAATGCATCACAAGAATATTCTGTATGTGATATCTAAAATTTGCATTCATTTTTCATGTCTTTTAAAAATATTTCCAAAATGTCCAAAAAACAGTATTACCATTTTAACCAATTTTAAGTGTGTAATTTTCAAACACAACATAGACAATGTTGTTCAACCACCATAACTATCCTAAGTGTTTCTAAGACTTTTTTTTTATACTCTCAAACACAAATCTAAGTGTCTTCTTAATTATGTTTGTGGAGGGTCAGTGAGGGAGAAGAAGACCCTCAACCAGGTGGATTGATAAAGTGATTGCTACAATGGGCTCTTGGCTATCAGGAAGTGTGAGGATGGTGCAGGACAGGACTAGGTTGACATCTTTTGTTCATAAGGTCACTATAAGTCGTACCTGACTTGATGGCACCTAACAACAACACATATATGTTGTTGTATACAATCCTATCAGAACCTCCCCATGGCTGACCCTCTGGTGGGTTTTCAGAGGCAGTTAATCACATGGGAGGATATTGTCCATCCTTTTCCCATGGTGCAATTAATGGCCTCAAACCACATGTCTTCAGGATTGCAGTGCAGCTTCTTGCCACTAGGCTAATAGAGATAGATAGA
>NW_006399823.1:14520060-14529244 GCF_000299155.1 Elephantulus edwardii | reverse complement strand
CACAGATAGACATTCCTCTGGTACTCCCTGCTTTCAGCCAATATCCATCTAATACTAGCTACAATATCCCTAGCACCATGACCCCTTCTAAACTCAGCCTGGACTTCTGGCATTTCTCTGCTGATGTGGTTTTCCAGTCGTTTTGGGATAATGTTCAGCAGAATCTTGTTTGCATGTGAAATCAACAATATTGTTCTATAGTTTCCACACTCTGTTGGGTCATTGTTCTTTGGAAAGGGAACAAATATAGATCTCTTCCAGTCAGTTAGCCAAGTGGTTGTTCTCTAGATTTCTTGACACAACTTAGTGAGTACGTCCAGGGCAGTAACTGTTAGCTGAAATATGTCAATTGGTATACCATCTATTCCTGGGGTCTTATCATTTGCTATTTCCTTCAGAGCAGCTTGAACTTCTTCCTTCATCACCATAGGCTCTTGCTCATATGTTGTTTCATTAAATTTTCTGTGTCTGCCAATTCCTTTTGATACAGTGACTCAGTTTATTCTTTCCATCTCCTTTTAATACTTGCAGGATCATTTAATATTCTGCCTAAAGCATCCTTGATTATAGCAACTCAAGGTTTGCATTTGTTCTTCAGTTCCTTGAGCTTCAGAAATTATGAGTGGGTTCAGCTCTTTCGATTTTCTGTCTCCAAATCCTTGCACATTTCATTGTAATATTTTACTTTGTGTGTATGTATATATATATTACACACAGACACACACACACACACATTTCCTTTGTCCAGCATGTGTGTGATCCTGTTTTGCTGGGTGTACTTACATTTCCCATCTACTACCATTTGAGAGCTATTGTGTGGAGCATTATGGAGAATGGGCAGCTGCTGCAGCAAGGTCTCCTCTAGCCCGCAAGAAGTAAGGGTAAATGATGTATACTTCATTGAAACAGATAGGGAGAGAACTGCTTAAAAGGGATATATGATTAGGTATTATTGTCATGACAGGAGTCCAGAGTGAAGGCTGCATAGTTGAGTGGACTTGGGGGGAGGGATTGTATAACAATGAAATAATTTTACTTTTCAAAGAGAAGAGCAAACTGGGGGTGGGGGTGGGGAGGATTGGGCAAGAAAAAAAGTGCGACAGTGAATGAACGGAAATCCAAAGTCTCTGTAAACTTTCTTTAAAATAAATTAATAATAAAAGAAAAGAAAAAAAAGTAGTAAGGTAATAATTGGAAGCAGAGAGAACAAATTTGTGTGACTCAGAAAAAAAACCAAATGTACGCACAAAGTAACCAGGACCCTAGTTCACTTCCCTCCTTTAAACAAAAAGTAAAATATCCCTTTATCCCCCCAAAAAAAACATTTAAAATTAAAAATAAACCAAGTGCCCACTTATTATAAGGATAAATCATAGCCACCAACTTTACAAATGAGCATATTACCTAAATTGGTGCTTAGATACTGACTCAATTAAATTCACAGGTGGTAAAATCTGGATGTGCTATAGACAGAACAATTTATCTATAGATTTTCATTTTGCCATAAATAGAATCCTGCTTGTTCCACAGACTCTCTTTCCACTTCGGTTTTTCTTTTTCTAAAGATTAATTGCTTCAACTAGTAGACATTCATTATCTTTTCCCCACTGTCCAGATAAGAGGGACATTTGAGGGGATGAGTAGTTCACTTGGATATTCAGGGGCAGCTGGTGAACTGAATAAGAGGAACAGAGTCGTCTGCATAAAGTTGACGTACACAGCCAGCATCTCTATGGCCACCATTGTTTCCTCTGCCCAGTAGGAGCTCATTGTGGATGGATGGGCCTTCCTCCAGGGTCCATAATGATCTCTGGGCAGGTGGAGGTAAAATAAGCTCTGGATGGAACCTATGGCTGCCAAACTCACTGAGACTGATGCCTGCCAATTGGGACAATACCCATCATAAATTGGAATAGCCCATTATGATGCTTCCATTCTTGCCAAAAGAGTCTGGCTACAAATCAGCAGTTCCTGGCACTGATGACTTTGAAAAACTGACCTAGGATACAAACTTGGATGTTAAAAATGCTCATAATCTTTGAACTAATATTTCGACCAGATATTATTCAAAGGAAACAATCTATGTGCCTATTTCTATACATGCATACAAACATAAAAATAAGTAAGTATAATAAAATTGCTTCTCAAGGGTTATTTATATGAAATAAAAGTGGGAAATCCTAAATGATATGCAAAAAACATATTGGAAAAAATTCGGAGACATCTACAAGATAGTAAAGTATGCACGCAAATCTTCAAAAATTCTATTTTTAAAAGTATATTTAATATTATGGGAAAATTCCCAAGATAAAAATGTGAAGTGGAATAAGATGGATGCACAGCTGTATATCTATAAGATGATGGCAGTTGGTGTATCTGAATGCATATTTCTGTGTCACCACTTCAAAAGCGGTTAAAAGTGGTAAGATTATGAGTGAATCTCTTAAGGACTTTATCCTGTATTTTTCATTCTTTCAATGAATATATATTCAAGTTAGAAATAAGTATGTGGATTTTTTTTAAAAAATACATAGTTCTGTGTGTGGAAAATCTTTTATCAAGCATCTTCTGTATCTATATATGCAAGTTTTAATTGGAAAACCCTACATACTATAGAGCACACTTAGACTAGCATATATGGCAACTGAGGCTGAGCCTTCAAGTATGGAAAACAGGACAATAATATTGGCACAGAACAGAGCAGGGTTTAGGGCTGTTGTAATAAGGTACAGGCAACTTGACAGCACATAACAACAACTCTATTTTAAACTATGTTAGACTTCAGTTATTTAAAACAAGCCCATGCCTTTCATGACTCTACAGGTACTTCTAAAAAAGAAAATATTTTAAGCTTTCAGTTAAAAATCCCTTAGTACCACTTTTAAATCTTTTATAGTATCAAACATCCATTTAGAATGTCACCAAAACAAAAACCCAAATTAGCTATCCTAACTTCAGATACTAAGTGTAGGAATCTTGACAGGATCACAGTTTTCAAATGTCTACTTACTTGTGTCCACTTATTTGTAGTCATCATGAAAATACCTGCAGAGCCAGCAGGGAACATTTCAAAGTAGAATAAGGTGATTTAGTGTTATACAAAATTGAGGAAAATTCTTCTATAGGTCTTTAACAATACACCCATGGACTAGACACCCATAAACTATTAATTACATTTGCAACTATTAGTTGCTGTCCAATTAAAAATGTTGGTAAAAAAAATCATCAAAGCATAAATAACTTAAAGTAAGGTTACATACAGCACAAAGTTAATTTACACAATGTCCAATTGCATATACATCTGTGGTTCTATAAAGTATTCAGAAACCTTAGAGAATGGGACATAGTGAATGAAACAACTTTCTGCACGTAATACCTCCCACATCTCAGGTTTAAGATGATACCGAAATAAAAAACAAACTCACTCCTACCTAGTCGATCTCATGCATGGTAACCCTACATTAGGTTTCCATGACTATAAATCTTTACAAGAGACACTGGATTCCAACCACTGACCTTTCATTTAATAGCCCACCATACTGTGTACTACAGATGTCCTGATAGAAATAATAAACATCTATGTCACTAGTTTATTCAATACTGTACTACACTTTGAGTCTAACAAGTAAATGATATAAAAATGTATGTCCAACCCTCAGCAGCATCCAATATCATCTATCTTGGATCTCTTGAATCTTACAGCATGATTGGCTTCTTCTTTCAACAATATTACCTTGAAGGCATTCAAACACAGCACATGGTGCTAGTGATAGCAACAGCAAGAAGCAGATGAGAATTATCAATCTGGAAGGGAAGCAAAGGCTGTTTAATGCAAAGGCGGAACATTAGGGAGCAATACTGTGTATGATTTAAGTGTGTCACACTTAACAATCAGGGTGATCCTCAAAAAGAAAGAAAAAATATCCAAGGTATGAAAGGATTCAAAGTTGCAAGGGTAACCAATATGCACAGAGGGACCTATATCAGTCATGAAAAAAACCCATCTGTTGATGACCTGTATTTAGGAAAAAATTAAAAAGTGAATCATTCCTAGGACAAAGCTTATTTGAAACGCTTAAAGTAAAGGCAGGACCAAACTATGATATGGTGTCCATTCAACGACCACATCACACAATCATTTCATGGAATTTATCATAGACATTAATTGATAAATGATTGTACATAGGCCTTATCTGAGCAGTTACTTTGTATGAATACAAGGAGATGATTCTGATTTTAATACACAATGGATTAATGCAAGTTAGTTGCAATGAGGGGAGCCCTGGTACCCTAGTGGTAAGGAGTTGCTCTGCCAATACAAAGGCACATGGTTTGAGTCCACTAGCTACCCTGTGGGAGAAAGATGAGCAATTGTTCATGAAAATCCACTGGGGAGTCAGCTATGAGTAGGCTCTGGCTCGATGGGACATTAACAATAGTTCTAATGATACTTTTAAAGGGAAGGGGAAACAGAGAAACTGTTAACTAGTCTAAAGCACAGCAGCCTTTGTGAGAATGGCAAAGGGTCTGCCAGCATCTCAATCTGTTGTACAGAGGACGACTTTGAGTCACAGCTGATTCCACAGCACCTTGTGATAACCAGTCTCAACATGATTAATTGAAATCATGACTATTTTTCTGAGATTAGCTGACATCAAGTCCCTAGGTGGTTTCTGCAGCCACCCATTCACCTGAAATTGCCCAAAGGCTAACTTTTTGCACAAGATAAACTTAAAATGACTTCACAGCTATCACAGTTGTCTTATTCCACAAGGATTTTGTGACTTTATTATCACCTACCTCCAATTTCTTTCTTTTTCTCTGTTCTTTGATGTATTTCACCTTTGTCATTAACCTTTGTGAATCTTCCTATTTACTCAGAGAAAGCTGTGAATTTCTACCTCAGTTTCTCTCTTTTAGTAAAGTTAATGTGTGTGTGGGTTTTATTATTTAATAAAATTTATTTTAATTGTGATTTTAATGAAAGTTTACAGAAAAATGAGATTTACATTCATTCATTGTTGCACAAACTCCCTCCCTTCCCCTTCTCCCAATTCCCTTTTTTTTTAAAGTATTTGTTCAGTGTTGTGCAATTATCTCCCTCTTCCAGTGCCCCTCCCCTCCTTTCCCCAGTCCTCTTTGCAACATATTGCTTATTCTGGGATATTGTCATACATATAATGCCTCATCATATACTCCTTTTAAACAGTTCAGTCCTTCATCTCTTCCAATGTAGAATTCATTATTTGTCCCCTCTTAATTTTCTTCCAACCCTCATGTTAGTCCTATTTAATAACAGTGGTGTTATGCAGTATTTGCCCTTCTGTGACTGAGATATTTCACCTAGCATAATGTCCTCTAGGGTCGCCCATTTATGTAATATTTTATGAGTTCCTTGTTTTTCAGTGCTGTGTAGTATTCGACTGTGTGAATATACCATTCATTTGTTAATGGGCACTTGGGTTGCTTCTATCTCTTTGCTATTATAAATAATGCAGCAATAAACATGGATGTGCATATGTCTGTGTGACAGCTTTGGTTTCTTTAGGGTTTATTCCCAGTAGTGGAATTGCTGGGTCAAATGGTATTTCTATTTCCAACTTGTTTTAGAAAGTGCCACACTGCCTTTCATAGTGGTTACACCATTTTACACCCTCATCAGCAGTGAATAAGGGTTCCAATCTCTCCACGACCTTGCTAGCATTTGTTGCTTGCTGCTCTGCTGAACTTTGCTATTGATAGTTGGGTGAGATGATACCTCTTAATTGTTTTTATTTGCATCTCTCTGAGAGCTAGAGGATTTTGAACATTTCTTCACGTGTTTGTTTGCTATCTGAATGTCTTCTTTGGTGAAGTGTCTGTTCATATCCTGTGCCCATTTTGTGACTGGGTTGTTTACCTTTTTCTTGTTGAGGTGCTGGAGTAGTCAATAAATTTTAGATATGAGTCTCTTATCAGATATGTCATTAAAAGTATGTCTTTCCCAGTCTGTGGCTTTCCTCTTTATTCTGTTGGAGTTTTTTGATGTACATAAGGATTTGGTTCTTAGAAGGTCTCATTCATCTATTTTATTCTCTTCTGGTTATAGGGTTTTTAAGATGCTTAGAACATTGTTCTTATTGTGGATTAGGGCTTCTAGAGTTCTTCCAAGCTTTTCTCTGATGAAGTTTATAGTCCTTGGTTTTACTCCTAGGTCCTTGTCCACTTTTAGTTGGTTATTGTGTATGGTGTGAGGTGTGGGTCTTGCTTGAATTTTCAGATAGCTTTCCAATTTCATTTCCCCACTTACCTGATTTTGTTTCCTTATCAAAGATCAGTTGACCATAGATAGATGAGTTGATTTCTGGGTTCTCAACTCTATTCTATTGATCTATGTATCTGCCATTGTACCAGTACCACATTGCCTCGACCTTCATGGCTGTGTAGTAGGAATTGAGACCAGGAAGTGAGACACCACCTACCTTGTTTCTCTTTTTAAGGAGTACTTTACTCATTCCAGGTTTCTTTCCATTCCAGATGAAATTGGAAATTGCCTATCCCTATCATTAAAGAATGGATTTGGTATCTGTATTGGGATTGTATTGAATTTGTATATGAATTGCACCTGTCTTTGGTAGAATTTTCATTTTCATGATATTGACTCTTACTATCCATGAGCATGGTATAAATGTGTTTTCAAAGTGTCTCCTTCATGTTCAACATAAATGAATTAATCAGAGTCTAAGTCCTAAGTAAATAGGAAAAAAAATTAAAAATCACAATGACAACAAAAAATATCTTGGAATTTATATATTTTTTTAAATTAACAAACATATATTACCAAAATATATTATAGTTTCCATTTTCCTTATCTTCTTCTCCCACCTCATACCCTCCACTATCCCCTATGTCTACCTCATGTGAGGCCAGTTTCTCTAGAGAAGTAAACCCAATGAAGCTTATAGAGAGAACTGGAGGGAGAGATTTATTGGAAGGAAAAGACTCACATACTTATGAATATTTTTG
Organism: Elephantulus edwardii; assembly: GCF_000299155.1. Lineage (NCBI taxonomy): Eukaryota > Metazoa > Chordata > Mammalia > Macroscelidea > Macroscelididae > Elephantulus > Elephantulus edwardii. Next base: position 14,522,239 of record NW_006399823.1, on the reverse strand, counting down.
CAATGTTATGTAACTCAACATACCATCATGTCAGAACCGATGTACAGCTGACCCTCCAGTGGGTTTTCAGAAGCTGTAAAAATCACATGGAAGACTACCCATCTTTCTTTCTGGGAGCAGCTGGTAAATTTAATCAACCTGTCTTTGAGTTGGCAATGGTTACGACTGGTTTCCACTAGGCCACCAGAGAGCCCTTACATACTTGCAAAGGCTGGCAAATCCCAAGTATACTGGTCAGATGTCAGGCTCAAGGCTTCTCCTGACTCATGTGGGTACAGGGGCTAAGGGATCTAAGATGAAAAGGTCAGCTGTCAGCCTACTGTCTTAAAAAACTGACAAGTTCAAAACAGGCAGGCAATACAGGAGGTGGTCACTGGTTCAAGTCAGATGGTGATCAGATGGTAACCAAGCAAACGCAGGATCCAGATAAGGTGTAAAGCAAGGAACTTTCCTAGACATACATATGTACATATGTGTGTATACGTGTGCATACACATGCATACCCAAACATATACATGATGCAGGCCACATCCCTAAGGAAACTCCCTTGCAGTTGATAAACTGCTCATAGTAGAACTCATCATGTACATTATTACATTATCAGCTCTCATGAAGATAATGATTAGTATCACTACTGCCAAATCAGAGAATCACGGGCAGTCAAGTTGACACACAAGCATAAATATTGCATCCCTTCAAATCTTAAAGGCAAATTCAGTAATAGGCCTAGGAGACAAAATTCTCTTGGTCAGGAACAGTCAACTCAATAAAATTGGGAAGGATTAAGCAATCTCTCCTTCAGATCCTGAGTTCTTAGTGTTTTTATCTATCAGGGCCCCTGGCCTTGCTTACTCCAGGCTTTTAAATGTCTTCACCACCTCTTCTCCTCAAACCTATCTAGTTTGGGGGGACCTCAAATCAACCCTGAAAAAAAATTACTCTAATCATCTACGATGGCCTAGTAGGTAGGGAATTACACTGCCACCCCATAGGCAAGAGGTTCAAATCCACCAGCTGCATCTCAGGAGAAAGATGGGAACTCTCCTGCTGTGCAATTTAGAGCTTCTGAAAATCCTCTGGAAGATCAGTTGTGAGTTGCTTCTGACTTGATGGTAAATAACAACAAGCACTATGAGAGAAAAAGAGTTAATTTATGAATCTGAAATGAATCAATGATCAGAAAATAGCTTTGATAGAAGCAGCAAGGAGTCGGAAGGGTGAGCAGTAACTTCGCTGAAACTGATTACATGAAATGTTTGTTCCCAGCTGTCAATGAGACAGCAATGTTTGAGCTTCTCTAGAGAAATGTGGATTTCAAACTCTTTTTGAACCTTGGACAAATTAAACAATGTGAACCTCTATTTGCTCATTTAACAAATGAGAAAATCAAACAGAATTCTGTTGCAAAGTTCTTACTCCAGGACTTAACACATGAATACATGCTTAAAAAAAAAACAAAAACAAAACACCACAAAAAAAACCCCACAACAACCAACCAACAAAAACCAAAAACCCACCACCAAACATGGCAAATATCATTAAGGTTCTAATTATGGTGATATTTAAACTGTAACAGGAAAGAGGATAGATATTTTCTCTATCATCACAGTTTTCTGATAGGGAAGTGAATTCTAAATCCTACGCCACTAACCTGAATGTTGCTGCTGTTGTTTTTAAGTGCCGCCAAGTTTTTGACTACTCATAGCGACCCTATGAACTGAAGTCTTGAACACGGAAAAGATTTATCTTTTCTCTAAGTTCATGGAGTTTCCAGAGGCAAGCTGTTTCGGAAGTGAATGCCACTCCTGCTTCCAAGCCTGTTTTAATTCGGGAACTCCACCAAACACTGTCCACTGTGGGTAAACATTATTGCAATTGACACATCACTGTTAATAGTGTTTACCCTCACAGCAACTACAAGTTGCCTTTGTACAGCAATTGCCAGACCAATGCTATACTACTTAGAAGAATGTTTGACTGGGCCCAAATGCCTTTTTAAATAGAGGCCAAATCTAATCTGCTCACACCCAGTTTTGAGCAACAGCCACACCCAAGTCTCAACCAAAAACCAGAAAACATCCCTTAGCAAAATCTGGCCATGCCATTCATCTCAGACTGAAAGTAACCCGACTGGCAGCCAAATGCCTTTTTTAACATGAGGCTAAACCTAATCTGCTCA
>NW_006399823.1:14504625-14519350 GCF_000299155.1 Elephantulus edwardii | reverse complement strand
GCCCCAAGTACATTCCACTATGCAACCTTAATTGTGGACTCCTTTGATAACCATAAGACCCTATCATACATTGCTTTTAATTTATTCACTCCCTCATATGTTTCAGTGCAGTATACACAATTTATCCAGTTTTTCTCAGTCTTACCCCAACCCTGATATCAGTCCCATTTTGAGGCAGTAGATACATCAGGCCTTTCTTCCATGAAGCCTCTGGGTCAACTTGAACTTTCAGAATTTCGATTAGCAACCGAGAGTATTAACTATGAACACAAGAGGACGGTGAATATTTCCTCCCTCTTTTGCCCTATATTTGCCATATTTAAGGTACCTTGGTTTTTTTCAGTTATAGTGATCAACAACCCAATTTTCCATTATCATTGTTTTAAATCCCAAGGGTCTTTTCTCAACATCTCTAGTTGTGTATTGTGCATAATTTATGACAAGTGTTGAAGTGCTGTGTTTGGCCTGGATTTATGATCCTGTGATTTTAAACTCACGTTTTTAACCCCTAGCTCAGCCCTCTCTCCTAAGCTAAATTTTCTCAATAGACTTGCCCCACTCCATGGCCAAACTGTAAAAAAAAATTTCTCCTTTTCACAGCTTGAACCAGGTTTTCATTCTCTTAGAATCTTCTAGCAGTCTCAACATTGTACATACAGTTAACACACTTAGGAGAACAACACTGGAGGTTGAAGTTGACCCAGAGGCTCCTTGGAAGAAAGGTCTGACAACTCGACTTTCTCAAAAATCAGTCACTGCACAGTTCAACCCTGACAACTCGACTTTCTCAAAAATCAGTCACTGCACAGTTCAACCCTGACAACTCAACTTTCTCAAAAATCAGTCACTGCACAGTTCAACCCTGACAAACAAGTCAGTCAACTTGATGGCAACTATTCTGACTCCTTCAGTAACTGTTGTTGTTGTTGTTACATGCCATCGAGTCGTTTGTGACTCATAGCGACCCTATGTACAACAGCCCTAAACCCTGCTCTATCCTGTGCCAATCGCATTGCCTCTGACACACCCATGCCGATTACCCCAGTCACTGGATCAATCCACCTCATAGAGGGTCTTCCTCTCTTGTCCCACCCCCTCCACCCTCCCAAGCATGATGTCTCTCTCCAAGGACCTGTACCTCCTTGCCACATGCTCAAAGTATGTCACACGAAGCCCCAGAATCCTTGCCTCCAAGGAGTAGATTGGTTTAACCCTTTCTAGGATGAATCTATAAAGGTCTTTATTGCAATACACAATCAAGTAGATTCTCTCTCATATGGACAGATGAGAGTAGAATGGCCCTATGCTGTTATGGAGTAGAATGGTCCTATTCTGTTAACTTTATGACTTTTTTTTTCCCCTCTGAAGCTACTAGTGTGTTTGAACATTTGTCACTGTTGTTACATGCCATTGAGTCACTTTCAGCTCATAGCAACCCTATGTACAAGAGCTCTGAACCCTGCTCTATCATGAGCCAACCTCCTTGTCTCTGACACACCTACACCCTTTACTTCAGTAACTGAATCTATCTCATCCAGGGTCTCCCTCTCCTGACTTGTCCCTCCACCCTCCCAAGCATGATGTCCCTCTGCAAGGACCTGTCCCTCCTTGCAACAAGCCCAAAGCATGTCAAACAGAGCTTCAAAATCCCTGCCTCCAATGAGCAGCTCGGCTTCACCCTCTCTAGCACAAACCTGTTTGTTCTACTAGCAGGCCACAATATATTCAATATTCTTCTCCAGCATCACAGCTCAATGGCATAAATTTGTCATCATCCTTAGTTATTGCCCAGCTTTCTGATGCAGGGTTTGATCATCAGAGCTCTCAATTTGTAATTAAGTATGTAATATGTAAGCACTGTACAATAAGGGCTTCTTAGTAGGATCTTTAACACACACCCCATCAAAAATACCGTCTCACTAACTTGGAGTCAAACTGACTCACAGCTGACCTCTCACTAGGATTTTAGAGGCTGTAAATCACATGAGAGGAGATTGCCATCTTTCTTCTGCAGAGCCACTAGGAGACATGAACCACCAGAGAAGTGTTATCTTTGAATCAGCAGTGACATTCTCTATGAATTATGCCTCCAGAGTTTCCAGGAGGATCACTGGTGCTCGATAAAAATAAATTAAATGGGAAGGGAAGTGATGAATTAAAAGCAAAATAAAGAGTGGCTATTCCACATATACTGTTTCACCTGGTAAGGAGCTCGGGTGGAATAGTCTTAAATGTTGAGTAACTAATAGTTTTAGGTTGAAAGTTTGAATTCACCAGCTGCTCCATGGAGAAAGATAGGCAAGACTCCCTTGATAAAGTTTTAAAGCATTGGAAGCCCAAGGGAAGGCTGCTATGTGTCAGAACCATCTCAAGCAGTGGGTTGAGGTTAGGTGATTTATTTCATCAATTATAGCCCTGAAAAATCAAACAAACTTAAACTTTGTATTTGTCAGAGTTACTTCTATCTGCTAAACATAATCAGAATAATACTTGAAAAAATGACAAACTATTGTACCCTGAATTTTATTTGCACAAAGTGACACAAATCTCTCTAACCACTTAATTCCATCCTTTCTTTATTCAGAACTTTGAAAAAAGGAGACCTATATACTAAATATATACTATATGCTATATGCTAAGAGTATACTACCTCTTATTGTCTTTGGTGCAAACTGGGAACCACTCAGTTTATATGCTATTTCCCAGAGTCCTCAGCAGTTGATGTCATGCCCTACAAAGTCTGTATTGTTGTTATATGTCACTGAGTCAAAACTGACTCATAGCTGACCCTCCAGCAGATTTTCAGGGGCAGTAAATATCCCAGGAGGAGACTACCCATCTTTCTCTCACAGAGCAGCTGGTGTATTTGAACCACATGCCTCTGGGTTGGCAGAACAATTCTTAAGCCACCAGAACACCACATAAGCACTGGGGTTAATACAGCTTTTTTAGTGACTGAAGGCACTTACAATAGATGGAGGGCTTTTGTATAAAGCACCTTGTCACTTCTATTGCCTCTCGTTAAAGAAGTATTTGCACAATAATTTATTTTCTTTTATTAATGAACATATTTTTCTTGTAGCAAGGAAGGACTATTTGCAGGCACTAAAGTATTTATTTTTCCCATAACCTTCAAAAGTATTGGCCTCGGGTTTGGAATTCACTTTCCCTATCAGAAAGTGGAAGAGGGGAAATTCCTCAAACGTGACTGGTGAAAATAAACAGTCCTGTTTGAGAACTTGCTTTTAGCCATGGTCATTATGTTTTCACATTTTTGTTTTGCCAGAAGGAAAAGGACACACTCTGACCTTCTGTCACTCCCACCTCTTCCACGGGGTCTGGATATGCCCACAAATGTGGAGAGTAGGGAGAGAGGCAGAAAAACCCCATCAATTGATGCACAAAAGATAAGGCAAATCAAAGCGAATTAAAAAGCCAAGTAGTTACCGTTAAATTAGACTTTTAAATATGCTATTGATATCAGAGGAGGTTTAGTGCAATTGTCTCCTTGAATTTGGCAGTGAAAGCATTAATCATTTGATGTTAAATTTATACAGATTGTTGAATAAATGAGTGCCCCAAGGTCTACATGGCAGTGAACCAAAAGGAAGAGGGGGAAGAGAGAGTGCAGGAAAGGAGAGAAGAGAAAGGGAAATTTTCTCTTTGCAGACCACTCAACAAAATGAATCTAGCCCGATTATTTCAAGACTCAAGTCTTTGGATTCTTGCCTACTGAAATGGTAAGTAGTTCTAAGAGCTCCAAAAAGCTTGCCAGGCCCCAAAATAGAACTGATTCTAGTATCAAGCATCTTTTAATAGATGTTAACTGAGGGCAGATCTGAGTGTTGCGTAACTGTAGGGCTGATGGAATCCACTGGGTTGTCATTTGATGAACTGCCAGGTTTCCCCCTGTCATCGCTGGGCACCAGGGAGCAGAAGCCAGCTGCTGAACAGCATCCAGGGTGAAAGGCGGGCCTGCTTCAATGGGACTTCATGAATGTGACTTTCAAAACGTTTGGTCCATGTGGCTCGCAGGTGAAACACTTCCTCTCCTGCCTGCCTCCTCCCAAGCCACAACCAAGATGTGTGTAGAGAAGCAAATGTTGCTTTCCCTGGTTTAGTAGCCAACAGTAGAGTGCACAGAAACCCAAACAAACACAAACAGTCCAGATACATAAACCAGACAAACAGAAGTCTGTCAGAGAAAAGCATGCTTTGAAACAAGTTGTGTTTGCACAGCTTCTCTTAAACCGGCTAATGAATAAAACTGAAACGATCACACGTGTATCAAAACCCCGAACCAGCCATTCTGGGCCTGCCTTCTCTCATGATTATATAGCTCTCTTGTTGTTAAGTATATTTCTGATCAATTTTTTTTTGTCCTCCTTTTCTCCTCCCTCAACATGTTTGTTAATCATTTACGCACTTTTGTCTTTATGAACTTACCTATTCTAGATATAAATTTCTTTTAAGTAGCATCATACAATATCTAGCCTTTTGTGCCTGGCTTCTTTCATTTAGCATAATGCTTTCAAGGTTTGTCTATATAATAGGAAAACATGTATTAGAATTCCATTCATTTTATGGCTAAATAATTTTCAACTGTAGGGAATATTTCATTCCACTTTCTCTTCCAATCATCAGTCAAGAGCATGCGCTATTTATCCCTTTTGGCTATTATAAATCATGTTTCGATGACTATTGGTGTACAAATATCCATTTGAGTCTCTGCTTTCAAATTCTTACTACTAGGAGCCACCATTTTGAATAAACATTTATACACAAGTATTTAAAAAAATATTAACACACAGAGATTCACAGAAATCATTGAGAAATGGTTCTCACCATCAAGGACTACGGCATTACCAAGCTATGTCCCCTGGAAGGAATTTCTTACATCACGTCTCCTTCACAAGATCACTGGTATTATTTTCCTAGACAATCTAAGACTCTTACAGTCAGAATGCACACGGTCTCTACCAATGTCTTTAAGGAGCGAATATCTTCCTCACCTGTGCACTGCCCACCCAGGTGAGCCCCTTTCTCCACTTCCAGTGCAACACAGTATTGAGTTCTCAATGTTGCCAAGTCAAAAAATCACAACCTGAGTGGCTCAAAACAAAAAGTGTTCATTGTCTTACCTTTCTGAAGTTCAAAATTAGAATGTAAAAGATCATGAAGTGCAAAGTCAAGATGTCCGGATGACCATGTTCTCTCTGGGCCCTGTAGGGGACGATTTTTCCCCTTGTCTTGTCCATTTTTGGTAATCTCCGTGTTTCCTGTCTTGTGGCAGCATCATTCCAATCTCTGCCTCCACCTTCATAAGCGTGTCATTCCTGTTTTGTTTGTCCTTCTCCATGTTGCTTCTCTTCTCACTATGATACCTTAACTAGTGCTAGAACTGACTTACAGCTGCCTTTCCACTGGGTTTCCAAGGCTGCAAAGGACAGAGGAAGAGACCGCCCATTTTTCTCCCTCAGAAGCAATGGTGAATGTGAACTACCAGAGAGGCAGCATAATTGGACTAGACTACCACCACCAGCAACAACAACAAACTCTAGTTTGAATGCCCCTTGACTGATGTTTTCAAAGATTCTATTTTTTTCAAAGGGCCACACTTACAAATATCAGAGTTTAAAACATAAACATATCTATTGGAGGATACAATTCAATTCATTGCACCTTCATTGCTTCCATGAACAATGGACCCGGTCTTATGTTCAGACCTTTCAGATAATCCTCTACCAACCATCCTACCTGGCCCTGACAGAGGCATCGTGTAAAAGTTCCAATTTCATCACATCACTTTCTTGAAAATCTTACTGAAGCTCTTTGCTTTTCTGAGATTAAATATTATTCCAGTGGGTTCTCAGATCAGCACCCTATGGAGACGCTAAAGTTAAATTAAGGAATGTGCTCTAATGAAAATAATTTAGCCGGTGGAGTTTCCTGACCAGGTCTCAGCGTGTTAAAGTGAGAATCACATTTGAACTGGCCTCACCTGTGTGGTATTTGGGGCTGCATTAATTTTTGTGAGTGGCAGCCCACTTCAGTGCATATAAATTGGGTAATTACACTGGTAAATTGGAATTGGTGCATTCAGAATCAGTTCTTGTAAATAATAGGAGGACAGGGAAAGAAGGCCATTTGAAACTTTGGTCCTTAGTATTTGAAAGCACTTTCTAGACAGCTTAAAGACTATGAGCTTTGAAGAGACTTAACAGGAAAGAAAGGAGGTGGGATGGGGGAAGAGTTCCTACCCATTTTGTTTGAAGATTATTTTCTATGTAAAGATAATCATGTGGTGTAGAAGTGTTGAAACACGAAAATTATATATTTGGCCATCTCTTCTCAATTTCCAGCAGAGTAACAATTGTCGTAAAATTACCATACTTGTGTTGGTCATAATTTGTTAGAAGTTGATGGCCTAAAAGCTTCCATCTCTCCTTAGGTATCAGATAAACCTGTTGTGGAGTGAATCACGTCTTCTGTCTTTCCAGAAAGAACATAGATGGCATCTGGACTTTGGTGAAGGTTAACATTGACAATTACCTTAATATTATCAACTGGTACATACTGTACAAAAACAACAACAACATACTGTGTTCATTTGAAATGCAATGTTTATAGTCCCAAAGCCTAAAGTCCCAAAAGTTTACTGTGGGACTATTAGGGATAGAAACTAATTGCCCACAAAAAGTTAAGTGATTTACCTATGTTATATTATCTCATCTAACCTTAACAATACTGTGAGTTTCACATTCTTGCCCATATTGTGTAAACCCTGAAAGTAAGAGAGGCTAAATAAAATATAAGGGCCCTGATGGTACAACAATTAAGTGCTCAGCTGGCTGCTAACCAAAAAGGTGACTATTTGAATCCAACCAACAAGGCTACAAGAGAATTATCTCCTCTCATAAAAATTACAGCCTTGAAAAACCCTGTGGGCAGTTCTATTTGATCACGTGGGGTCATTCACTATAAGTAGATAATGTCCTCCGTAACAATCAATGACAACAAACTATTCAAACTCCCTCAGAAAGAAAGTGGCACCAAAAACATTTGTCCTAAATTGTTGTGTCGCATCAAGTTGATATTGACCCAGTTGACCCTCCAGTGGGTTTTCAGAGGCAGTTAACCACACAAGAGGTAATGCCTGTCTTTATCCCACAGAGCAGCTGGTGAATTCAAATCACATAGCTTTTTGCATTGGCAGTGCAGTTCCTTGGCCACCAAGCCAACTCTTAAGGGAACTCTGGTGGCCGAGTGGTAAGAAGTTGTGCTGCCAATTCAAAGGCATGCAGTTCAAAACCACCACCTGCTCTGTATAAGATAGATGAGTAAACCTCCCATGTGATTCTTTGCCTCTGAAATCACACTGGAAGGTCAGCTATGAGCTAGTTCTGACTTGAGGGTACATAATAACAGTCAACTCTTAACTTGAGATAGAGGAATAAAAAGACTTATTAGAATGGTACCTGAGGTTTCTTCAAACTACCTTCCTACACTGTATGCTACTTGAACCAGAATGTACAACCACAGCTGCTGCTGTTAGGACCAAGTCACACTCCTCAAAGATGTTAGTAAGCAAATGAAGACGGAAAACTGGGGTCTAATTACTGATCTCAACAGTATTTCACACTGTCTTCAGCCTTCTTTAAAGTCTCTCTCAGCAAGGAAACATTTTCATTTTTAAAATCACCAGCCATTAAATCAATCCAAGGCCCTTAACCTTGATGTCGGCTACATCTGATCTCTAATGTTATTTTCAGAGTGAACACACATTCCAAACAGTCACATAGAGATGTCATAGGCGTGAAGGAGACCAGAAGCGACCTCCTTGAACAAGTTTCCCCAAGCGTTTCTGACACCATGCCTCTCCGCATTACTCTCTTTTTTTGAATTAAGGCATTGCTGATGGCTGCTAAAATGTAAATTCAATCTGGGAGCTTAACAGGCTCAACCATTAGCTCCAGAGCAACCTCTGTGTTCATGTTCTCCTCTCACACACTCCAGTCCACAACAACTAGATTCAGTTGATGAGATTACGTCTAGCAGAGTGCAGAGTCCTAAGTGGGAGGGGTGGGAAGCAGGTTGGAGCTGATGGGAAAATGAGATCAGGACAGATGCAGAGCCCTGGGCTCTTCCGGAGGGGGCAGCACGGTGGGGCCCCTGGGCAGCGAAGGACAAGGAACACCAAAGCCGCTCTGGTTACAAATGCTAGGATTTGATGGATGTGCTTTCAGGAGGTTGGTTTTTAAAACCCAACGTCTAAAATGGGTTCTTTCCTAAGGAAGAGAGAAGTCTGGTCACTCCTACAGCTCCAGGAAGTTACTGTTAACTAACAAGGAGGCAGAGAGCTGTCCAGTGATGTGATCTCTAAGTGCTCGACAAGGTTTCCTTCAAGGCTCTTCTAAGCTCTCCAAAATCATTTTCAACAATGCAAGTGGGGTTGAGTGTGTTTATTCAAATATCAAAGTTCTGACTTAGTCACAGTCTATCCGTAAAATCCTCACTAATGATACTGAACGACTGAATCTGGCCCCAACAAGGGATCTTAGAAAACGATTTATTGGAATGGTCAGGGCTTCACATTAAACAAACAAGTGGCTCTTTGCAGCCTTTGAAGTTATATTTTATTTCCATAGCAACATGTAGGTTCTACAAAAACATGCACATGCAATGAAAATAAAGGGAACTTAAGACCACGGTAACTCTCCAGAGAGCTAGGGACTCATACCGAAATATAAACCCTGAATAACAGGAAACACTAATAATGGTTAAAATTGCAATGGTGGTATCAGGGAACAAGGCTTAGTACACACTGTAAAGACAGAGGTGTAAGTTCAGTACCCCGTACAGTCCTCACAGCAACTAAATAAAGTTATTTTGAGCATTCCGCCCATTTGATGGATGAAGAAACTGAGGTGCAAAGAGATTAGGTCAGTGGCCAGGATTACACACTGTGTGAATTTAACCAAGGTTCATACCCAGGTGGGCTGCCTTCCTATTCCCAGTCTCTTGATTGAAGCGTAAGATATGACGTAGATGAGGCTTACATGCATAAATAGCTTTTTCTTCTTGTTGTTGTGTACACCGTTGTGTCAGAACTAACTCATAGCTGACCCTCCAACAGGTTTTCAGAGGCAGATAATAGCATGGGAGGAGACTGCCTATCCTTCTCCTGCCTCCGAGCCAGTGGTGACCTCAAGCAGCATGCTTTCAGTATTACAGCACAGCTTCTTGCCACTAGGCCACCAGAGCTCCCTAGGTGCACACCCAGATGGGCTGGCTCCCTATTCTCAGTCTCTTGATGGAAGGGTGAGACATTATGTAGATGAGGCTAACGTCTGTTAGATTATCTTAGAGTTCTGCTATTCCACAGGAGACTATTTAGTCTACTGTGGGATGGGACAGGAGTATAAATAATGTCAGTAAGACACACCTGTGTTATAAGTGACAAATACTGTTTGCTATTGTTGCTGTTTCCTGCCAGCCAGCCAGCCTCTGACTCAATCTTCAAGATTGGTTGCAGGTCAGACGATTAGGATCCATAGGGTTTTCACTGACTGATTTTTCAATCGCTCCAATTCTTGCAATTCCATTGTAGCTTAGATGTTCCTCTAAAGTCTTCTAAACGTCACAACAACTCAGTGACTGACTGCTGGGTATCTGTGCAGAAGGTACATGACTAGGATCAGAACCAGCTCTGCCTCATGAGAAGTAAAATGTCCACGACTGAACCACTAACCAAAAAACGAAACCATTGCTTCAGAGTCCATTCTGACTCTGAGTGACCTGGTGAAGGTTTATAGGAGGAGATGAGTTACTGTGGACTCACAACACCCAATTTTTTAGTAGTCTGCAATGTTGTATATGAATTATACCAACACAGAAGGTACAATTTGATCCCCCCGGCTGCTCCATGGGAGAAAGATGAGCAAACTCCTGTGAGGTTTACTGCCTCTGAAAGCCAACTGCAGGGTCAGCTATGGCTGGGTTCTGACTCGACGGCACGCAACAACAAGCCGTACTCAACCACCAGTATCCTATAAATGCCAATAAAGGTTTTGAAAATGGCTGACACTCTAATTTTTCACTTCCAATTGTTTGACATTTTATTTCAATGGACTTTTAAATGGTGGCTTAATATATAATATCTTAGTCTTGTTGTTTTTTTTAAATAAATATTCAAAGTCAAAACATAAAAGGAAAAAAAAGCACCTTACAAGTTTTAAACTTTTCTTATTAGAACTAAACTTTAATATAGTCAAGATTACTGTTATCTCTGATATATTTCTAAAATAATAAAGAAGGGTCACTTTCTCTCCAGAGAAAGTGAAGGACTAGAAATTAAGTATTTTGGAAGGAGTTTCATACCAGCATCTATTTTTCTATAAAAGATGTGCTGTCATCTTCAAGAAATTGTATTAACTCTTAATGTCAATGACAGGATTGCTAATAAATATGGTCTTTATACATATAGTTGTTGTTAGGTGCAGTCCAGCAGGTTTTCAGAGGTTGTAAATTATATGGGAGGAGACAGCCTATATTTCTACCATGGAACAGCTGATGGACTCAAATCACCTGCCTTTGGACTGGCAGGGCAACTCCTTACCACTAAGCCACCAGAGCTCCCTTAATATATATTATACATGTAGAATTAGAGAATGAGTAGGGGAAACTGAAAGGAAGTAATGAAGATAGGCCTATAAAATATCTGAGAATTAGTCTGAAGTAATACATTTGTCATTTTGTAGTACTTTTTTCCTTAAAAAGGGGTTTGGGTTTTTTTACTTTTTTTTGTTTTTTTAAAATTTATTTCTCGTTTTTCTTGTTTAAGGTTTCCCCCCCCCCAAAGAAGTTTTGAGATAATGATCTTGTCTATGAAAACATGTATAGAAAGTTCCTTCTCAAAAATGACGATAACATTTCATTACTTTATTACTGTTAAAGTTAATCTAGTCTTGACAATAACCATTACTAGCATCGTGGCCTTTTAAGCCTCTCTGCCCGAGGCTTGAAGGGCCTAAAAGGCATCATTTGTTCTCCTAAGCACTGGCAATCTGCCATTTTTCCTCACTTCCAACTCCACATTCACATGTCTGTCTGGTGATGGGTTTCCCCATTGCCTTCTGTCTGTAGCCTATTTATGTGTTTTGTCCTATGGCAAACTCTCTTTAATTTTATCTCAAAGGACCTCTAAGGTAGGTCATGGAATGCAATGCTGAAATTCTGCATGTGATCTCAAATCTTAGGGTTATTTTTTAAAGTTTGATTTTCTTTCTTTTAGCAAGGGTACTTGCGTACATGTGTACTAGTGTGTACAAACACACACACACAGAGTCCTAATTCAATCATCATCCAAAGATTTTTAATCTCCCAAACCCCCAGGAACCTCAAAATATGTTTCCTATTAAAGATCTGTTTTTCTTTAAAAAGTGATCTTACTGGCCCATCCATTTAATGCTCGCTAGAAGCTTCCTGAGATTGGATTAAGCAGATGGTCGCTGGATATAGGTTTCAATGGACATCATTAAATGATCATCAGGAAATGAGGTCAGGGTGAGAGATTCCAGTTTTTGAAAAAGGTGAGAAAGACTAGCAGGCTGACTAGGATTCGCATTGTCATTCTTGTTTGATCTTGGGCAATCCACTTAGCCTGTGTCTTCACTACCCTCAGTGACATGAGCAAATGCCCTCTTCCCCTTCCTGTCTCATTCTCATTACAGTGTTACACGGACAATTGCATGATGCTTCTGGAGTTCCTCAGTCACACCTGCCATGGAAACGTAAGCATCATTGATATCCTATCATTGGAATTCAACATTTACTGATGGCTTTGTGTCAGATGAACAGTCTTCGGCTGACGTGCAAATACGCATGGTTCCCATGCACTGTAGCTGCACCAAAGTCAGAGTCTGTTGATAAATAGAAACCCAGAAGTCTCGTACAAGCCAGCCTCAGGCAAGCCATGTATCACACCCCTATTTTTAGTTAGCAAAGCATCACTGATCTGTTACCTAGTGTGAACCTCTTGCAAACTTTCTCAGCTGTGGCTCAGTCTCAGTCGCATGCCGTAAGCAGTCAAAAGTAAGGTCACACTGAACCCTGTTAAGTTAGCAAAAAAAAAGCAAACCCATGTGCTGTATCCAATGGCCGTGCAAATCCCAGCATCATTGTCTCCCTCTGGGCAGTAATCTATCCAACTGTCTCTGAGGCATTCTCACCAAGAGGCCCCACCAGCTGCTCAAAGTTAACACAATGAACACTGAGCTGGCCCTTCTTTCTATCAAGTACCTCACCTCTCCCCACCCCCCAGAGACATGTCCTCAGTTTGAAGCAATTATTGGCAATTTCCGTTTCCTCAGTAAATTGTCTCAATTTGGGTATTTCGTCCTTCTTGCCACCGCCCAGCTCCTGCCTATTGACTCTGATTGGTCTTTCACAGAGTCTCATTTTCTTCTATGTTGCTTGAGTTCAAATGCCAAAATACTGGTTATTCTTTTTGTGACAAATACAGCTTCTCTACAGGAGTGTCCTTGAGTGTCAGCCTCAAGAGAAAACAGTGCGCCCTCTCCTAGACGTTTCATAGCAATGAGGACTATGGCCACCACCATCTTCTTCCAACCCTTTTCACATGTTCACTCTGGATGTTTGCCACATTCACGCTGAGAGGATATCTTCTCTGAGTTCTGCTCCACTTGATACTTGCCTCACTGTGTGTCTGTGGACAGTCCCGAGGTCAGCAGGACACATTTTTTTCGCTTGTATTGGCCAGAGTCATGCTTAATTTTAGCACTTCATGATTTACAGTAAGTCCTGCTAATCATATCAAAGCATTCATCCCGCATGCTGGCCAAAGAGCGGCTGAGTCTTCACAGCAAACCACCACAGGAATTTCTTCTGCATCAGCTAAGGAGCATTCAGGCATGTGGAATCACAGGAGACGTTCATACACTTAAACATAATAACTTGGTGGATCATTTAATATGAAGTGATATTCATTCTCTGGCTGCCACATTGAGTAGGGCTAAAGGACAGACGTCCTCAGAAATTATTTTTTAGGAATAAGAAAGTGTTTGGGAAGGACAAGAGAACTGTGAAAGAACCCTGGAGAGGATCTACATTTAGGACGTCCTAAACACACTCTGTATGTGGAAGTTGGACAGTGAAAAAAGAAGACAGATGAAGAACTGACACATTCAAAGCATAGTACTGAATACTGAACTATGAAGAATACTTGACTATACCACTGGCTGTAACAACAATGAACAAATAAGTCTTAGAAGAAATAAAATTAGAATGGTCCTTAGAAATACAGGTGGTGAGAAACTGGCTTGCTTACTTTAGACATGTGATCCCAAAATACTGATCACTATATAAGAACATCATGTTTGTTAAGCTAGAAGGTCAAGTAAGGATGAGAAAAGCCCTGAGTGTGGTGGAATGACACAGAGCTGCTCCAGGGGACTCAGGCATAGCAGGCCATCATGAGGAAGGCCCAGGACTGCACAGCACTTGTTTCTGTCATACGTAATGTCACCATGAGTCAGAGGCATCTGGACAGCAACTACCAACAACAAAAATACACCCACTTGGGCAAATGTAGCCTAACATGTACCAGTTTATTTGAGGTGAGTTTGACAGAGAAGCTGGAACCCAGAATCTTCTGTTTGCGAAGTACCTGTTAATACAAAATTTGTTTTCTCAAATACTCATATCAAAGCAATCACTTGAATGTCCTCCCTAAATATTCTATCTTTACTGTCTTACTCTTTTAAATCCGCCCATAAAACCCTTCAGCAAGCAAATGCTTTCTGCTTCTTGTCATCCCACCCCCCTTTCCCTTATTTGCCTACTTTTCCATTAAAAATGTTTCAGGAGGCACCTCCTCTTGCTTCTTCCCAGTGGTGTTTGGGAGTCATATGTACACATAGTCAGTCTCTGCCTGTTCTCTTTGGAGTATCTCTGGTATCCTAAGAATTTAAATGTTAGAAATGTTGACAGGAGGGATGACATTTTCCATCTGAAGTCTGGAAGGAGATCAGTCCTGTAAAATAGACAGCCTGATCTTGAAATAAAGTTCACTGGCGTATGATTAGGCCAAGTATTATCAGGTAACAGAGGTGAGTGTGAGGTCTGCTACTGGCAGTTAAAAACTCAGAGGAGCTGGATTCTCCTTTTCACATTTCCTTGCTTTGTGTCCAAATGGGGAGAAAGCAAAGCATTTGCTTTTGTTCTTTCCAACCTACCCCTATGTATTATGTCTATTATTTCCTGCTCATTAATTTTCTTGGCGGAAATAGTATCATGCTCCAAATTCATGAGAATTTGATTAGAGCAATATGAGCGTACAGTTAACTGTCAGCTCCAAGAAGGAGTTATTGGCTAGCACATACGGTTAAGGGTTTAGCTAATAACTGAAAGGAACCAACACAGAAACTCAGCTAAAGAAAATCCTGGTGATGGCCTATGAACAACCACAGCTTTGCAAACTCCACGGGGCAGTTCTGCTCTGACACACAAGGAGTCTCTGTCAGGTAAAGCCAAACAGCTGATAACTGGGCTAGGTTTTTGTTAAGGTCCAACAGGCCAAGGGCCACTTAGTTCCCAGCATCTTGCATAGAGCCTGGCACATAGTAGGTGTTCACTAAACACTTATTGACTGAGTGAACAAAGGTGCTAAAGAAATCTTAGCTCAAGAGTTTATTGGGGGGGGGGG
>NW_006399823.1:14500138-14503490 GCF_000299155.1 Elephantulus edwardii | reverse complement strand
CTGGTCCTTGAAGAGGGACATCATGTTTGGCAGAGTGGAGGGGCCGCGAAGGAGAGGAAGACCTTTGGTGAGATGGATCGATTCTGTGACTGGAATGGTGGGAATAAGTGCGTTTGAGATGGCTAGGTTGGCACAGGATAGAACAGCATTTAGAGCTCTTGTACGTAGGGTTGCTATGAGTCGCAGGCTACTTGATGGCACATAACAACAACAACAACAACAACCTTCTTTTTATCCCTCTAAACATCTAGAGAAATCACTCCATATCCCTGGCTACCAGTACTTTTTCACAAATAGCGGATCAATAATTCTCATTTCCTCGTGCCATCAACTTATAAAAAAAAAACCCCAACAACCCAGGTCAGAAAACAAGGGCCAAAAAGACCATATAAAAGACTAAACTCAGATTGCAAAATCAGACACTGTTCCAACACTTCTATATTGCCATGCCTTTAGAGCCTGTGAAAGTTCTTATTTAATACTTACATTCTGAAAGCGTGTATTCAAGAAAGGTTTTCTTTCTGCACATTTTGTTGAGTGACATTAAGTTGGTAATGACTCACACCTGACTCCCTAGTGGGTTTTCAGAGGCAGTAAATAACATGGGAAGAGATTGCTTATCTTTCCAATATAGTAACTGGTGGATTTGAACCACATGTTTTTTGGTTGATGGTGATGTTGTGTGCTGTTGACTCTAAATTAACCCACAGCTGACCCTCCAGGTGGCTTTCAGAAGCACTTCACCAAGGAAGACATTCAGATGGTGAAAAAACACATAAAGAAATATTCAAAATCCCTAGCTCTAAGAGAGCTGCAAATCAAAACAACTATGAGATATCATCTCACCTCAGTAAGAATTGCAAAATTTAACGGAACAGCAAACAACTGCTGGCAAGGTTGGGGAGAGACTGGAACCCTTATTCACTGTTGATGGGAGTGTAAAATGGTACAACCACTATGGAAGGCGGTATGGCTCTTTCTCAAGAAGTTGGAAATAGAAATACCATTTGACCCAGCAATTCCACTTCTGAGAATATACTCTAAAGAAACCAGAACTGCCATCCAGACATACACACGCTCGTGTTTATTGCTGCTTTGTTCACAATAGGAAAGAGTTGGATGCAATTATTCTTTTGATTTCCTGACTGCTGGTGTTAAGACTCTTGATTATGAAGCCGAGCAAGCTGTAATTGTTAACAACCTCAATCTCTTCTCCCTCTATCATGGTGCTGTCAATCTTGATTTTGAGCTTCAATCTATATTGAAGACTACCATCCTTGACCTTCTGCAGCAAGCTCTTCAGGTCCTCCTCAGTTTCAGCAAGCAAGGTTGTGTCATGTGCATAATGTAGATTGTTTATGAGTCTTCCTCCAATCTTGATGCCACATTCTTTCTGATCAAGCCCTGCTTTAGGTTAGCACTCAGATAGATAACATTCTACATCAGAAATCAAAAGACAAATTGCATTGGGAAAATCTGCTGTCAGTGACATCTACAGAGTACTCAAAAGCAATGATATCAGTCTAGAGACCAAGATGTGCCTGATCTAGGCCATTGTCTTCACAATTACTTGCTATGTGTCAGAGAGGTGGACAATGACTAAGGATGAAAGAAGAAGAATCAATGTCTTTGCATTGAGGTGCTGGAGAAGAGTCTTGAACATACCATGGACCACCAAGAAAATAAATAGGTCTGTATTGGAGAGCGTGAAACCAAGTGTCTCCTTGGAGACTAGGATTTTAAAGCTCCATCTCACATATTTTGGGCATGTGGCCTGGAGAGCCTGGTCCTTGGAGAAGGACATCATGCTTGGAAGGGTGAAGGGGCAGAGCAAGAGAGGAAGATCTTTAGTGAGATGGTTTGATATAGTAACTGGGGTAATGGAAATTGGTGTGTCGAAATCAGTGAGACTGGCTCAGGACAGGGTAGGTTTCAGAGCTGCTGTACATAGGGATGCTATGAGTCACAGCTGTCTCGATGACACATAACAACAACAAGATCACCAGTGTTCTTCATACACATGGCCTGTGCACATACTAATGTAAACAGAGAAAAGTTTGAAGTTGTCAATTATTTCATTTTACATTGTTGTTATTATGTGCCATTGAGTCCCTGGCGACTCATAGTGACCCTATAAAGGAGAGTCCTCAATGCTTGGGTGCCTTTCATCCTCTCTCCAGGTTCATAGGGTTTCCTGAGGTAAGCTATTATGGAAGTGGATGCCACTCCTATACCTATGGAAGTATCAGTCAAGTAATCAAAAGATATATTGGCAGAGCAAACCAGCTGTCAATGACTTCTTTAAAATACTAAAGAACAAAGACATTATTTTAAAGACTAAGGTCCCCCTGAGTCAATCCATGGCATTCTCAGTGGCTTCTTATGAATGTGAAAAATGAATAGTGTATAAGGAAGATCAAAAAAGAATGAATGTACTTGAATTGTGGTTTTGAAGAAGAATATTTAACAAGTTGTTGTGTACCATTGAGTTGGAACTGACCCTAAATTGGGTTTTTGGAGGCTGTTAATCACAGTGGAGGTGATTGTCCATCTGTCTCCTGTAGTGGAACTGGTGGATTTGAACCATATGCCTTTTTGTTGGTAGTGTACTCGTTACCATTAAGCCACCATGTAGCTGGGCGAGGAAAGGGACAATCATACTTGGAAAGATGGAAGGTCAGCAAAGGGGAGGAAGACCTGCCAATGAGATGGATTGGCACGGTGACTTCAGCAATGGGTTCTAGTGTCTCAAAGATGGGTAAGATGGCACAGGGTAAGACAAGTTTCAGGTTGGCTGTTCATAGGGCCACTATGAGCTGTACCGGACACAATGGCACCTAACAACAACAAGCCACCAGAGTTCTCAAATATAACATAGACTACCAAAAGAACAAACAAATTTGTCTGGGAAGGAAGAGCAGTCAGAGAGATCCTTAAAAGTAAGGATGTTGGCTGCCAGAGACGGAGTTCCGCCACCAGACGGGCCGGGAAGAGACCCAGGAAGAGCAATAGTCAGCCATCCACCGCAGAACCCCAGAGGAGTGAAGACTACCTGCCACTGTGTGACCCCCCTGCAGCCCGCACCTGTGTGACCCCTGACCAGTAGCACCCAAGCCCCGCCCCCCACCTCTTGGTGGTAGTGTCCAAGGCCTGCGCTCCTTACCCCCCCTAGTCCCTTGCTTCCACGCACCTCAGCCCCCACCACAGCCCTGTGACCTTAGGGCACCACCACAGATCCAGCCATCACCTGGAGCTATCAACCGAGCTGTTGTGGAACTAACCTGGCAGAAGAAAGGCCGGTAGGATCTTATCTGTGTTTACTGGGGCTGATTATCTGGGAGAGCACCTAAGG
>NW_006399823.1:14494771-14495583 GCF_000299155.1 Elephantulus edwardii | reverse complement strand
AAAAAAAACAAAAAAATTAAGGATGTTGAGATTCCATCTCACATATTTTGGATATGATATCAAGAGCAACCATTCTTTGGAAAAAGACATCATTCTGAAAAATAAAGGGTCAGTGAAGGAATATAAGACCCTTAATGAGGTGGATTGACACATTGACTGTAACATTGGATATAAACACAGTAGAGATTATGAGGATGGCACAGGGATGGGAAGGCTTCATTCTTTCATACCTCGGGTCACTATGTGTCAGAGTTAATTTGGTGCGATCTTACAACAACAACATGTGTAATATAAGGCATTCTGGTACTATGGCAGATTAAATGTTGACCTGCTCACCAAAACGGTCATTGTTTTGAATTCACCAGCCACTCCATAGGAGAGAGCTGAAGTAGTCTGCTTATATAGAGATTTAAAGCTTTGAAAACACTAAAATACACCTCTACTCTGTTCTACAGAAACAAGAAGCCTTGGTGGTGTACTATACAATGTACCAGGCTCCAAAGTGAAGCTCAGCTGTTTGAATCTCTAGGGGCGAAAGATGGACAGGCTCTTCATGTAAAGATTTACACTCTCAGAAAGCTTATGGAAGGTGTCTCCATGAGTCAGAAAACTCGTCACTTGGAGTGTTTTGTGTTGTTTTGTCTTAAAGAGATAAGACTACTAACATAATTTATTGTTTGAGGTTGAATCAGAGATGGGGGAGTTATGTAAAGGGCATTTTTTTAATTAAATTTTATTAGTTTTAATGAACATTTACAGAGATTTCGGGTTTTCATTCATTCATTGTTGCACTGTTTTCTCCACCCTCATCC
>NW_006399823.1:14491491-14493396 GCF_000299155.1 Elephantulus edwardii | reverse complement strand
GACTCTGGAGAACATTATGCTGAGTGAAATGTCCTAGTCACAAAGGGACAAATATTGCATGGTGCCACTGTTGTAGAATGGGACTGTCCTTGGGGTTGGGGAGAGACTGAGTAAGATGGGTTCAATAATGTATGCTGCTCTGAAACAGAGAGGGGAGAAAACTGTTAAAAAGAGATATATGATTAGGTATTTCGTTCATGACAGGAGTCTAGAGCGATGGCTCCATGGTGGAGTGGACCTGGGCGAGGGTTTGTAAAATAATGAAAGAATCTTTTCTTTTTCTTTTTCAGGAGGGTAATATCTGGTGGGGGGGAGCCTTGGGAGGGGACAAATCTACAACAATGAATGAATGGAAATCCAAAGCCTATGTAAGGGACATTATCAGGGCAATAATACAATTTGTATGTAGATGGTATAATATAATTATACCCATGCCAAATTATATTATTTTGATAATTGTACATTATGAATTGAGCGAAAACCGAAAATATCAGTACTTTAAATCCACCAGCCACTCCAGGGAAGAAAGATGTAATACAGAGATGCCCCAGAAACCCAATGAAGTGTCACTATGTGTCTGAATTGACTTAATGGCAGCAATTTTTTTTCCAGAGAGGCAAATGTGATTGTAAAAGAATTTCCTCATCCTTAGGAAATCTTATCCAACATATTTAGGAGTCACAATGATTTCTACTTCATTCTCAAATGCCTTTGCTCCAAAACAATAGTGAAAGAGAAAGAATGAGACCAAGACAATAAATAAGAAAATGGAATTAAATAAAGTGATATTCTGGGAAAAGAATACACTGAAGTCCTTTGAATCACATTTAAAACTTTTCATTAAACTTGAAATAATATCAAAATAAAAAGCTTTTTTGAAAAATAATCCATATGAGAAGAGGGAGAAAATATTACTGTTGCAAGGAAAACGCAATTGACGGCTCCAAAAAAGCATGGCTTGAGGTGCTATGATATTGTCCTCTATGCTTGTTGTAACTCTGGAGACCTTGATAAGAGGGTCTTCTTATTTGTTCTTAACATTTTTTGTAAAACCTTTTCTTCTCTTGTGTCTCTCTTTTCTCCATTGGTACTACTAAATGAGGAAACATTCTTATTAATCATATTGTAATTTACACTTGACTGTATGGAGTACTGGGCTTCATACTGAAAAGAACACAGCATCAAATTAGACAGGGCTGTTTTCCAATCAGTGGTCTTATAATGTAAGACATGCCTTCTTGCTTACGTTTAACTGTTTACTTGTGATAAAATGAATACTAACCAAGTGTTGTAAGACCACCTATCTCTGAGGGCATGCTGTGTGCTGAGACAAAGAGGCATTGGAGTGGGTACCAGGGAATGGAAAACACTTCCCAAAGTATCTGTCTTCCTTCCACACAGACCTGCAATCTGACACACACTCTTTGCCTTTTATTGTTGTTGTTTGATGCCGTCGAGTCATAGATGACTCATAGCGACCCTATGAACGAACTCTGTTCCTACACAGAGTTTCCGGAGGCAAGCCATTTCGGAAGTGGATGTCGTTCCTGCTTCCAGGCTTGATTTAGTCGAGAAGCTCCAGCCAACACTGTCCACCATGGGTACCCATTACCATAATTGGCATATCACTATCACAGTGCTCAGCATCACAGCAACCATGATTTCCTTTTATTACACAAGGAATTTTTTTATGACAAGTAGAATTTTAATTTAAAATTAAAACACGCATAAATCTTATTTGTTGGAGAACACAGCTTTGTTGTCTTATTGTTGTTGTTGTTATGTGCCGTCGAGTCGTTTCTGACTCATAGTGACCCTATGCACAACAGCCCTAAACCCTGCTCTATCCTGCGCCAACCGCACTGCCTCTGACACACCCATCCCAATTACCCCAGTCACCGAATC
>NW_006399823.1:14486643-14490181 GCF_000299155.1 Elephantulus edwardii | reverse complement strand
ACTTCTTCCTTCATCACCATAGGCTCTTGCTCATATGTTATTTCTTTAAATTCCTCTGTATCTGCCAATTCCTTTTTATATAATGACTCAGTATATTCCTTCCATCTTCTTTTAATATTTCCTGGATCATTTAATATTCTGCCCAAAGCATCCTTGATTACAGCAACTCTAGGTTTGAATCTGTTCACAAGGAATTTTAACATCACTTCCTCGATATTTCTTTCAGAGTCAGATATTAATGGCTAAAAGGAGGTTTCATAATAATTTTCTCTTGTCCCCCCTTCTTCTTTCTCTCTGTCTTCTTGTGTTTTGATTGGGTGAATTTTTACCTAATTAATTAATTCGTATCCTGTAGACAAGGATTAGAATTTGGCTTTGACCTTAGATTAAACTGGGCGCACCATGTAGGTTTCTGTTTAGTTGGAACTGTAAGCAAAAGATATCCCCTGGTAAGCAAATTCTGCCTCCAATGAGAAAGAAATTGGTTGAAGACCATTTGTGACTAGTTTGGTGAACTAGAAATTTTCATGCTTTGAAGTGAATGTGTTCCATTGGGAAAATCTACCATCAAGGACCTTTCCAAAGTGCTAAAGACCAACTATGTCCATTTAAACACAACATACATTTATCTACATCATAGTCTTTTCCGTTGTCTCCTGTGAATTTGAAATTTGGACAATAAATAAGAGTTACAGAAGAATTGATGGCTTTGAACTGTGGTATTGGAGAAGAGTATTGAATATCCCGTGGGCTGCTAAAAGAACAAACAAATATTTTGGCAAAAGTGTAACCAGAGTCCTCCCTAGAAACAAGAATGATAAAACTTCATCTCAAACATACTTTGGGCTTGTGGTTAGGAGGGACTAATCTTTGGAAAAATGTATCTTGCTGGGAAAAGCAGAGGGCCAAAGATTATGAGGATGGCCAAAAAGAGAGCAAGATTCAGATTTTTTCTCAGGGTCACTATGAAGTGTAGTAAACTCAATGTACCTCACAAAGTGAACAGTGTCACCTTTCCTGAATATCAGAACAGAGACACCATGTACTGAGTAGTCAAAACTGGTCTGATGGCGGGCATAGTCCGATGGTGATTAATTTTATAAAACACAATGTATGGGAATGATTGTATGAAACATAATGTCAATGAAGCAAAGTATAAAATATGTGCATGCATACACGCATCCCACTACATACATGAAGCACAATGTTTGTGAATAATTATATGGATGTTGTTGTTGTTCTTAAGTGCCATCAAGTCATAGGCAACTCATAGCAACACTATTTGTCTTTTCTCCAGGTTCATAGGGTTTCCAGAGGCAAGCTATGATGGAAGTGGATGCCACTCCTGCTTCCAAGCTTGTTTTAATTGGGGAGCTCCACCAAACACTGTCCACCATGGGTAATTATTCTCGCATTTGACTCATCAGTGTCACAGTGTTCGGTTTCACAGCAACCACAAGTTACCTCTGTACAGCGAGTGGACATGTCAGGGTTACACGACCGAGAAAAATGTTTCACCAAAAACAATTAAAGGCAGGCCTTGAGGGCCATGGAGTAGAGTCACCCACCTTTGGCTCAGGAACATGACTTTCTGTCCTCTAGGCAAACTGCTCTCTCTTGTGCTCATTCTCTCTCTCTCTCTCTCTTGGTGTTGTTAAGTGCCGTCGAGTTGTAGGCAACTCATAGCTAGCCTATGAATGAAAGTCCTGGACACCTGTATAACTTCCATCTATGCGTACCAATAAAAATGTGGAAGTGGAAAAATAATTGTTCAGAATAATTCTTTATGGATAAGCATTAATGCTATTAACATTTGACCCATACAAAATTATTGTGCTAGCAATACCAAATTAAGTGGTGGTGGTTGTGATTGTTAGGGGTCATTCAGTTGACTAAGACTAATAATGACCCTGTGAATAACAGGTCTAAACCTACCCTATCCTGTGCTGTCCTCACCATCTTTGATATGCACTAGCCCATTGTGACATGTGCAACCCATCTCATTAAGGTGGTTCTTGTTATGTGCTGTTGAGTCACTTGACACTCATAGCGACCCTATGTACAATAGTCCTGAACCCTGCACAATAGCCCTGAACCCTGCTCTATCCTGTGCCAACTTCATTTTCTCTCACATCTACCTCATTACTCCAGTTCCTGAGGCAAGTCCAACCTTCCAAGCTTGATGTCCCTCTCCAAAGACTGGACCATCCTTGCAACATAATGCCCAAAGTATGTCAGATGAAGCTTCAGAATCCTTTCTTTCAAGGAGGAGCCTGATTTCACCCTCTCCAGGAGGAACCTGTTTGTTCTTTTAGCAGTCGATGGTATATTCAATACTGTTCTCCAGCACCACATCTCAAAGACACTAATTCTCCCTCTATAATTCTTAGCCATTGTCCACTCTCTGGTGCATAGCAAGTAATTGTGAAAACCATGGCCTGGATCAGGTACACATTGGTCTCTAGATGGACATCAGTACTCTTTAGTACTCTGGAGAATTTGCTGACAGCAGATTTTACCAGTGCAATTCATCTTTTGATTTCCTGGGTGCTGGTACCAATAAGGCAGCAGACTCAAGCAGGAGTTCTATACTTTATGGTTTACAATCCACTCTAATACTTGGCTTTCCTCTATTAGAAACTACACAGAGGCAATAAAGGTTTGTGACATAAGAGTCCTTGTTATCCTGTTCCAAGTGAACTTGAGAGTCCATAAACTTTTCAATAGTAGATACGACTGTGAGAAATCATTATACCTGTATCTGATTTTCTATACATGTCAAGCTAGCTATGACCAACTGAAAGAATTACCTCAAATGTACAGAAGAAATAGAATTTTCATTGATATAGGTGAAAGCAAATTCTTCTTGCTTTTAGTATCATCTTGACACAAAGGGAACAATTTCAGCTTCACTTTATATAGAAAGATTTATGTCTGGAAAGCATTCATCTCTCCCTTGGGCAAGAACATTTGGCAATATTAACAAAAATGCCATGACTGACTATTTGTTGGCCAGAATTCTTTTACAATGCTATTAGTTTGATCAAATTGAATAAAACATGAAAACCAGTTTGCTTTAATGTTGTGTTACAAATAAATGCATGTGTGCACATATATGTGCATATGTACACGTGGGGGGTGCGATATGCATTGTTAGCTATGTGAAATCTGCCTGTAACCCATGGTGACCTCATATACATCTGCAGAAAATACTGCTTGATTCTTCTATATATATATATATATTGTTATTGGGCACTATCAAGTCCACTACAACTCATAATGACCCTATGAACAACAGAACTAAACCTTGCCCTACACTGTGTCATTCCAATCATCTCTGATGGGGAAAAAAAAGTTAAATTACAAAAGTCAGTGTAGGTGAGCTCTGGTGGTCTAGTGGCAAGAAGGTGTACTGCAATCCCAGAGGTTCATGGTTCAAATCCACCAGATGCTCTGCTGGAGAAGGAGGAACAATCTCCTCCTGTACCAGTTAGATCTGATTTGACAGTACACACACACAAAAAATAATAAATTTTTT
>NW_006399823.1:14480994-14485783 GCF_000299155.1 Elephantulus edwardii | reverse complement strand
GAAGAGGGGAAGACCCTCTATGAGATGGATTGATTCGGTGACTGGGGTAATTGGGATGGGTGTGTCAGAGGCAGTGCGATTGGCACAGGATAGAGCGGGGTTTAGGGCTGTTGTCCATAGGGTCGCTATGAGTCACAAACGACTCGACAGCACATAACAACAACAACAACATACAGAGGTTTGAAACTCATGGTTGCTGTGAAGCTGAACACTGTGACACTGATGTGCCAAATGTGATAATGGTTACCCATGGTGGAGAGTGTTTGCCGGAGCTTCCCGATTAAAACAAGCTTGGAAGCAGGAGTGAAATCCACTTTTGAAACTCTATGAACAGTGCTCAGGCCTTTCATTCATAGGGTCGCTATGAGTCGTCTATGACTTGATGGCACCTAACAACAACAATAAATTAACATACACAAATATATATGTAAATATATATAATTTTAACACATGCATTTTTGTTTTACAGCCACTTTATATATAGGGTGAGATAGAGATAGAGATGGAGATGAGATAGAGATAGAGATAGATATTGATAGAGATAGAGAGATGATATCTAGATATATAGATATAGATGATATAGACAGATATAGATTAGATTTATATCTATATTTAGATCTAGATTTAGATATG
The DNA here is from genome assembly GCF_000299155.1 of Elephantulus edwardii. Lineage (NCBI taxonomy): Eukaryota > Metazoa > Chordata > Mammalia > Macroscelidea > Macroscelididae > Elephantulus > Elephantulus edwardii. The sequence goes on along the minus strand of NW_006399823.1, from coordinate 14,485,150 downwards.
TGTGTATATATATTCATGTGTGTGTGTGTATATATAAAAATAAATTCTTCATATGTTGTTGTTGTCATCGAGTTGTAGGCGACTCATAGCTACCCTATGATAGAAAATTCTCAACACTTGTGTGACTTTCATTCTTTTTCCAGGTTCATAGGGTTTCCAGACGCAAGTTATTATGGAAGTGAATGCCACTCCTGCTTCCAAGCTTGTTTTAATTAGGGAGCTCCACCAAACACTGTCCACCATAATAAAACCATAAAAACACTGTCCACCAAATGGGTAACCATTATCGCATATGACACATCAGTGTCACAATGTTCAGCTTCACAGCAACCACAAGATACCTCTGTATAGCAAATGGACACACCAGGGCTATATGAACTAGAAGTATGTTTGAGCAAAAACAATGAAAAACAGGACTGAGAGCCTCAGATTAGAAGTCACCCACCTTTGGCTTGGTAGCATCATTTATAATTTTAGAATTTTAACTTTGCATCCAATGTTTTAAACATTTTTTTCATCATATACTTTGTATAATTAAAAATTACAATTTTTCACCAAAAATATTTACAATGGGAGGGAGGAAACATTTACAATGTTAGAAAAAAATGAATATTTTAAAAATCTGCAAAATTCAAGAATTAGTTCAGCACACCTTGAGAATATGTGCTTATAATCACAAAAGATAATATTCTAGTATTACTATCAATAGTGTGTAATTAATATAATAATATCATTAACATGATCAAGAAAATTGAAGTGAGACATTACACTGCATTTAAAGCAAGACAAATTCTGTTACAGTTAGTCCCACAGTCAAGACAGTAAGTAGAGTAGTTCTAGGACTAAATACAAACTTTTGGGGGAATTTCAGATAATATTTGCTATCTGCTCTCACCTGGCTTGTGAACATCAATTTTTGTCCTTATTTCACACTCACTGCCTAAAGACAAATCAAAAAGGGCCCAGAGGGCTAATCAATCTAGAGTCTCTGCAAGCAATCAACAACATCTTTAAGCTAAAACTGAAGTCTTTGGACAAAGAGAGTCACCTAAATATATAAATTAAACCAAGAGTTTGTGCTTCTAGGCTCATATTCTCATCTAAGTAGTACCTATGACTACCATCCACATCCTGTTGCCTCAAGCCTTGATATGCGTGACCCGCATGTTTCAGTTCAGATGCGTTACACTCTGCCCCAACATTGAACCCTGTTGTCATCACTCACAGTTCAATGAGTCATTCCCATTATTCTAGACATTATTTGTTGATTTGGATCTGACCATCTTTCAGCTCTGATTTAAGTGTTCTCGCTAGCCCTCTTTTCATTTTTCTCACCTCTTAAAGCTTGACCTTTTTAGGACCTTGAATAGGGAGATATTTCACCTCTAACATTTGAAGATATTTGTAGGAAAATATCCATAGATATAGAAAGAAGCCCAGTTAATGTGACTATCATTTAAATATATGCACTGGCCAACAATACTGCACATGAAGAAATTAAATAGTTTAACCAGCTCCTACAGTCTGTAATTCATCAAGCATGCAATCAAAGGTCATTGATAATTATTAGTTATTGGAATGTGAAAGTTGGAAACAAAAAGAAAAAAAACACTAGTTGGAAAATAGGACTTTGTTGATAGAAACGACCTTAGAGAGCCCATGATAGAAATTTATAAGACCAGTGACTTACTCATTTCAAATACCTTTTTAGCAACATAAATATTAACTATACGTGAAGACTTTACCAAATTACACACACAAAAATAAAATCCACTATATTTGTGGAAAGAGACAATGGAGAAGGACAGTACTATCAGTCAGAACAAAACTAGGGACCAATTGCAGAACAGACCCTCAATTGCGTATATGAAAGTTCAAGTTGAAACTAAGAAAAATGAAAACAAGCCCACAAAAGCCAATGTATGAGTTTGAGTATATTCTGCCTTAATTTAGAGACCATCTCAAGAATGGTGCAAGGAACACTAATTATTAAAGACCACGTAAATTGTAGGATGATATTAAGGACACTATAAATTAAGAAAGTACAATGTAATCTGAAAAACTAGGAATAAAGAAAATTAATGTCAGTAGAGATTATGAAATTTAATTGTGGAGTAGCTAAAGCGAGTGGAAGAAATGATGAAGTAGAAGAATTGAACAGAAAATTTCAAAGAGCGTCTAGAAAAGACAACGTATTATAATTAAATGAGCAAAAATTCGGTTTTAGAAAACCTAAAAGGATAGAGGAAACATTTAACATTTCTTAAGCAGGAAGATCAACTCAGAAAGAAAAATTCAAGCCTCAAATAGTACTTTTAAAGAATTCTGTGAGTAAAATGTTGAACAATGCAGTTGCGTTGTTGTTGTTATGTGCTGTTGAGTCACCTGTGACTGTCGAGTCACTTGCGACTCATAGCGACCCTATGTACAACAGCCCTACACCCTGCTCTATCCTGTTCCTATCTTACTGTCTCTGACACACCTATCCTCATTACCCCAGGCACTGAATCAATCCATCTTATTGAAGGTCTTCCTCTCTTTTTCTGTCTCTCCACCCTCCCAAGCAGGATGTCCTCTCCAGGGACTGGCCCAATTTACAACACGTCCAAAGTATGTAGATGAAGCTTCAGAATCCTTGCCTTCAAGGAGCAGCCTAGCTTCACCCTCTCTAGGATGAACCTGTTTGTTCTTCTAGCAGTCCACGATATAGTCAATAGTCTTCTCTAGCACCACAGTTAAAAGGCATCAATTCTTTTATCATCCCTAGTCACTAGCCAGTTTTCTGTTGCACAGCAAGTAATTGCAAGGATCTATGGCCTGGATCAGGCACACCTTAGTCTCCAGACTGACATCATTGCTTTAGAGAGGTCTGACAGCCGACTTTCCCAGTGCAATTCCTCTTTTAATATCCTGGCTACTGGTACCAAGAGTATTGATTGTGGAGCCAAACAAACTAAAGCTATTAACAATCTGAATCTCTTCACCATCTACATGATGCTGCCAATTGGCCCAGTGGTGAGAATCTTTGTTTTCTTGATGTTGAGCTTCAATCCATATTGAAGGCTGAAGTCCTTGACCTTCTGCAACAAGCGCTTCAGATCCTCCTCCACTGCAGCAAGCAGGGTTGTGTCATATTCATAATGCAGATTGTTGATGAGTCTTCCTCCAATCCTGATGCTATCTTTCTCATACAGCCCAGCCTCCCGAATAATCTGTTCTGCGTATATATTAAAAAGGTATGGAGATAGGACACATCCCTAGTGCACACCCTTCCCAATTTTGAACTGTGCAGTGTTTCCTTGCTTTTTTCTGACAGCTCCCTCCTGGTCCAAGCATAGGTTTCACATAAGCACAATTAAGTGTTCTTGGATTCCCATTTTTCTGAGTCAGCCACAGTTTGTTGTGATTCACACTGTAAACGCCTTTGCATCATCAATGAAACACAGGCATTTCTCTGGTACTCTCTGCTTTCAGTGAAGATCCATCTAAAATTAGCAATAAAATTCCTAGTACCACAGCCTCTTTGAAACCCAGCCTGCACTTCAGGCTGTTCTCTGTTGATGTGCTGTTCCTGTCATTTTTGGATAATCTTCAGTAGAATCTTGCTTGCATGTGATATCAATGACATTGTTTGATAATGTCCACACTCTCTTAAGTCACCTTTCTTTGGAATGTGAACAAATATAGATCTCTTCCAGTCAGTTGGCCAGGTGGTTGTACTCCAGATCTCTTGACACAAGTTGGTGAGCACATCCAGGGCAGCGTCTGTTTGTTGAAATATGTCAATTAGTATGCCATCAATTCCTGGGGCCTTGTCTTTTGCCAATTCTTTCAGAGCAGCTTGAACTTTTTCCTTTATCATCTCAGTTCTTGCTTATACACTGTTTCATGAAATTCTTCTGTGTCTGCCAATTCCTTTTGGTACAATGATTCTGTATACTCTTTCCATCTTCTTTTAATGCTTCCTGGATAATTTAATATTCTACCCAAAGCATCCTTAAGTATTGCCAACTTGAGGCTTGAGTCTGCTCTTCAGTTCCTTCAGTTTAAGAAATGCTAAATTCCAAAATCAATCTCCATAATAGTCTATGTGTTTCCTACTGCCAAGGGGGCCCTTTAGAGTAGTGAGAGAAGACATTCACCCTGAAACCCACAG
>NW_006399823.1:14457879-14480234 GCF_000299155.1 Elephantulus edwardii | reverse complement strand
TTTAACAGCTGATATTGAACTTCTCCAGTGATTCTTTCCACAAATGTAATTGATCTGATTACTATGCATATCATCAGGTGAAACTCATGTGAATAACCTGCATTTATATTTCTTGTACAATGTATTTGCAATGAGTAAGTCATTGTGCAAAATTCTGTCATTCTACCTCCAGCTTCATTTCTGTCACTGAGTCCATGTTTTCCAAGTACTGATCTTTCTTCTCTGTTCCCAACTTTTGCATTCCAGTCACCCATTATTATTAATGCATCTTGATTACATGTTTGATTGATCTCTGACTGCAAAAGTTGGTAGAAATCTTCTGTTTTCTTATCTTTGGCTCTGGTTGTGGGTGCCTATATTTGAATGATAGTGGTATTCACTGAACTTCCTCGTATGTGTATGAATATTATCCTGTCACATTATATTTCAAGACGGATCTAGAAATGACACTTTTAACTATGAATGCAACCCCATTTCTCCACATCTTTTCATCTCCAGCATAGTAGATCATATGATCATTTGACTCGGGTAATAGACATATATTAAATTGGGTGAAAGGAAAGCCTATATAAAATACAAGGAGCTCTGGGAACCCAGTGGTAAGAAGCTTCACTGCCATCTCAAATGCATATGGTCCGAATCCACCAGCTGTTTCCATGAGGAAAGAATGGGCAGTTTCCTCCCCTGCAATCTACTGCCTCTGAAAATCCACTGGAAGGTCAACTATGGGTCAGTTCTGACTCTACAGCACCTAACAACACAACAAATATAAAATAAGAAGTGATAAACACAGTCTTAAGAAAGAAGAAAGACAGAGTGGTACATAAGAGTTATGTTGGACATACCACAGACTTCCAGAAGAATAAACAATTCTTTCTTGGAGATGCATAGCCAGAAGCCTCCTTAGAAGGAAAGATAACCCATCTTTGCCTCACCTACTTTGGACATGTTATCTGGAGAAGCAGTCTCTGGGGAAGGATATCAGAATTGGTAAGGCAAACAGTGAATGGGAAAACAAAGATGATCTTCAGCAAGATGGACTGACACAGTGCCTGAATCAATTAGCTCAAAAATCAAAAGTTGTAAATAGTATAGGACTAAGCAGAGTTCTCTTGTGTTGTACAGAGGGATGCTATGAGTTGCAAACTCAGTGATACCTAATGACAACTGTGTCTCCTTCTTGTTTTTCTTGTCTTTTGATGCGCAATCTTTTGAAGACCCAGCACAAAAAAAAGAAGGTTCATCTTTAATATTGGAGCCTTTTTTTTTCTTCTTAATCTACTCCCTGTGAGTCTCAAATTTTCTTTTTCTCACCTTTTTAAAAAACTTTGTCTCAACAATAATTATTTACTAGTATACTTTTCTGATATCCGTTTTGATTTCCTTTTTCTCATCTGTGTAACCTGTAATTCTCTAACTGCATTGAAAACTGTGAATCACTTGGTATACATGTTATATGAAAAGTGATGCATTTGAGAAAATTGTTTGACTCCATTGTAAGATCTCCGGCTTTCTTTGTTTGCTTTTCCTGATGTGTTGGCTTGAGAGAAACATCATGTTTTTACCATTTTGCCCAATTTACTTGTTATTCTCTGTCCAAAGCCACAAAGTTGTTTACATACATACCACAGAGGGAATGTGCTTATGCTATTAAATATATTACATTATATATTCTCTTTTACAATTTTGTACTTTATACTGTATCATCAACATTGTGGCTGTTGTGTACCTTCAAATTGGAATCAATCTATAGCTGACCCTCCAACAGGTTTTCAGAGGCAGTAAATTTCACAGAAGGAGGCATGCCTTTGGGATTGCAGTGCAGCTTCTTATCACTAGGCCATCCTAACTCCCTATAGATTTTTATGCATTCCATATCACTTTTCTATTATTTTTCATTTTCCCAGATACATACTTTGTATCCTCTATGTTCTAGTTATTAAATAAATATCAACGTTGTTGTTGCTATGTGCCATCAAGTTGCCTGTGACTCATAGTGACCCTATACAATCAATAGCTCTGAATTCTGCTCTGTTCTGAGCCAATCTGACTGTCTTTGACACACCTACTCCCATTTATCCCTGTTACTATGTCACTTCATCTCATCTGGATCTTACAGTTAAATTTAAACCCCTTGTCTTTAGTTACCAGAGAAGTGGAAAATAAAAGTGCCAATACAACAAATCTTAAACTGGAGATCCTGAAAAACTGTGTGCGTGTTTATTAAGCAAACTAGGAGTGTTTATTTGAGTGTCTATTCTTGTTAATCTAACTTTTAGGTCCCAATTTCAATGATATTTTATGACATCCCAAAGAAAGGACCCTTTTCAGCACTCTAACAGTCACTAAAAACAGCAAGAATGTGTTTGTTACTAGAACTTGGTTTAAGTCACTTGCCAAAGGGAGAAACTTTCTGGAAGTTTGTCATGGTAAATCAATGCGTTTGTCATGGGTTAAAGACTGGCAGAAGATACACGAAAACCTGACGCTGATCGCTGGGTTACAAATGACTTGCAGATGTGAAAATGTGTTTCCCAATAAAAAATAAGACAAAATGCCAGGCTGCCTGGCAAGAAGGGGCCAAACACCTGCCTTAAAACAATGAGAATCAAAAAAGCAGCAACAATCTAGATATTCCTGAAACTTCCTCCCGGAAAGCTAACAATTGTCCCTTCTATATATGTATATTTTTTCCGCCAAAATACAGATTCCTCCATGGAAAACACATAAAGCATATATTTATCATTTCTTTCTCGGCACATATGAGATGCACTTGTCTTTTCAACCTTTGTGACACTGATTTATACTGGGCCTGGTTCTAATTCTTCCATTTCTGTACTGATTACAGAACACTTCTTCAGAGCAGCCTCACAGGGCCTGGCAGCAGGTTCCAAATGACTAGCAGCTGCCTGCTTGTTCTTCAAGTTCATTGCAGAGATTCAGGCAAATTACCATAATGTGACAAATGGTATCACTGTCGACCCTATGTTTCTTACGAGTCTGAGATACAGATCTACCCTTGGGTTGGATCATTTCAAAAAAACAAACCAAGCAATTTCTCATGAGGCATCTATCCCAGGAATGAGGGATTATAGGTCACCCGGTAGAAAAGCAAATTTGTATCTTAGGTCAAGAGGTGAATAGCCAATTACCTTGTAGGATAATCAGGCCTCATTAAGACACACGTTTCACATTTACAGGTAAGTTCAATGAATGGTTAGTCAAAGGATTTGCAGACTCAGGGACACATTCAGGACTGAAAAAAGAAGAATTCTAGAAATCCACCAGGATTAATCAAACGTTCTTAATTTTCTTTTTTAAATTCACCGTCAAAGTTGTAAAGATATCCTTGCAAAGTGATTCAGTTTAAAACGCAATGTAGTTGTTGAGAGTGACCGTGAAGTTGGTGCCCAATTTATGAGACCAGCATGTCAGCACAATAGAACGCAGTGCTGTCTGCGTGAAAACAATGTACACGAAATTTGTATGTAAACCAGTATAAAATATTTTTTTAAAAAGTAACAAGCATAATAGATTATTTTTTTTAAAAAATGCAATGCTGGTTGGTTCTGTATCCTCACGATAATTTTGGGATTGAACATTGTGACTCTTCACTGGATAATCTTTGGAAGTTAATCACCCTGCTTTCTTTCTAGTTCTAGAAAGTCAAGAAGCTCCACAGAAAATTGTTCAATACAACAGAGAAAAAGAGTTTGCTTGGCACGTGAACAGTCTTGACTGGCCTTTTCCTAACTCCGCAAGGGGCAAATCCCTGTCTATTACATCCACAATACAAAACCAATTCCGATGAGGTCAGACGTGTCCCCACAGCTACCACACCCACTTCTAAAACCACCCTCCTAGGACTCTTCACGTTTTGGCAATGGATCTGCTAATCTGAACCACATTCACAATTACAGGCCTTATAGGGATGTTAACAGTTTACAATTCAGGTAAGAAATGGTCAGGATATAATTCTGAACCCAGGACATCTTGTCAGAAATGCTTGAAGGCTCTGGCATACTGACAGCTCTTTTAACCTTGCTAGTTATGGCGTTGTCCTTCGCCTAAATCCTCTACTAACCTTAGAGGAAGGCCCTAAATCCTGCTGCCATGTGGCAGTAGTCTAGTTCAGCTTTGTTTCTCACACAGGTCTCTGGTTCTCTGCCTCCTCTCTGCTGCTGTGATGCTTCAATCTCAGTCTGTGCATTTTGTGCAGAAATCTCTGGGATAATCTCTGTCTCCATCTCAGACTATTGTATTTAATATAGAAATCTCTAGATGCACGATCTCTGCTGCTTCTTTTATGTTGGTAGCAAGATTCCCATTTCCTGTCTCTAAAATCTGCTGTCAGGGCCAGTCAGTCTAGAGACTAAGGTGCACATGATCCAGGCCATGGTTTTCGCAATTACTTGATATGGATCAGAGAGCTGAAAAATGACCAAAGATGACAGAAGAAGAATCGAGATCTTGGAGCTGTGGTGTTGGAGAAAAGTCTTGAACGTACCATGGACCTCCAAGAAAACAAGTAGGTCTGTTTTGGAGTGGTTGAAATCAAGTTTCTTCTTGGAGGCTAGGGTTTTGAAGCTCTGTCTCACACACTTTGGGCACGTGGCCAGGAGGGACCAATTCTTGGAGAAGGACATGATGTTTGATGGAGAGACAGGTCAGAAGAAGGTCCCAGATGAGATGGATACAGTAAGTGGAGTAATGAGGGTTGTTGTGTGGGAGTCAGTGAGACTGGCTCAGAATAGGCAGGTTTCAGAGTGATTGTGCATAGGGTCACTATGGGTCACATCACAGGCAAGTTGACGGCACCTAACTACAACAACAAACCTGCTCAATTTAAGCCTGATGGGATCACAAAAGTAACCAATCCACTCATTAGTAGTCTACATACTCAATTTGCATGTTCCCACTCAAAAGGAAAATTATTTACCTCACTCACTTTGTTTGTATTATCCTACTTAGCCATTGAAAGTAAAAGCCCATAGCTAAGAAAGCCATTTTGAACAAAGAATCTCTGGTACCATGGGTATCAAAACATCAGAAAAGCTACTTAAGGAATGTGTGGTGATTGTGACTTGAAGTACATCAGCTGAGAATTGAATCCAAGTGGAGAACATTCTGACACTACATCATCAGTATGAATGAGTTCTGGTGGCATAGTTCATAGATAATTGCCTGCTATCCCATAGCATCTCTATGGCAGTTCATATCTACCTGCAGCTCTGAGGTAGAAAGCTGGACAGTTTCCCTCCCCTGTGCATCATAGACTTGACAATCTGCCGGAAGTTTATCTACAAATCAATTCCAACTTGACAGCACCAAACTTTTAGAGTCCCTTTAATGATAATAAATATATTTACAAAAATAAATACAAATATAGTAAATATTAAATTTATTCAATTACTCAGAAAAGGAAATTACAGTTAGACTTTACTGCTAGAATAGGTTTTGGGTTTGTTTTTTTTTTCACTTAAAAAAGTGAGAAGTATTGTTTCTTTATATATCTACCCAAATTTGTGATTGGAAAGGTTTTTAATTTCTGTTAACAACTGGTATGAGGATTTTCAGAGTTTCGGTTTATGTTTATTCTTGAAAGGTTTGTTTTGGTTAAATATGAGTCAACTGCATTAAATTTATTATAATGGCATAATTAAAATACTTAGATGCTGAGGCCAAATATATTGGAATCTATTGCTTTGGTAGTTTAATTTTACGGAAAAAAAGTCCTACTTAAATGAACACCTGCTCAAAGAATAATCTGGTAGAAAAGATCACATTTGACATAAATATAAACTAGAAAAATACATAATAAAATTATAAAACCATTATTCTGGTTTGACAACAATGGCGAAAAATGAATATTTATACATTATAATGGATTGAGGCTCAATGTCAAGAAGACAAAGATTCTCACCACTGGACCAATTGGCAGCATCAGGATGGATGGTGAAGAGATTGAGATTGTTAACAACTTTAGTCTGCTTGGTTCCACAGTCAATACTCTTGGCACCAGCAGCCAGGAAATTAAAAGATGTATTGGGATGGGAAAGTCTGCTGTTAGGGACCTCTCCAAAGTACTGAAGAACAATGGTGTCTCTCTGGAGACTAAGGTGTGTCTGATACAGGCCATGGTCTTTGCAATCACTTGTTTTGCAGAGAGTTGGGCAATGACTAGGGAGGATAGAGGGAGATTTGATGCCTTTGAGCTGTGGTGTTGGAGAAGAGTATTGAAGGTACCATGGACTGCCAAGAAAACAAGCAGATTCATTTTGGAGAGGGCTAAATCGGTCTGTTCCATGGAGGTTAGGATTCTGGGGCTTCATCTGACATACTTTGTATATGTTGTAAGGAGAGATTGGTCCTTGGAAAGGGACATCATGCTTGGGAGGGTGAAGGGACAGTGCAGGAGGGAAAGAGGTGGATTGTCTCAGTGACTGGGGTAATAGGGATGGATGTGTCAGAGGCAGTGCAATTGCCACAAGACAGAGCAGGGTTTAAGTCTGTTGTACATAGCATCGCTATGACTCGTAAGCAACTCGATGGCACATAACAACAACATAACAATGATGGAAAATATTACAGATATCCATGTTGTCATTTTCAACTTCCACATTCAGTTAATCAAATCATTCTTATAAAAAATATAATTATAAATAATAATAAATAATATTATATAAATAATATAAACAATTATCAAGAGCATTATAAATACAATTATTCTCAGGATGTAGAATGTATAATAATAAAAGTTCTTAGATTGAATTGTGTTCTAGGATTCACATTCTTCTCAGAGTCAGCCAGTTTGTTGTGATCCACACAGTCAAATGCCTTTGCATAGTCAATGAAACGCAGATAGACATTCCTCTGTTACTCCCTGCTTTCAGCCAAGATCTATCTAACATAAGCTATAATATCCTTAGCACCACGGCCTCTTCTAAACCCAGCCTGCACTTCAGGCAGTTAGCTGTTAATGTGCTGTTCCAGTCGTTTTTGGATAATCTTCAGCAGAATCTTGCTTGCATGTGATATCAATAACATTGTTTGATAATTTCCACACTCTACTGGGTCACCTTTCTTTGGAATGGAAAAAAAATATAGATCTCTTCCAGTCAGTTGGCCAGCTGGTTGTCCTCCACATCTCTTGGCACAACTTGGTGAGCACATCCAGGGCATTGTCTGTTGAAATATGTCAATTGGTATGCCATCAATTCCTGCAGCCTTGATATTTTGCCAATTCTTTCAGAACAGCTTGAAATTCTTCCTTCATCACCAAAGGCTCTTGCTCATACGTTGTTTCATGAAACTCTTCTGTGTCTGCAGATTCCTTTTGGTATGACTCTGAACATTCTTTCCATATTATTTTAATGTTTCCTGGATCATCAAAGCATCTGTAAGTATTGCAACTCAAGATTTGAATTTTTTCTTCCGTTCTTTCAGTTTCAGAAATGCTGAGCAAGTTCAGTCCCTTTGATTTTTCTATCTCCAGCTCCTTGCACATTTCTTTGTAATACTTTATTTTATCTTCACACACTGCCCTTTGGAATCTTCTGCAACAACTGGAAAATTTCTAGATATTTGATGTATTAAAATAATTTTCATTTGTACTACCTGAAATGTTTAACATTTTTTGTTATACTAATTAATTTACAGAATTTGAATACGCTGTTTTTCACACCAGTTCCTTCCCATTTCCCTAACAAAGTTTAACTTTTAACTGACTGTTTTGAGCCCAACATTTCTGTGGAATTTTGTAGATGCCATTTAGAAATACAAAAATTTTTCCAAAGTTATAGTATATCTATAATGTGAATTAAAAACAATTCCTATAGTTCCCTACTCTAGTAGTATTCAAAACATTCTTAAGATTATCCTATTTTGCATTATTTTTGCATAACAGATGGCTATGATTACATTTAAGATACAAAGATAAGGTATTATTTTTTTTCTTCCTCTTTTAGCTTAATGATTAGCCCATACTTCAAACATTTCTCAAAATAACATCAAAATTTATTGGACTGAGTTGATGCATGAAAATGGTATTTCTTTCATTACAGAAATTTCTTTCTGAAGTAGAATGTATAAGCAAAATTATTCTTTTATGGTATTTGACTTTCCTGTTTCTAATTATTAGCAGAAGATTCCTGAGTTGGCATTTCTGATGACTAGATAAATCCATTTATGTCACATGAAAAATATAGAAGGGTTCTGTTAAAAACACTTAGAAATCCTATCAACTATGATCTTTCTACAGAATAATACTATTGGAAAATGCATTCCTGTGACATGTTTATAGTCTTAAAGAGCTGTCACGCCTCCCAAGTTGGTTTAAAGATTTCATATTCCAATTTAAAAAAGAGAAGACGTTTTGATAAGATTGAGATATTAGAGGAATAAAGAGAAAAAAATGGTTTTCCCTGTGATTAGTGCAATGCATTTGACAATTTATTTAATCAACAAAGACTTTAAAAGTATTTGTATATTTGAATTCTCCTAGATTGACTACGAGACTTAAAGGATTTTCTAACAGGTTTAACAAATATTAAAATTTATATGAAGAGAGTATCTCTGGTGTAAGGATCCACACACATTTTATATGAAATTGAAAAGCAGACCCTGACATTTAAGCTTAGCTATTAGTCATGTTTTCAAGAGTCATAGGAGAAGAAGCCAAGGCCTCTCATGGACCCAGTGTAATCCCTAGCTGTCTGGAAGAAAGCAAACTCACCTAAGGAAGAGTTCGATTCACACAAAGTGGAAAAGAATGACAGGACAAAATTTAATCATCAAGACGGAAATGTTGCGTTGGTTCCTGGTCACCGTTCTTGGTACCTTTACAGCTTCTCTTCCTCATTAGTTACTCCAGATTAATCCTAGCTAAGGCATTCACCAATGCTCAAGCTTTGGACTTTCTCAAATCTTTTAATAAAAGCCTTTGTAGACCCAATTGACTATCATTTCTCAGATTAAATGAGTTAATAACAATGTATGTTGAGTAACTACCTTGTGCTAGATAGAGCTTTTTATGTTCCCTCACTTCAGCTTATGGTAAATTGCTGTTGAGCTGAATCCAACTCAAGCCAACCTCATGCACATTTAATAGAATTGTGCTCTTTGAGGTTTTCAAGAGCTATTTTTTTTTTTTAATTAGTAGATCACCAAGTCTTTCTTCCAGGATATTTTTAGAGTGGATTAAAATTGTCAGTCTTCTGGTTTACCAGTTACGTACCCCTCAAGACTATCCAGTCTCATGGTAACCCTATTAGATAGGAGTTATTTTCATATGTTTTGAATTAAAGTTTAGAATGGTGGGCAACTTGTCCAAGGTCACATAGGTGAAAAATGGGAAATTTGGGATTTGAAATTAGGTATGTGTACCTCTAATATCACCTTTCAAATAAAAGCCGGATGGCCAAATTTCTCATGTTGCTCAGCCTGTTTCCATATTGCTTCACCAAATACAAGCAAAATCTACCAAACCATATGTGACCTAGATCACAGCCTCGGGTAAAGGTAACTTTATAAATCATCACTGTATTGGGGTGGTAGTTTATGTTGTTTTAGTGGTCCCAAACTGGGGGTTGATGTCATGTCTGTGATCAATTTGGTGATACAAGGGATTGTTAATACACAGCAACAGCCTGAACTCCTTTGATTCAGTTTGGCTATGACCAAGGAAGAAGCCATTTATGTCTTGTCTCTACACAAAAGCCTTGTCTTATTTTCTAATTTTTGTCATTTAGTTCATTGTGTAAGTTTTTGTTTCTTTGATTATTGACATTGTCTAACTACTCCATCACTGGTTTAATCATCTTTATAGAACTTGTTTGATATGTAATGCTTCTTAGAATTTAATTTACAAATCCCCTCAATAAATATTTATTTTCTTTTAGCCATCATATAAGGTACTACCAGAAACATACACAATACTGAATAAGGCTGGGTCTTGCCCTGAGGAGTTTTTATCTCATTTTCCTGGTCATCTATCCAGTTCTTGCTTAAAGCATGCTGTCTGTAAACCATTATAAGTTTCATCATAGTCATGGTGTAGACTCTACATGAGTTGACAAAGAATCAGTGGTCTCTATAACTGGATGGTGCTTTAGAAAGTAATGGTCATTCAATTGCAAAAGGATACAGTGTCTCTTAAAGCATGGAATTTCTTTTAAACATCTGTGCTCAGATGATTAAAGAATTTCTTAATCTTGATTAATTGCCACTTGGTACTGGACATTCTTTACATGGGTTTGATAACATCTTTTTTATCTTGCAGTAGAGGGTCTTCTGATCTAGAAAGGCTTCAATTCATATGGTAGATGTCTTTCTTTGTAAAACGAGGAAAGGTGATCTGTTTGGTTTCCTTTGATGTTTTTGAACATGACAGATGATTATCCTGAGCCTAATGACTCTCATGTGTGGGAGGCCTTTCCTTGTAGTAAAGAGTTTCTTTCTTCTATAAGTTCTCCCTCTAAATGATGTTTTATCTCATAGCTCTATCTCCAGTTTGAAAGCCCTATTAATGAAGTGAATTAGCTCTTGCGTCTTGAACTGTATGATTCTTTTGGATTATTTAACAATGGAATTATTTCTTTAGTCAGATCTGTAGGATAACAATTTTCTTTAATTATGACCACAACTGAAATTCTTGACTTAACTATTTACTAATCTAATTATTCCTATTTTGGGATTAAACCCAAAACAGAGGGTTAAGATAGAGGTGATTTAAAGATTTGGACAAGAGAAGAGATTTTGAATTTCACTTATTTTCCTCCTTATTCTTCCTTGTTTTTTTGTAATAAAATTCTTTCTTCCAAATTAGAAATTCAGGTAAAAAACTCAACTAATTGACATTGAGTCAGAAACGAGTCATAACAGACCCACTAGCATGTTCTCAGAAGGTATAAATCACATAGGAGGAGATTGCCTTAAGAAGAATCTCTTAAAGAACCTGGAAGATTTGAACTGTCTACCTTTGGATTGGGAGCACAAGTCTTTACCCATAGGACCACCAGGGCTCTCTAATAATACTAAGAGAGTGTGAGAGCTCTTGAAAAAGTGCTTTTATAGTCACTGCATTAGCCCCCATTTTGGGGCCATGCTGCCCAGCTACCTTAAATGGACAAATAGTCTTGCAAAACATCAATAGCTGTGAGACCAATATAAGAGTGCTTTACACATTCTGGGAGAGGGTGATGATAGTGGTATTGAGAGGGTGAAGAGACTCTAGCATTGTTGTGAAGAAACTGTGATAATGCATAACCAGGGGATCCCTGGAGATGAAGCCACAGTTAAAATTTGTTTGTTGGATGACTGAAGGAAAAGTTGACTTGTAACTGCTCTAAGATAAAGTTTGTTAAATAACTGAGGAAACTAGAGGCTTCTTGCATTTGTGCTGCTGAACTAAACCTGGACTTTCATTAATTCAGGAATTGTGCCTTCTTAGTCTGTCTTGGGATTACTAGACTTGACTTGCATTTGGATGATATTCTTGGGCTTTCCAATTTTGAGTAAAGTCTGTGAGTTAATTTGCAATGAACATTGAACCCAATGATTGGTAGAAATAAGTGCAGGAGCATGTAGGTTTCGTGTCTGAAAATGCAGTTATTTATAAGGTACTGTGGATGTATTGGGGGAATACAATTTGCATGTTGCTAATGGTGTGTTTCTAAGTATGAATGTAATTAGCAAGAAGCTGTGCTACAATCCCAAAGGCTCATAGTTCTACTCCACTAGCTGTTCCCTGGGAGAAGGAAGGGCAATATTCTTCTGTTCAATTAATTGCCTCTGAAAACCCACTTAGAGTGTCAGCTATAGGTTAGTTCCAACTCAGTGGTACACAACAACAACATGGATGTTATTGATGGGGACAATTCCCCTTTATGAAGCAAGTAGACTTGGCCACACCTACAATGCATTCTCTCCAAGGAATAGCCTCTCCTAGCAGCATACCCAAAATATGCAAAACAGTATTTGTCTTTGTCATATTTATCTCCAAGAAGCATTCTAGCTGCATTTTCTCCAAGATATACATGTTGTTCTTTTCACTGTTGATAGGATATTCAATACTCTTCTCTAGCATCAGTCAAAGGCATCAATTCTTCTTTTATCTTTATTGATTTTCTAGCTCTCAGATGCATAGCAAATGATGGGAAAGACCATGGACTGAATTAGTCACACCTTATTCTTCAAACTGATATCATTGCTTATCAGTAAATTATAATGGTGCCTGACAACAGACTTGCTCAATGCAATCTGTTACTTGATCTAACTGTTAGTACCAATGTAAGCCAGTTGAATATTAATTAGATATTAAAAAAGTGAAAATTTACCCTAAAAGAATCCTAGTAGTAAATAGTAGGATTTGGAAAAGAGTGTGGTCTTAGCCTGAGAAAGGTTAACACTCTGAAGATAATTATGTTTGAAAGAAGCCAAGTATAAAAAGAAACTTTGCCAATAAATTAAGAAAAGGTGAAGCTGATACTGAACTCATGATGATCACTTGAGTCTAATTGACGGGAGGAAGAGAGAAGCATTAGAGCCCTTTCCAGGACTTTACATTAAAGGAAACTGGTGAGTATGCTCAACTTATTGTGACCAGCTAGATACACTTAATGAGTCGAAGTGGGAGATATGCAATAATGAAGAGACAGGATGAGTATGGACTTATTCCCTCAGCTCTCCCCACCATGCATGGTGAATGGATAAGTGAAGGAAGGTTGCTGGTTTGTGAAGCAAGGAGTCTTGAGAGGATCCTGGATGTGTTGAATTGACCCATGTGGGGCTAAGATTGAGTGAAGTAACCAACCAGTCTGAAACACAGGGAAAAGTGTGGACTCCTCAGTTTACAACTGATGTCCATTTAGATCTGGTCTTGGATGGCTGGGGATGTGTTGACCAGGAACCAATCAAAGTTGAAGAGAAGATGTTTTATTCTGTGTGCTATTGAGCTCTGGTGGCCTTGTGGCAAGAAGCTATGCTGCAATCCTGAAGGTATGTGGTTTGAGGTCACTGGCAGGTCTGTAGGAGAAGGATGGTCAATCTCCTCCCACACAACTAACTGTCTCTGAAAACCTGTGGGAGGATCAGCTATGGGTCAGTTCTGTCTTAATGGAACACAACAACAACAATATTATTTACTATTGCCTGATGGTTTGCTCTGGACTGGACCTTTGCTTATAGATGGGAAGGCTTCAAAGTTTCGGTTGTAATAGAAGGTTCTTCAGAGAAAAATACATGCTGGTTAACTCAGAGTACTGGTTTGATAGAATTGTACAAATCAGAAATTGATTCTCTAAGACAGGGGAATTAAGACTTAAGGAGTGAAGCATCTGGCTTACATACTTCCATGAATATATGTAATGGTAAAGGGAAGGTTGATCCTTCAGATAATGAGAGATAATGACTAGAAAAGCCAGTGGATGGTCTGGGATGTCAGAATCCTTAAAAATTGGCTTTTCTAGCTATTGCGTTAGCCCCTGTTTTGGAGGCATGGTCTCCAGCTACCTTAGGTGTGGACACATGGTCTTGAAAATCATTAAGAGCTGTGCAGTCAATGTAAGAGAATGCTTTCCATACTGTGAAAGACTGTGTTGGAGAGAGTGTTAAGAGATTGTGGTACTGCTGTAAAAAGACTGTGGCAAGGTGGAACCAAAGGAATCCTATAGATAAAGGCCACAGTTAAGGGTTTTACTTGCTGGGTAATTAAAGGAAAAAGTGACTTATAACTGCTCTGAGATAAAGTTTTCTGGATGAGTGAGGAAGCCAGAGGCTTCTTGTTTTTGTGCTGCTAAAATGAACCTAGACTTTCACTAGTTGACTGAGATGCTGTCTTTCACTAATTAAGGAATTGTGTCTTACTCTTAATATGTTTTGGGACTACTGGACTAAATCCAGACTTATATTGTGTGATATAATTTGCCTCTCATATTCTCCAGCCTTTCACCCTAATACTCTACAACTGTGAATAAAGTCTTTTAGTCTTGCAAAAAACTTTGGACCCAGTGATTGGTTGAAAAACTTGCAGGAGCATGGAGAATGTCATATCTGCCCTTGTATCTATTTTAGTACCGTGGATGGGGACAGTCCTCCTTTATGAAGCAGGTAGAAGACAGACTCAGGCAACTTCATGCTGCATCTGCTCTTTTCGCAAGTAGTGTATAACAAAGATAACAACAATACTTTTTTCTTACTAAAGCTGAGAAATCAGGTCAGTTAAATCTGTGGAAGGAATCATTGGAGAAATTCAACATCAGCAGGACTGATTGTGGAACAGATCATCAACTACTCATATGCAAGTTTAAATTAAAACTAAAGGAAGAAAAATCAAATCCATAAGAATCAAAATTTCATCTTGCATCTATCCCACTTGAATTTAAAAGCCAATTCAGAAACAGGTTTTAGGCTTTGAACACTAATGAATAAAGACCAGATGAGCTGTGAGAAGATATTAAGAATATAATCCATGAAGAATGTGAAAGGATATTACAAAGACAGAGGAAAAAGAAAAGACCAACATGTATATAAGAAGAGACTCTGAATATTGCACTAAAGCACCAAGAAATCAAAGAAAAGGGAAGAAATCAAGAAGTTAAGGAGCTAACCAGAAGATTTCAAAGGAAGCTTGGGAAGACAAAGCAAAGTATTATGATAAAATGTCCGAGGATCTGGAGTCCTAAAATCAAAAGGACTGAACTCACACATTTTTTAAGCTGAAGGAACTAAAGGACAAATATAAGCTGTGAGTTGCAATACTTAAAGATACTATGGGCTGAATGTTGAGAATGATACCAGAAAACACTAAAAGATGGAAGGAATGTACAGTCGTTGTTCCAAAAAGAATTGGCTGACACAAGAATTTAAAGAAACAACATATGAGAGAAAGATGGGAAATCTCTTCCCATGTGATTTATAGCTCACAAAAATCCTTGAGAAGGTCAGCTATGAGTCAATTCTCACCCAATAACAATGAGTCAATTAAGTTTATGTTCTTTTTCAAGAACATGCAAAAAAATGTCAGATGCGGTCTTATCATTCTCACTCTTAAGAAGCATTTTGGCATTATTTCAAAGACATTTCATGCAGTTTGACATTCCTTGTTCTGGAAATCTATGGCATATTCAATATGTTTTACAAATATCAAATTATATTTTATCAATTAGATTTCATTTGTCCAGTTTCTGAATGCATGTGTTGTTGTTGTTGTTATGTGCCGTCGAGTCGTTTGTGACTCATAGCGACCCTATGCACAACAGCCCTAAACCCTGCTCTATCCTGCGCCAACCGCACTGCCCCTGACACACCCATCCCGATTACCTTAGTCACCGAATTAATCGATCTCATAGAGGGTCTTCCTCTCCTGTGCCGTCCCTCCACCCTCCCAAGCATGATGTCCCTCTCCAAGGACCCGTCCCTCCTGGCAACATGTCCAAAGTATGTCAGACGAAGCCTCAGAATCCTTGCCTCCAAGGAATAGCCTGGTTTAATCCTCTCCAATATGAATCTGTTTGTTTTGCTGGCAGTCCGTGGTACATTCAGTACTCTACTCCAGCACCAGAGCTCAAAGGCATCAACTCTCCTGTCCTCCCTAGTCATTGTCCAACTCTTTGATGCCTAACAAGCGATTGCAAAGACCATGGCCTGTATCAGGTGTACCTTAGTCTCCAGAGAGACACCGTTGTTCTTGAGTACTTTGGAGAGGTCCCTAACAGCAGACTTTCCCATCGCGATACACTTTTTGATTTCCTGACTGCTGGTGCCAAGAGTGTTGACTGTGGAGCCGAGGAAACTGAAGCTTTGAACAATTTCAATCTCTTCATCATCCATCCTGACGCTGCCAATTGGTCCAGTGGTAAGAATCTTTGTCTTCTTGACATTGAGCCTCAGTCCATACTGAAGGCTGCAGTCCTTGACACTCCGCAGCAAGTGCATGAGGTCCTCCTCAGTTTCAGCAAGCAGGGTTGTGTCATCTGCATAACGCAGATTGTTATTAGATCTTCCACCAATCCTGATGCCACAATTCTCCTCATAGAGCCCAGCCTCCCGGATAATCTGCTCTGCATACATGTTGAAAAGGTATGGAGACAGGATGCATCCCTGGCGTACACCCTTCCCAATTTTGAACCATGCAGTGTTACCCTGCTCTGTTCTGACTATTGCCTCTTGGTCCAAGTATAGGTTTCGCATTAGCACGATTAAATGTTCTGGGATTCCCATTCTTCTCAGAGTCAGCCACAGTTTGTTATGATCCACACAGTCAAATGCCTTTGCATAATCAATGAAACACAGATAGACATTCTTCTGGTATTCCTTGCTTTCAGCCAAGATCCATCTAACATCAGCAACAATATCCCTAGTACCACGACCCCTTCTAAACCCAGCCTGGACTTCCAGCAATTCTCTGCTGATGTGCTGTTCTAGTCGTTTTTGGATGATCTTCAGTAGAATCTTGCTTGCATGTGAAATCAATGACACTGTTCTGTAGAGAACTGAAAATGCCATGGCTTCTTAGGTTGCACTATAGTGTTCAAAGACATACCTTTCCATTATAACACTTTAAAGAGGCAATGCATGGCTTACTTTCTTGACTGTTGCTATCTTAGGCATTGACTGTGGATGCAAGGAGAATTAAATCGATCCCAATGTTAGTCTTCCTCCATTTTTTATGATGTTGTTTATAGTTCTAGTCATAAGGATTTATGTTTTGTTTTGATAATATAGCCTTATTGAAGGCTATAATCATTAATCTTTATTAGTGTTTTCAAATCCTTTTTATTTTCATTAAGCAAGGTTGTATAATCTGCATACCATAGGCTTTTAATGAGTCTTATTCCAATCTCAATATTGCATTCTTCTTCATCTAGTCTAGTCTTTTGAATTAGTTGTTCAGTATTTAGAATGAGTAAGTATGACTAAAAAATATAATAGTAAACCCACCTTTTCTGGTTTGAAATCATACAGAAGCCCCTTGTTCTAGTTTAACATGTTCTTCTTAATCTATGTATAAAATGTGTGAGCACAATGAAGTGTTCTGGGGTCCTCATTCTGTCCAGTGTTCTCCATATGATATACTTACTCAGGTGACTTTGAATAGTCAATAAGAAGGATCCATTTGACATCAACAATGATATTCCTTATTTCATCTCCTCTTTTGACTCCATCTTGAATTTCTGGCAGTTTCCTAACTAGTTTGAACTATCTTCAGCAAAATTTTACTTGTATCTGATTAAAAATGATCCAGAAAGCATTAAAAGAAGATGTAAGGAGTATATAAAGTCACTGTGCAAAAAAAAAAAAAAAAATTGGCTGACACAGAAGAATTTCATGAAACAACGTATGATCAAGAGCCTATGGTGATGAAGGAAGAAATTCAAGCTTCTCTGAAGGAACTGGCAAAGAACAAAGTCCCATGAATTTACAGCACATCAGTTGACATATTTCAACAAAAAACATTGCCCTGGACATGATCACCAATTTGTGCCAAGAAATTTGGAGGACAACCACCTGGCCAACACACTGGATGAGATCCATATTTGTTCCCATTCCCAAAAAAGGTGGCCTGTCTAAGTGTAGAAATTATCAAATAATTTCATTAATATCACATGAAAGCAAGATCCTACTGAAAATGATCCATAAACTACTAGAATAGCACATCCACAGAGAACTGGCAGATGTGCAGAGTGGATTTAGAAGAGGCCGTGATATTAGGCTATTATAGCTAATATTAGAAGCATCTTGTATGAAAACAGAATACCAGAGGAATGGGTTCAGAGCTGTTGTACATAGGGTTGCTATGATTTGCAAGTGACTCAACAGCACTTAACAACAACAATAACAATATTATAAATTATTATTCATAATTTGTATATTCTGATTGGGTTTTTGTTTTTTGTTGTTTTTTTGTTGGCAAGAAAAATTTATATTTAGAATTAGCCTGCTGGACTCAGTTTAGATGATCCCAATTTTGTTGGAAAAGTCCAAAGCATCATAATCAGGAGCAAGTCGAACATAGGCCTTCTTCTCTCCATCAGGCCTAATCAAAGTGTTGACCTTGGCCACATCAATGTCATACAGCTTCTTTACAGCTTGTTTAATTTGGTGCTTGTTGGCCTTGACATCCACAATGAACACAAGTGTGTTGTTATCTTCTATCTTCTTCATAGCTGACTCAGTGGTCAGGGGAAACTTGATGATGGCATAGTGGTCAAGCTTGTTTCTCCTGGGGGCGCTCTTCTGGGGGTATTTGGCCTGCCTTCGGAGTCTCAGCGTCTTAGGCTGCCAGAAGGTGGGTGACGTGCGGACCTTCTTTTTTTTTTGGCTGTGGACGCCCTTCAGGACTGCCTTCTTGGCCTTCGCTTTTGGCACCATCTTCTAAAAAGCTGATAGGTTATTTTTTAAAATGAGTATAAATGTAGATCTCTTCTAGTCTGGCCAGGTGTCTTTTCCAAATATTTTGTCATGGACACATGAGAACTTCCAGGTTTGTCTTCATGTATTGAAACATCTCAGCTAGTGTTCTGTCAGCTATTGGAGCCTTGTTTTTTTTATCAATGCCTTCTGTGTGTGATGGATTTCCCCCTTCAGTACTATTGGTTTTTTTATCATATGCTACTTTCTAAAACGGTTCCATTTTGACCAATTCTTTTTGGTGACTTTGTATATTTTCATCTTCTTTTGATGCTTAGTGATTTGCCATTCAATATTTTGCTCACTGAATCCTTCAATATTGCAACTCAAAAGCTGGCTATTTTCTTCAGTTATTTCAGCTTGAGAAATGTTAACTGTTTTCTTTCTGTTCGCTCTTCTGACTCCTGGTCTTTGCATGTATCTTTATATACTGTGTCTTCTGTAGCAAGCCTTTGATATCTTCTGTTTAACTCTTTCACTTCATCATTAGCTACTCTCCTTTCAAGAACAAGTTAGAGTCTCTTCCAATAGCCCTTCAGATATTTCTTTCCTGTATTTTTACTGACCTTTTACTTTCTTCCTCTATGTGGTCATTGATATCATCCCATGACCTATATGGTATTGGGACATTATTGTTTAATGAATCCGATTTATTCTTGAAGTGGTCTCTAAATTCAGGTGAGTTATAGTTACACTCATATTATAAGTTTATCTTCAACTTAAATTTCAATTTGCTTATAAGCCATTGAGAACCTGCTTAGCAACCAGCCCTGGCATTATTCTGTTGATACTGAATTCTTCCATTCTTTCTCTACATGCTGTTATCTTTATGTACCATCAAGTCAGAACCCACCCATAGGTGATCTTGAAAAGGATTTTCAGAGTTAGTAAATTGCACAGTAGGAGTGTGATCATCTTTCTTTCATGGAGCATCTGGTGATTTGAACCGCATGTTTTTATGTTGGCAGTATAACTTCTTACCATTAGCCCACCAGAGCTCCTTTTCTTTCAATAGATGTAGTCAATTTGATCTCTTTGTAGTCTATCTGGTAAGGTGCATGTGTATAGTCACCTTTTATGCTGTTAGGGAAAAAAGTTATTCTATAAGAGTCCCTAACAGATTTTATCTGTTATCTCCTGTGTTGTTTCTATCATCAAGGCCATATTTCTCATTTTTGCCTTCCAATCACAAGAAATCATCAATGCATCCTGAGTGCATACTTCATCTGTTTCAGACTGTCACGCTTGGTAAAAAATACTCAATTTCTTCATTTTTAACAATTAATGAAATATTCAGTATTCTTCTTCAACATTAAAATTTAGAGGCACCAATTCTTCTTTGGGCTTCCTTATTCATTGTCCAACTTTCAGATGCATAAAAAAAAACTCTTGAAAATACCATGTAACAAAAGAATAATAACTATTGAGTATTTATTTATGAGGAAAAGTTAATTTATTTAAAAATTGTGGCTATATGTAATCTCTTAAATTTATGTCACCTAAAACTTAGTATTTTCGTCTTCTCAGTGGGACTAATTATACTTACCTTACTGGGGTACTGGTAATATAAATGAGAAAGAACCTAATATTTGACAGCAAATATAAATGTAGGAAATATTTATTAGGGAGCTGAATATATATATATATACACACACACACACACACACACAGAGTTGTTGTTAGATGCTATTAAGTCAACTGTGACTCAGAGTGGCCCTATAAACATTTAACCTGAAGCTTGCCTTCTCCTGTGCCATCCTCATCATCTCTGATATACTACTTGAGCCCCTTGTTACAGTCGTTGTGTTAATCCATCTCAATGAGGGTCTTCATCACTTTCATAGACCCTCAACCTTCCCAAGCACTATGTCTTTTTCCAAGTTCTGACCTCTCCTAACAATATGTCCAAAGGATGCGAGAAAAGGTTTTACCATCCTTGCCTCTAAGGAGTACCCTAGTTGCATTTTCCTCTAAGATATACTTCTTTCTCCTTTTGGCAGTCCATTATATTCAGCACTCTTTTCCAAAACCAAAACTGAAAGCTATTGATTATTTTTGTGTCATCTTTTATTTACTTCAGATGTATAGTAAGTGTTTGAAAATACTATGACTTGGATAAGGTATACCTTAGTCTTCAAACTGACATTGTTGTTCTCCAGCACTTTAGAGAGGTCTTTGATAGCATATTTTCATGGTGAAACATGTTTATTCCTCAATTATTCATGTGTGAGTTAAAATTGAAGCTGAAGAAAATGAAAACTAATGTACAAGAACACTTCTGAATTTAAGAATCATTTCAAGAACAGGTAGGAGGCATTGGACATCAATGATCAAAGCCCAGAGGGAACTGTGGCATGATACCAAGGATATCACTCATAAGAAGAACAAATGGGCGTTACAAAGACAGAGGAGAAAGAAAAAAACAAAATAGATGTCAGGTGAAACTCAGAAAATTGCATTAGGGCATCAAGAAATCAAAACAAAAGGAAGAGGTTCTGAAACAAAATAATTGAACAGGAGATTTCAAGAGACAGCTTGAGAAGACAAAGCAAACTATCATAGTGGAATGTGAAAAGAGCTAGAGAATAAAAAAGAAAGAACTTGCTCAATGACTCTCAAGCTTAATGAACTAAAAAACAGTTTCAAGTCTCAAGCTGCAATACTGAGAGATACTAGAGTCAAAATCTTGAATGACCCAGGAAGCACCAAAAGAAGATGAAAGAAATGTATAAAATCACTATGCCAAAAGGAATTGGTACACACTGAAAAAATTCATGAAGTACTGTATGAACAAGAACCAATAGTAATGAGTAAATAAGTTCAAGCTACATGGAAGGCACAGGCAAAAAATAAGGCCCCAGGAATCAGTGGGATACCAACTGATGTATTTAACTAACAGATGCAGCCCTGGATGTGCTCACCATTTTATGCCAGGAAATTTGAAGGATAACTGACGGGCTGGAAGAGATCTGTATTTATTGCAATTACCAGGAATGGTGACTCAATAGAAGGTGAAAATTATCAAACAATGTCGTTAATATCACATACAAGCAAAGTATTGCTGAAGACAATTAAAAAAAAAAAACAAACCACCAAACCCCAGCTAGAACAGTGCATTGAGAGAGAACTGTCAGAAGTTCAAGTGGTATTTGCAATATCTTGTAGCATCAAGGGTATCATTGCTGATGTCAGGTGGATCATGGCTGAAAGCAGAGAATACCAGAAGAATGACTATTTGTGTTTTATTGAATATGCAAAGACATTTGATTATGATAATTACAACGAATTATTGCTACTTTTGAGAAGAATGAGAATCTAAGAACACTTAATTGTCCTGATGTGAAATCTATACCTAGATCAAGAACATGATGTCCAAACAGAGCAAGGAAACACTTGTTGTTGTTATATGCCAACAAACAGTATGAACAATAGCTCCAAACCCTGCCCTATCCTGAGCTAACCTCACCATTTCTAGTCGACTTGCTTCCATTGTCACAGTCACTGTAGATCAATCCATCTCATCTAGGATATTTCTCTCCTGTATTGACCCTCTACCATTCTAAGCATGATGTGCTTCTCCAAGGGTTGCTCTCTCCTAACAAAATGCCTCAAGTATGTGAGACAGAGTTTCAAAATCCTTGCCTCCAAGGAGCACCTTGCTTTCACCCTCTCTAGGACAGACTTGTTTGTTCTGTTGTCAGTTCACAGTATGTTTAATTCTTTTCATCAGCATCACAACTCAAAGGCATCAATTAGTTCTACTGTCATCTTCAGTTACCATACAGCTCTCAGATACACAGCAAGCAACTGAGATAACCATGACCTAAATAAGACTCCCCATAGTATCTAGACTGACATCATAGCAACTCATCTTATGGTTTCCTGACTTCCTGAGTGTTGATTGTGGAACTGAACAACCTGAAATTGTGAACAATTTCAAGCTTTTT
>NW_006399823.1:14453524-14456514 GCF_000299155.1 Elephantulus edwardii | reverse complement strand
ATATGGAGTGAGATGGGGATCTTGTTTAATTCTTCTGCAGATAGTTTTCCAATTTTGCCAACACCATTTGTTAAAAAGGCTGTCATTTCCCCATCTAACTGATTTCATCTCCTTGTCAAAAATCAGTTGACCGTAAATAGATGGGCTGATTTCCCGGTTCTCAATTCTATTCCATTGATCTATGTGTCTGTCATTGTACCAGTACCATGCTGTCTTGACTACCATGGCAGTGTAGCAGGATTTCAAATCAGGGAGTGAGACGCCTCCTACCTTTTTTCTATTTTTAAGGAGTGCTTTGCTTATTCGTGGCTTCTTCCGTCTATCATGATCCT
This sequence comes from Elephantulus edwardii, assembly GCF_000299155.1. NCBI lineage: Eukaryota > Metazoa > Chordata > Mammalia > Macroscelidea > Macroscelididae > Elephantulus > Elephantulus edwardii. Next base: position 14,456,182 of record NW_006399823.1, on the reverse strand, counting down.
GACAATTAGCCTGGCAGTGAGAATCTATTTTCTTGATGTTGTGATATAATCTACATTGAAGACTGCAGTCCTTGATCTTCTGTAGTAAACATTTCAAGTGTTACACTGTTTCAGCAAGTAAGGCTGTGTCATCTGGGTAACACAGTTTGTTGACGAGTCTTCCTCCAATCTTCATAAAGTCCAGCCTCTCAAACGAGCTGTTCTGTATATGGATTAAAAAGGTATGGAGAAAGAACACATCCCTGACACATTCCTTTCTTGATTTTGAACCATACAGTTAAAAACTTGCTCTGTTCAAACACAGCTTCCTGGTCTAGGTGTAGATTTCACATGAGCATAGTGAAGTATTCTGGGATTCCCATTCTTCTCAGTATGAACCACAATTTTTTGTGATCCACACAGTAAAATAAAAAAGTACTTTTACATAGTTTGTAAAACGCAAATAGATGCCCTTCTAGTGCTCTCTGCTTTCAGTCAAGGTCTCTCTGACATTGGCAAGGATATCCCTAGGGTGTGCATCATGGTTGCATCCTTTCCCCATACCTATTTAATCTGTTTGCTGAGTAAATTATTTAAAAAGCTGGACACTGTGAGAAGGAAAGTGACATCACAATTGGAGGAAGACTCATAAATAACCTCCACTATGCAAATGACCACTCGACCATTAGGCAGTGTTATGATGGTTGAAGATAAGATTGAAACTGTCAACAGCTTCGTCTTGCTTGGATCCACAATTAACATCCTTGTTACCAGCAGTCAAAAAACAAGGAGATGCATTGTACTGGGAAAATCTGCAGTTAGGGGCATCTCCAAATTATTGAGTAATAATGTTGTCAATTTGAGGACCAAGATGAGTCTGATTCATGCCATGGTCTTTTTGGTCTTTACTATGTATCTGAGAGCTGCACAATGACTAAGGATGACAGAAAAAGAATTGATGCTTTTGAGCTATGGTGTTAGAGAAGAGCACTGAACATCCTGCGGATGGCCAAGAGAATGAACAGATATGTCTTGGAGAAGGTGCAGCCAGAGTGCTCTTGGAGGCAAAAATGACAAAGCTTTATCTCTCATACTTTGGGCATCTTGCTAGGAGAGGTTATTCCTTGGAAAAAGAAATTATGCTTGGAAAAGTTGAGGGAAAGGGGAAGAGAAGATGACCTCCAATGAAAGGAATTGGCACAGTGACTACAGTAATGGACTCAAATGTGTGGACATGCTGAGGAAGGCACAGGATAGGACAAGGCTCTGACCTGTTGTTCATAGGGTTACTATGAGGTGTACTCCACTAGAGGACACCTAACAACATCAGTACCCAACAGTACCATGGAGTTTGATTGTGGATCCAAGCAAGATGAAATGATAGACAACTTCAGTCTTATATTTGTCTGGCATGATCTTGCTTATTTGCCGAGTGACAAGGATTTTTTTGTTTTCTTGATGTTGAAATGCAATCCATAAGGAAGACTGTAGACTGTAGTCCTTGATCTCCTGAAGCAAGTATTTCAAGTCCTCCTCACTTTCTGCAAGAAAGGTTGTGTCATCTGTATAATGTAGGTTGTTGATAAGTCTTTCTCAAATCCTGATGCCACATTCTTCTTCAGGTCCAGCTTCTCTCAAACAATTTGCTCAGTATTCAGATTGGTATAGAGAAAAGATAAAGCTTTGGTGCAAACCTTTCTTGATCTTAAATCATTCAGTGTTCCCTTGCTGCTTGAACAACAATTTATTGGTCTATGTTTTGTGTTGTTGTTGTTGACTGACTTCAAATTAAGCAAGATTCATAGCAACCCTAAGAACGAAAGGCCTGAAGCCCCTCTACAACTATCGACATTTATAAAATTCATAGTTTCCAAAGGCATGTAATTTAGGAAGTGGATGTCACTTCTGCTTCCAAACCTGTCATAGTATGTCATTGTTTTTATGTGCCATTGCGTCACCTGCAATGTATAGTGATGCTATGTACAGCAACTCTGAATTCTTCCCTGTCCTGAACCAGTCTCACTAATTGTGACACAACAACCACCATTGGCCCGGTTACTGTATCAATCCACCTCATCAGGGGTCTTCCTTTCCTGCACTGTCCATCCACCTTTCCAAGCATGATGTCCTTCTCCAAGGGCCAGTCTTTCCTAACCACATGCCCAAAGTAAGCTTTAAAATCCTAGTTTTCAAGGAGAGACTTGGATTCACCCACTCCAAGACAGACCTATTTGTTTTCTTGGTAGTTTTCATGGTATGTTTAAGACTTTTCCGTAGTGCCACAATTCGAAGACATCTATTCTTCTTCTGTCATCCTTAGTCATTGTCCAACTCTCTGAAGTAATTGAGAAGACCATGGCCTGGATTAGGCACACCTTTGTATCTAGACTGACGTTGTTCTTCAGCACTCTCCATGACAGCAGATTTTCCCCAAAGCAACTCATCTTTTGAATTCCTGACTGCTGGTGTTGATTGTAGATTCGAGCAAGCTGTAATTGCTAACAACCTCAATCTTTTCTCCATCTAAGATAGTGCTGTCAATTGGCCCAGTAGGGAGAATCTTTGTCTTCCTGATGTTGAGCTTCAATCCATACTTCAGGTCTTCTTAAGTTTCAGCAAACAAGGTTGTATGATCTGTATATCATAGGTTGTTAATGAGTCTTCCTCTAATCTTGATGC
>NW_006399823.1:14413218-14452509 GCF_000299155.1 Elephantulus edwardii | reverse complement strand
ATTGAAGTACTGTTCAAGTCTTATCTGCATAATCTTCAGCAGGATTTTGCTAGTGTGTGATATTAGTGATATTTTTTGATAATTTCCACACTCTGTCAGGTCACCTTTTTTTTTTTTGTGGAATGGGAATAAATACGACTCTCTTCCAGTCAGTTGGCCAGGTAGTTTTCCTCCATATTTCAGCATCTATTTGCTGAAATGCATCAATTGGTATTCTATCAATTCCTGGGGCTTTATTTATTGCCAAATCCTTCAGAGCAGCCTGCACTTCCTCCTTCATCACCATTGCCTTTTGATCATATGTTGTTTCTTGGAATTTTCTGTGTTAGCCAATTCTTTTTTTGCTACGATTACTCTTTATACTTCTTCCATCTTTTTTTAATACTTCCTGAATCACTCAATATTCTACCCATAGCATCCTTAAACATTGTAACTTATGTAACTAATTTATACTTTAGTTCTTTCAGCTTTAGAAATGCTGAGAGAGCTCAGCCCTTTTGATTTTCTTACTCCAGCTCCTTGCACATTTCATTATAATATTTTGCCTTGTCTTCCCAGGCAGCCCTTTGAAATTTTTTATTCAGCTCCTTAACTTCTTAATTTCTTCCATTTGCTTTGGCTTCTTAGATCTCAGTACAATATTCAGAGTCTTTTCTGACATCCATTTGGGTCTTTTCTTCTTTCTTCTTAGTAATGACTTTTTGCATTCTTCATGAGTGATATTCTTGATATCTTCCCACAGTTTATCTGGTCTTCGTTCATTAGTGTTCTAGGCCTCAAACCTATTCCTGACTTGGTTTTCAAATTCATGGGAGATAGACTCAAGGTCAAATTTTGATTCCTGTGGATATCATTTAACCTTCTTTAGTTTTAATTTGAACTTGCATATGAGCAGTTGATGGTCTGTTCCACAGTCACACCTGGCCTAGTTTTTACTGCTGATATTTAACTTCACTGTAGTTCCTTCCACAGTTGTAATCAATCTGATTCCTCTGCATACCATTAGATGAAATCCATGTGTATATTCTGCGTTTATGTTTCTTAAAAAAAGAATTTGAATAAATCATTGTACAGAATTCTATCATTCTACACCCAGCTTCATTTCTGTCACCAAGTCCATATTTTCTGACTACTTATCCTTTCTGGTTCTCAACTTTTGCATTCCAGTCACCCATTATTATTAAAGCATCTTGGTTACGTGTTAGATCAATTTCTGACTTTAACAGTTGATAGAAATCATTTATTTGCTCCTCTAGCTCTGGTTGTAGGCATATAAATTTGAATGATAGTGGTATTAACAGGTCTTCCTTGTATGCATATGGATATTATCCTGTCACTCACAATACTATATTTCAAGATGGATCTAGAAATGGTCTTGCTTTTTTAACTATTAAAGCCACCCTGTTTTTTCCTCATCTTCTCATCTCCAGCAAAATAGAGCATATAATCGTGAGATTCAAAATGTCCCATACCAAACCATCTCATTTTGCTAATACTCAATATGTCTATATTTATTTATTCCATTTCTTTCTTTACAATGTCCAGTTTTTCTACATTCATGTTTCTCATGTTCAATATACCAATTGTTAATTTCTTCTTACAACTGTTTCTCTTCCTTTGTGTTTCCAAATTTGAGGGCTCAGCTTCAGTTGCCATACATCAGTTAGTTTAAGAATGCACTGATGGACATAGGATTTTCAAAGGCCGGTTATATTTCAAAAGCGGATAGCCAGTCCTTCTTGCTAGTCTGTCTTAATTTGGATATTCACTATTAGAAGAATATCTGACAGACAAGCATTTTTACCTACCAGATGAAAGATGCTTCCCTTACAGAAATAACAATACATTCACTGCCAACCAACCCCAAGCATGTGTGACTTGTCTCTACCCTTTCCTGGCTATCTCCCCATTCCTTGTACACCTGGCTACCTGGTCAAACCCTCCCTTCCCCAGCCGCCTCTTAATATGCTCACCAGTCACTTCTGTGATGCCTTGCACTACGTACTGCTCCTGGTCTCTCATGCTCTCATCCACCTCTTGTTTAGGAGGATGTAAGTCCAAATCCCATGTACCAACATTAGAGAAAGATCTTTGCTTGAGGCCATACTGAGGGAAGATCCACAATTAAATGTTTGGGATCCTCATTCTTCTTAATGTTAGTCATAACTTGTGATCCTCAAAATCAAATGTCTTTGCATTGTCCATAAAGCACAAATGGATATCTTTCTGGAATTTTCTGTTTTTAGCCAAGATTCATCTGCCATCAACAACGATATCCCTGAAACACAACGTTTTCTAAATCCACCTTGCAATTTTGGTGCTTCTCTGTCAATTTATTGTTGTTGTTGTTGTTAAGTGCCGTCGAGTCACAGGTGACTCATAGCGACCCTATGAACGAGAGTCCTCGACGCTTGGGTGCCTTTCATCCTCTCTCCAGGTTCATAGGGTTTCCGGAGGCAAGCTGTTATGGAAGTGGATGCCACTTCTTCTTCCAAGCTTGTTTTAATTGGGGAGCTTCACCCCAATCTCTGTCCTCATTGGGTAGCCAACCATTAACACATTTGACACATCAGTGTCAGTGTTTAGCCTCACCGCAACCACAAGTGACCACTGTAAGGCAACTTGTACACCAGGGCTATACGACCTAGAGGAATGTCTGAACAGAAACAATCAAAGACTGGCCTGAGGGCCGCGGATTAAAAGTCTCCCACCTTTGCCTTGGTAACATCGCTTTCTGTCCACTGGGCCAGCTCTCTGTGTCAATTTATTGTTGTAGCTATTTTGGAATAATCTTAATCAAGGTTTTACTTGTGTGTGATAGTAGTGATGTTTGATAATTTCCACATTCTGTTGGATCACCTTTTTTTGGGGAATGAGAACAAATAATTGCTTTCTATCAGTGGCATCCACTTCCCAAATAACATGCCTCTGAAAACTCTATGAACTTTGATAAATGTTAGTGGTTGTAAAAGGGTTTCAGGCCTTTTGTTCATAGGGTTGCTATGAGCTATGCTTGACTTGAAGGCAAACAACAAAAGCAACAGCCAGTCAGTTGGTCAGGTAGATGTCTTCCAAGTTTCTTGGCACAGACTGATGAGCTTTTCCAGGGCTGCATCTGTTTGCTAAAACATGTCTATTTGTATCTCATCAATTCCTGGAGCTTTGTTTATTGGTGGTGCATTCAGTGCAGCTTGAATTTCTTCCTTCATCATTATTGATTCTAACAAGTGAAGAACTTGCTTGATATTTCTAAAACTGAGAAAATTGAAAGCCTGCTTTTACATAAACTGAGTATGAGAACCTACTGAATTAGTCATTTGCTTTATTATCTTCAGAATATGAGGTAAAATTGTTTTAGTATTTCAAGCTGGATTAAAACAATAATAAGTGTGCCTAACAACAGAGTGTCATGAGAGTTTCTGTTGGGATAAATTTTACTCACTGGGTCACTCAGATATTATAAAATTAATTTTTTTTTAGGGGAGGAGTTTCCCTTTTCTTTTTCTTTCTTTCTTTTTTTCCCTTCTCTTTTCTTTTTGTATACCATCAAATCAGATCTGACTGGCACAGGAGGAGATTGTCCCTTCTTCTCCAGTGGAGCATCTGGTGGATTAGAACCACGTGTCTTCAGGTTTGCAGCACAGCTTCTTGCCACGAGGCCACCAGAACTCCCTAAAATGAACTATTTTACAATGGAAGGAATTCTCTTGGTTTAATTCATCAATTACTCAAAAAGCTGGTAATCTTTCTCTTTTATTCCAGGAACCCTATCCCTAAATTAAAAAATAAAAAACAAAAAACAAAAAACCCCACACAACAAACAACAACAACAGAAAAAAATAAAATCTCTTAAATTAAAAAAAAAGGAAATAAGGAAAATTTTAACTGCAATGGATTGTGTTTTGGAAAGTTGCAGGGAAGTGAAGCTTGGTGTTGTAATTGAAATTTTTGCAAATCTAACTAGAGTCTCCACTAGCATAAATAGCATAATGTACATTGTGGTACCCAACTCAATTTACTCAGTAATTGTACCAGACAGCAAACAGGATACAAACAAAAAGAACAGTGACGCCTTTCAAAATGAATAGCTGGTAAGAGAATATTGACAAAGGGTATTTGTCAGCAAAAAATAGAAATGGGGCCTATATGAATCTAACTCTTCCCTCTACCCCTTTACAAGGTATTCATTTAAAAGGAATTCACTATTCTCTCAAGTATTTACTTGTCAGATGGTATGATTACAGTTATTTTGCAGAGTCAATTTTCTGTTACATAATCACACAGACTTGTGTCTAATGCAACAGAAAATTGCCTGGGTGGAATAACTTTCAGGTGTTGCTTTGACTCTAAGGGCTTTGTGTTTGCTTTTTGATCACAAAGTTTTCTTTTTTGCTCAAACCTCTACCTTAAGTCTTACTCCCATTACCGTTCAGGAAAAGCTCCATATGTAACTATTGAGAGAACAGGCTTTAGAGTCAGGTAGAAATGGTATAGAATTCTAGCTCCCAATTTACCTGCCATTTATTTGTAGGTTTACTGTGCACTGAACACTGGCTTTCCAAATATCCCCAGTACAACGGTTTGATGAGACAAAGCTGAGCTTGTTGCTTCCCAAAGGGCAGGCAAACTCTGCCTCTGAGGACTGTGAGTAGTGTCTCAAAGAGAAAAGACACTGTTGAGTCATATTGAGAATTTGAAGTTTGGTTAAAAGCTTTATTAATATTGGATAGGGATTCTGAAACAATTCAAAATTGGTGGGAAGAGAAAAGCAAAGACTTTGAGGTCAAGGGTTCAGAAAAGCAGAGGGCACCAATTATCTGTTGATTCGTCTTCTATGCAGGTGTTAATGGGTCTTTGGGGAAATTCCTATTGTAAACAAATTGATATACCTGCCTAGGTAAAAGCCTCCCTAGAAAAAGAAACTGACAATAACAATGAGATTGCAAACTTGCAATGACTGTGGTAAGGTGGTTTGGATTTGCTATGTCCAGGTTGAACATGAAGGTAAATTATTACTTTAGTCCTTGTATTTTTACCATGTTGTTTTCTCACCGATGAAACGTTCTTTTGAGAATTAAATGAATCAACAGCTGAAGAGTTGGCACATCCAGGTGCATAACAAGGAGTAACTATTATTATTGTAATGGTGTGCTGCCAAGCGGAATAGAGCCCGATGAAGTGGTTATAAAATAATGCAGCTGGAATGATGTGATTGGTGACCAGAGCTATAATCATACTCATTCACATGTGTACACTCAAGTAGCATCTCCCTCCAAAACTACCAATCCCTCCACATTACTTACTGTCCTCAAAGTCATGATTTTCTATTCCATAGTCTTTATTAGTATAACTGTAGCGTTCTAGGAGATTCTTGCCCATAAAAATAACTTCATCATCCAACAGCAGAACTTCCTGAACATCTGTCAGCTTTTTTAATATGAACAATTTGTTCACGCTCTTCCAGTCTTACATTACAAAGCCCTCAGCTTGCTCTCTCCAGTAATCTTGGACTACTGTATCTCTGTTCAATTTGAATCAAGGTCTTGCTTTGAAAGACTTGCCATAAAACAAATTTCAAATTCTCACTAACACCTAACCTTGCTTCCTGCCTCCAACATGCTGCTAACATTTTATGAAAAGAGTGCTGTCCCTTGTTGAAATAAGAAATAAACTCAGTTTTGTCTTCTCAAGAGGATGTCTTAGTTATTGGGGTGGGGGTATCAGCATTTGATGAGAGTTCCTGAAGACAATTAATGTAACAACCTGGTCACCAAAAGGCTGAAGGTTTGAGTCCACCCAGAGGTACATTAGAACAAAGGTCTGACAATCTACTTTCAAAAAGTCCATTATTAAAATCTCTATGGAGAAGACGTCTGTTCTGACACACAGGTGGTACCCTGAGCTGGAATTAATTTGATGGTACTGGTAGTATTTCATACAAGCATACTTATATTCTTAATAGCTTTCCATTTTTCATTCTTCAAGTACTGGAAGTGGCCTCATTTAAAGATGAATAAAGTATGGCCATTTACAATTACAATGTCACACCATGAGTCAGAATCAACTTAATGTAAATATGTTGTTTAGGGGGTTTGGGGGGGTGTTTTTCTCACTTTATGTCAGCTTACTAACCTTGAAGTCAGAGTTTAGAAGGTTTGAATACACCAGGAGCTCCAAGGGAGAATGACAGACAGTCAGTCACCTCTCATAAAGATTTACAGTCTTTAAACCTGCTAGAGGGTCATTATGAGTCATAATGAACTGCACAGCAGTTCATTATTTTGGATTTGCTATTAAGGAGAAGGAATGTTTCCCTCTTTTACACTTGGAGAAAATAGACATTGTACTTTTGTGATGCTCCATGTCACAGAACCAAACAGATGACATGAACTGGAGGAGCAGCTCTTGATTACAATCTGTTCCCAACTCCCCTTTTACAGACTGTGGATAGAATGGCAGCTTAGAAGATATGGTGTTTCCAAGGACACCGTGCAGCTATATCTGCCTGACATTTAAACAGTTTAGTCAAATTCAATCTAAAATCGAATGAGTCCAGATGTCTTTAATTGGGAAGACAATGCCTAAGCCTTCTAACAATATTGCTTTGGGAAACATGCCTTCAAGACTGTCTTTCCTTCCCTCAGGCATCTAAAATCACAGAGGATGTTAGGAAGGCGAACATTGCAAGGCTCTGATTTTTCCTGCTTAGAAACCAGACCTAAGTAGGGATCTTGGGAATTTCAGGAGGAGTCCAATTGACTGCCCATTAGGCTCATTTGCAAAAGGATTTCCTGTCATTGCCCATTCTCCCTGGAAGTCACATTCTTGACTCAGCTGTAGGAAGAGCAGGATGGAGTTGTTCTCCTCATTAGAATCGCTAATGTCCTGGGAAAAGAAAAGAACCATTGTGTCCGTCACACCTTGGCGCTATCTGGTCTCTGTTCAATTCTGTCTATTTATTTCCCATTCTTTTTCTTCTGAGGCCCCTCGGTATTATTCCAGCTCTTAATAGCCTCCTTTCTGATGTTTTCCCAAACAAAGCATCTTTTGTGTCAGCTGTCAAACACTTGCTTTGCCTATGTCATCTACTCTCGCTTTGTATTTTTCTGGTCAAATGTAAGGAAGTCATTTGAATTTTTTGTGTGTGCTCTTCATTGTTTTAAAATAGTAATTAAGACACCAAGCAGAAATCTCGTGTCCTCTATTGGGAAAAAGAACCCCATCATACTCTGCCTTCCCTGTAATGAAGTTATTGAAGCATTTTCATTTCCACAAAGCACAGCCCCTTAAGAGTAATTTTATCCCTTCTTGGGCCTGATAACAGGTCCTATTGCCAATTCTCTAAGGTACCTGGGATTGAATCTTACATGGCCATAATTTCATTTCCTTTATCTGTATTATATCACTTCTTGCCCCATAACAGCTCTTAACATTGTCTCATCTCTGTGATGTCTGTAAGTGACGTTACTATAACTTTTGCTATTTAAAATGCTTGGGAAATTTAAAACTAATTTGACATTGTTTACAGGATTTGGTTAGACTCTTCCTAATGAGCCTGTAATCATGTCACTTGGAAAAATAATGCTAACTAACAGATAATAGAAAAGTAAACTAAAATAATAAAAGATAATATAAGCTCCTTCTTAATCATTTCAAGTCACGTGGTCAAAACTTTGCTACTTACCTGATATCAAAACCAAGCCAAGCCAATCACCTTAGAGTGATTCTGGGACTGCTCATCTGTGGAAAAACCACAGAGTAGCTGGTGGATTCAAACTATCAGACTTCTAGTTAGCAGCTCAATAATAAGAACACATTATGCTACTAGGGCTTCTTGCTTGCTAATCTTGCCAAATTTAAGATTCTCAGAAACTATGTTTTGATTGTTTTCCACACTAATCCTTTCTATTAACCATTAACACTGAAAAATCAATTTCTGCTTTCTCTTGAATAACTCTTTTTCACTAAGGGCAAAATAACAATTCTTTTAGTTGTACCATCCATCTAATAGAATCACCAATGGTGGCTTTGGAACTAGTCTGACCTTATTGGCTGTAAGTTGGAAGAACAGCTGTATTATTACAGGAAAAGGTAGGTACGGCTATCATTTTAACTCGATCCAATAAAAGTCAAATGTTCTCCGTGTGAGTTGCAGCGTTGAAGATTTTGCCTCCTGGTGACTAGTTTCCAGGAAATCAAGGAGCATGCCTATTCCTGAAGGTTTGCTCTTCTGCTGCTCAGTTAGGAACCCCAGGGAAGAGGCCAGGAGTGGACTTCCCTCAAGCTGCACAGCTTGTCTCCATTATATGCCCCTGTATTAGCATTCAAGGAGCTGATGAAGCTGCAGAGTGAGCTATGGTAAATCATTTCATGAACTGCTGTAGCCACAAGTGTCGTATAAATTCACTTCTTCTACTGTTTTCTGATACAAATTTGTGAGGGGCAAAGCTAGACATGGTGGTCCTCAAACAAACTATTTCAAAGCACAAGTAATTTACACAGCATTTATCATTGATATTGCTGTGCACTTTCAAATCTACCACAACTCGTAGCACTCTGTGAATAGCAGAACTGAACCTTGCCCCGTCCTTCCCCAGCTTGAGAATCTCTGATATACTCAAGCCCACGGCCAAGCTATCTTGTTGAGGGTCTTACTCTCATGGACCCTCCACCTTTCTCAGCTATCTTCTCCCAAGGACTGGCTGCTCTAGGCAAAATTTAGGGCATTGCAAATAAAAATACGGGAATCTGTCTTCTTTGGGGTCTGATGAGGAATTCTTTTCGTCTGTCAATACAATCAATTTCTGGTGGTGAAAATCCCTAGTTTTCTGATTCACAAATTAAGATCTAATGTCAGGAACAAATTTCTTTATAATATTTTTAAGATTTATCCCTTAACTAAAAGGAGAGGAGTTTTTGTTGTTATGGGGGTCTTTTAATAAAAATATTTTTTAAAGTTGCCTACCACTCTTTGAGCATGTTCTGATGGCCTAGTGAGTTAAGAGTTGGACTGCCTACCTAAAGGCAATCAGTTCATATCCACCAGCTGCTCCACAGGAGAAAGGTGGACAATCTCTTTTTGGGTAGTTTACAGCTTCTGAAAACCTGCTAGAGGTTCAGCTATGAGCCAGTTCCTACTTGATAGCATATAAAAACAATAACCACTTTTTGAACTCTATTGTGAAGTACTGGCTAGGCTTAGAGATTATCTTACTGATTGTATTGATAGCCAATACCCAAAATTCTTTAAAAATATAAATATGTAGTAATTTCTGTCACACACAAACTTACTGTAAAATATTCCAGATTAAAAAAACAAAACACAAAAACCCACACAAACAAAAAGCAAACAAACAACCAAAAAAAAACCCAACAACAAAAAACAAAACCAAAAAACCCCCCAAACAACCCAACAAAACCTGAAAAACAAAACAAAAAAACAAACCAAAACAAAAATCCAAAAAAAAGGAAATAGTTTGGCTAAAGAAGCTAATTCCTTTATACATACCTGCTCTCCCCCTCAGTTGTGGCAGGATTAGAACATGTCTGTACCTGTCCTTCCCCTAGATTTCTCATGGGATAGCCAGTAATTTGCAAGCAGTGTCCCCAGAGAGCCCCTCGAATAGCTGCACTCCAGAGAGCCCTTCTCCCAATGAGAGCAGTATAAGTGTAAGCTACCTTTACCCATCATAAATATGTTCAATCTCAGCTCCATCCTGCAGGTTGGTTGGTACTGACAGTTGAAGAAGTGTTTGCCTGGGCCAAGACCTTGAGCAGCTCTCACTAATAGAAACCTCTGGCCCTTTAGTTACATACATCACCTAGTATATGTTCTAAGGAAGCCTGGAAAAATGTCATGCCATATATTTCTGAAACACAAGGGCTTTCCCCCCTGTGGTTACGAGCTTTTTAGACAATGGATAACAATGTTCTGTCTAAACAACACTAATGTGTTGCAGTCCTTTGAAAAGAACAAACAGAACAAGTTTGAAATTGTGTCTGACAGAGACCTAGCCTCGGACCAAATTAAAAAAGAAATCCATTCTGCTATTGTTATGTGATCTTTAGTCAATTATAACTTTTGAACAACAGATCTGAACTATCTCATACCATCCTTATGATCTGTGATGCTGTTGAGTCTACAGTCACTGTTTTATTCCATCTTGTTGAGGGTGTTCACCTCTTTCCCAGAGCAATTAAATACATTGTTCTCTCACTTTTTTCACATTTCATCTGTGATGCTGTACATTCTTTGTTCAAGATCCTCCAACACAGAGTCAAAGTTCCGTATCCTCTTCTGAACTTGGTTTGATCTTTAAAACCAAATTGACTTTTATCTAGCTCTATTACTCAGGATTTGCTCTGGGATAATGCTTATTACTAGGTTAATGTTTTACTCTTCTGATCACATTTATACAGAATGGACATCCTTCTGTGTCTTTGTCAGAAAGGGGAGAAGTGCAGTATCCACACAAGGAGCTCTGGTGTCCTAGTGATAAAAGGCTGTGCTGTTAATCCAAAGGCTTCAAAAGCTGCTCTACAGGAAAAAGATGGGCAATCTCATCCCATGTGATTTACTACTACCTCTGACAACCTGCTGGAAGGTCAACTGTGAATCAGTTCCAACTTGATGGTACATAACATAACAACATTGCTAATGCAAGAAGAACTGCTGAATGCAGTTCCATATGCTATGTGCCAACATGAGGCTTCATTTGTTTCTCAGTTCTTTCATCCTGAGAAATGCAGAGTGAGTTCTTCCCTTTTTGTTCTCCAATTCCAGCTCTCTGCACATTCCATTATAATACTTTGCTTTGTCCTCCCAAGTTGTCCTTTGTAATTGTCTGTTCAGCTCTTTGACTTCAACATGATTTCCTTTAGATTTGCCTTCTCGATACTCCAGTACAATCTTTACAGATTCTTCTGACATCCATTTCGGTTTTTTCTTTCTCCTCTGTTTTTGTAATGACCTTTTTCTTTCTTCATAAATGATATCCTTGATATTATCCCACAACGCATCTGGTCTTCTATCCTTGATGTTGAATGCTTCAAACCTATTCTTATGATGATAGTGAAATTCAGATGAAATTGATTCAAAATAATATCTTGGTTTCTGTGGACTTATTTTCATTTTCTTCAGCCTCAATTTGAACTTGCGTATGAGTAATTGATGATCTGACACACAGTTTGCCCCTGCCCTAGTTTTTAAGCCTCATATCACAATGTTCAAAGATACTATGGGCAATCTATCAAATGACCCAAAAAGCAGTAAAAAGAAGAGGGAGGGAACACACAGAGTCTCTGTACCAGAAAAAATTGATTGACATTGGAAAATTTCAGGAACTACCATCTGAACAGGAGCCAATGGTAAAGAAGGAGGAAGTAGAAGCTGCATTGAAGGCATTGGCAAACAATAGGCCTTAGAAATCAATGGAATACCAATTGACTTGTTTTACTCACTAGTCTATTCCAGGAAATTTGGAGGTTGGCCGTTTGGTCCATATTTGTTCCTATTCTCAAGAAGGGTGATCCAATTGAATATGGAAATTACTAAATGATATAATTGATATCAAACACAAGCAAAATACTGCTGAAGATCAAAAACAGCTGAAACAGTACATAGATAAGGAATTACCAGAAGTTCAAGTAGGATTTAGAAAAGGCTATGGCAACAGGGATATAATTGCTGATGTCACATGGAATCTGGCTGAAAGTTAAGAGTACCAGAAGAATGCCTGTTTGTGCTTTATTTACTATAAAATGGTGTTTGACTGTGTGAATCATGACAAGTTGTGACTGGCATTGAGAAGAATGGGAGTCCCAGAGCACTTGATTATGCTCATGGGGAACCTATATTTGGATAAGGAGGCTGTTGTGCGAAGGAAGCAAGGGAGCACTGCATGGTTTGGAATTGGGAAGAGTGTGTCAGGGATGCCTTCTATCTCCATGCCTGTTTGATCTATATGCTGAGCAAATTATCCAAGAAACTGGACCCTATGAAGAGGGATATGGCATCAGGATTGGAGGGAGACTTATCAGTAACCTACATTATGCAGATGATACAACCAACCTTGCTTACTAAAAGTGAGGAGGACTTGAAGCACATGTTTCAGAATATCAAGGAATATAGTCTTCAGTTTGAATAGTGTTTCAATATCAAGAAGACAAAGATTCTTACCCCTGGAGCAATAGGCAGTGTCATGATGGATAGAGAGGAGACTGAAACTGTTAACAGCCTCATCTTGTTTGGACCCACAATTAACACCTTGGTATGAGCAGTCAGGAAATAAGGAGACACATTGCACCAGGAAAATCTTCAGTAGAGACCTGTCCAAATTATTGAGGAGTAGTGATGTCAATTTGAAGACTAAGGTGTGTCCAATTCAGGCCATGGTTTTTCAGATTACTAGCTATGCATCCAAGACCTAGAAAATTAATAAGGATGACAGAAAAAGAATTGCTGTCTTTGAGCTGTGGCATTGGAGAAAAGCACTGAACATTCCGTGGACTGCCAAGAAAATAAATAGATATGTCTTTCAGAGGGTGCAGTTGGAGTATTCTTTGGAGGCAAGAATGATGAGGCTTCGCCTCACATACTTTGGTCATATTGCTAGGAGGTGCTATTCCTTGGAGAGGAACATGATGTTGGGAAAGGTGTAGGGTCGGCGAAGTAGAGGAAGACCCTCAATCAGGTGGACTGACATGGTGACTGCTGCAATGGACTCTTGTGTGTCAGGAAGTGTGAGGATGGTACAGGACAGGACTAGGTTCAAATCTCTAGTTTATAGGGTCGCTATGAGTCATACTAGACTCAATGACAGCTAACAACAACAATGCTATGTGCAACACCACATAAATAGGAGTGATGCCCCCTAGAGTTGTGCAGTTATAATTTTCAAATGCATGTGCTAACATTGTCTCAAGCAATTTTTTGGTATTCCTTCAAATAATACAGTTTTTAGAACTATGGAGGAGCAACCTTGACTTCACCATTAGAAAAGAACATGTTTTGGTTTTTCAGCAGCGCCTGATACAGATTGTTAATGCTCAATTCCTTTGTCATTTGACATTGATATGACTTTTTTTAGGAGAACTCAGAACCATAAATCCTCTGTTTACATGTGAATGAGTGAAGAGATAGACCTTTCTCTGTTAGCTGAATAATATACATCATGCTTTATTAAAAGTCATAGGACTCATGGTTTTTAATAAAACCATGAAACTGGTGAAGGGAAGGACGATAGGAAAAGAATGGATGATTAGAGACAGTTTACGTCTGACAATTAACCACAGCAGGACAAACATGGCAAAGTGATTTGGGGGAAGGGAAGGATGGAAAAAGTATACAAATGAATGAATGAAAACCAATCTTTTTGTGAACTTTCACTAGATTACTATTTAAAAAAACCAAAAATATCACCAAATCATGGGTCTCAAGCACTATGAATATGTCATGAGAGAAGCTGATTTGGGTGAGAGGTTTAATAAAATTCCATGTAGGATGGGAACATACATCTAATTACAAAAGCCTGCAAACCACTATTTTATGTATGAGAGAAAATGCTTTTTGTAATGCAATCTGAAAAGAATAAAGACTGACAAAATCTTGACTGGCGTTGATAGACAGCAGTGATTTTCAGGCAGGTGGCATGCCCCTCTACAGGGAATATCTCAGATTAAAAAAGAACCACTCTGTACACTGTCATACGGAATATTCAGTAGGACTAGAGCTCATATTTGCAAACATGTCTTTCTTTTTCCTGAACAAAGCAGTAAGAACAGCAAAAAATGTAGTTTTACAATCAGACAGGCCAAGGTTTATGATCTGGACTCTGTCAGTCAATAGCTGTGTGATCTTGGGCAAATTATACAGCCTCTCTGAGCCTCGATTTTATTGTCAATGAAGTTAATTAGCGTTTGTTGTCTCTTAGGGAAAATTCTATAA
This sequence comes from Elephantulus edwardii, assembly GCF_000299155.1. Classification (NCBI taxonomy): domain Eukaryota; kingdom Metazoa; phylum Chordata; class Mammalia; order Macroscelidea; family Macroscelididae; genus Elephantulus; species Elephantulus edwardii. The sequence goes on along the minus strand of NW_006399823.1, from coordinate 14,438,564 downwards.
AAAGAATCTATGTCTATGACTCGACAGCATTAAACAACAACAACAACATGTAATAAGCAGTCCAAAAAAGCACTTGATCGAGTGATGATAGCAATATCATTATTATAGAGCCCCAGAATGGTACAAATGATTCAATATACTCACCTATTGACAAAAAGGTTGGTGGTTTCAGTCCACTCAGAAATGCTTTAGAAGGAAAAAACCTAATGATATACTTTCAAAAAAGCAGTCATTGAAAACCCAATGGAGCGCAGTTCTGCTCTGACAGATATTGAATCACAAGTCACAATTGACTTGACCTGCAGCTTATTATTATAATCACTCTAAGAGTTACAAGCCATCTTTTGATATAAAACTTGTTATCCAAAAATTTCTCTAGCAATGTTAAAAACACCACAAATCGCTATTGACATGGTGGTTAAGGGCTTGACTGCTAACCAAAAGGTTACTGGTTCGAACCAAACAGCCACTTCACAAGAAAAGGACACAGTGGAGGCCTTGGAAACCCTATGAAGGAGTGCTACCCTTTGTACTGTAGAGTTTCTATGACTTAGAATTGGCTCAAAATTAACAGATTTGGATTTGGCTTGGGTATGTTAAGCAGCTGAGTTGAAAATTCAGTTGGCACATTCTACCCCCATTGTAAAAGGAAAATCACAAGTAACTTAGCCTACCACAAAACCAGCCAAAAAAGACAAGAACCTTTGTGGCCTCCGGAAGCCCTCAGAATATGTGTAGGCAAGAGAGCAAACTTCTCAGTGAGATAAATTATTGGGAAATTTGTAATAAAGAAACATGACTGGGCAAAAAAACCAGCTGGGCACAGCTACGTCCTTATTCAAGGTTTCTGTTTGCAAGACACAGCTCTGAAATATTTTCCAAATCCAGATAAAAGGAAACTATGCACAGCCAGCTCAGCCTCTCTTTGTGACTCTAAACGCCCACCCATATCTAGTGGGAGCCAGGAATCTGGATGTTTTGGCACAGTGTAGATAAAATACCCACTTTTAAATGGAGTATTTTACATTTTTTTTTCTTCGGATGTTTGACAGCATGTATTTATTTATTTACTTATGCCCTACCTACTTCCCCAAAGGGTTCGAGATGGCAACTGTCATGGAGACAGTTTTAGATTATAATTTGCTCTAAAAGCCCTCTAGCACAATGCCTTTCAAAACTAATGTTTAAGGAGGAGGAGTTATGGGCTTATGCAAACACAAATCATTAATTTAAGTAGCAAACTCAAATAATAAACAATATGTTGGGCACAAAATCAGATCTGCAATTGTATCTTAAAGTACAGGCATGAAAACATAATTATTTTAAGCGATCAGGAATACTCTGTATTACAATAAAACTAATCTGCAAAACCTATTTGCATTTATCAACAAGTTTGCAACAAACACAATTTCAGAAGCACATTTCTGTAGACTGAGGTTATTAACAAACCGCCCTGATCAAATTTGACCACAGCAAAAATCCAATTGGTCTTTAAATTAGAAGAGAACGAACACACTATATTCTGTATCATACTAAGGTTGTATTTCTTCACATCATGGAGATAATCCAGCCATAGAAGGAAATAACCAAATTGCAAATGTAAAAACTGCAGTAAAAACTTCCATCTCCTGAGTAAATACTCTATAGAAATATGTTAAATACAGTAAATATAACTTGCTGAATGAGATCATGTCCTGTGGTTTATGTTGGATATTTTCATTAGCTTATCTTCGTTGTTAATGTTATTATATTTTATGGATACTAAATTAAAAATAGAAAACTCTGGTAGCATAGTCCATACATAGAGAATTGCGCTGCTAAATTGCGTGGACATAGGCAGTGGCAGCTCTATGGGAGAAAGGTGGGCAATCTCCTTCCATATAATTTACAGCTTCTTGCTGGATGGCAGTCACTGAGAAATTGAAAGTAAGTGAGTGGATTAGTTTACCAAGACATGCAGCTTTCAATTCCAGTCTGTAGTAGGCTCAATGTCAAGAAGACAAAGATTCTCACCACTGGGCCAATTGGCAGCATCAGGATGGATGGTGAAGAGATTGAGATTGTTCACAACTTTATTTTGCTTGGCTCCACAGTCAACACTCTTGGCACCAGTAGCTAGGAAATTAAAAGATGCATTGCCATGGGAAAGTCTGCTATTAGGGACCTCTCCAAAGTACTGAAGAGCGATGGAATCTCTTTGTGGAGACCAAGGTGCGTCTTTGCTATCACTTGTTATGCATCAGAGAGTTGGACAATGACTAAGGAGGATAGAAGGAGAATTGATGCCTTTGAGCTGTGGTGCTGGAGAAGAGTATTGAGAGTACCATGGACTGCTAGGAAAACAAACAGATTCATCCTGGAAAGGGTCAAACCGAGCTGCTCCTTGGAGGCAAGGATTCTAAGGCTCCATCTAACATACTTTGGACATGTGACAGGTCCTTGGAGAGGGACATCATGCTTGGTAGAGTGGAGGAACAGTGCAGAAGGGGAAGACCCCCTATGAGATGGATTGATTCAGTCAGTGACTGGGGTAATCGGGACGGGTGTATCGGAGATGGTGCGATTTTGGCACAAGACAGAACAGAGTTTAGGGCTGTTGTACATAGGATCACTATGAGTCGCAAGCAACTCAACGGCACATAACAACAACAACAACAGTACAAACAGTACAGCAAACATTGTTTTCTCTAGAAACTATTATTCTGAACACAATTTTTTTTTCTTCACAATTCCTAAGTAATCACAAATCCATCAGACTACATCCAGGGTTAAATATTTATAGCTTCCTTTATTGACCAGTTCTTATTACTCTCTAGGCACCAAGCTAAGTTCTGTTAGCCCCCACAGAAACACACAAGGAAGGCCTTAATTACTTAGCTTCCTTTTCAAAGGAGAGTTGGAGAGTTCATACCCCTAAATGGAGAGCTAGGATTCACGACTGCTTAGCTTCAAAGACCAGGCCCTTAATCACAATCCTCTTCTGCCCTGTCTTGATATTATTATCTAATATTTAATTTGTACTTCTTTCTCAGTGTAACTCCTTCCCCAGTACCAAAACCATGTAGTTAAGAAACCAAGTTGTAGGAAGCTCTGGTGGCCTACTGGCAAGAAGCTGCACTGCAATCTCAGAGGCGCATGGTTCAAATTCACGAGATGCTTTGCTGGAGAAGGGGGGGCAATCTTCTCCTGCACCCGTCAGATCTGATTTGACAGTACTCACACACAAAATAATAAAATTAAATTAAATTTAAAAAAAAAAAGAAACCAAGTTGTCAGATTTCCAGATTCTCAGGTTCGATGCTTTAAGCATTTGCTCTACCAACACGAGGGCTGGTTAAGACTGACTTAGGTCAGAGGCATCACAACTTGAGAGCAGAATTGTGTAGGATTTCCAGTAGTTAAAACTGCCCAGGAGGTCTTCCCAAGCTGTAGTCTTTGTGGGAGCAGCTTTCCAGATCTTTCTTCCTACAGAGTAGCCAGTAGTTCAAACCTCCAACCACTGTATTAGTGGCCTGGCCCTTAACTGTTATGGAAACAGGATTGAACATAAAACTAGAACCAAACTCATTGAGTTGATTCTGACACATAGACTGAAATATTAAATAAGCAAGACAAGATCCATCACCATCAAATTCATTTGCAATTACGTGGACCCACTGGGGCAGAGGAGAATTACCCCAGAGGGTTTCCAAGTCATAGATTTCTAAGGAAATCTTAGAATGTGCCATTCTGACACAAAGCAATTTGTGGTTTCAAACAGCTAACTTTGCAGTTAGCAGTCACGAACTTACCCACTGAGCCCTTAGGACTCCAGATTTAAGCATCTCAACCCACTGTCACTGAGTCTATTCAGATTCACAGTGAACTTGAAGGACAAAGTAGAACTATTCGACAGTTTAACTTTGTCATAGTGTCGCTACGAGTGAGAATCAACTTGACGGCACATAATGACGTACTTCAGAAGGTCGTTGTCATGATCAGATTGGATTTTAAAATAATCACAATGTTTCAACATTAAAGAACCTTCTACTACTGCAGTACTCTCTCTAAAATTCTCAGCACTAATACAGTAATCCGTCCACAAAGTTTTAAGGATCTACTAATGCTCCGGAGGTCTAGTGACAAGAAGCTGTGCTGTAATCCCGAAGACACGAGTCCACCAGCTTCTCCATAGCAGGATGGTCAATCTCCTCCCATGCAATTAACAGCTTCTGAACACTTGTCAGAAGGTGAGCTATAGGTCGGTTCTGACTTGATGATACACAGTGACAATAATGCTAAGCTCGGTAGCTCTGGTGACCTCATGGGTAAGGAATCGTGCTGACAATCCAAAGGCAGATGGTTCAAATCCAACAACCGTTCCACGGGAGAAAGATGACCAATCACCACTTGTGATTTACAGCCTCTGAAACCTGGTGGAGGATCAGCTATGTGTCAGTTCCAACTCAGAGGCACACAGCAACAGAAACAACAACAATGCTAAGGTAAGTGGTGGGTGGGATACACTCACTCCACTCACTCACTCATTTTATTAAACATACTGCTTTGAGTTGGGACCACACTTAGCTGACTTTCCAGTGGGTTTTCAGGAGACTGTAAATCACAAGAGTGGAGATTGCCTATCATTCTCCCAGGGAGCTGCTTGTGGATTTGAATCACTAGAGAGGCATATTTGCTAGGTTAGCAGTGCAGTTCCCTATGAAATATGTCAGAGAAATAAAAAATTACTGAGTCTGCTTTTAGGAATCTCACCATCTAGTGGGGGAAAAAAACCCAAAACAAAACCATTTCAATCCCAGGTATCATGGGACCAAATGAAGGGGCACCTTTCTGAGGAATTCAAGGAGGAATCATCCTGACATCCCTCACTTTCACCCACTCCCTCTTGAGTCTGCCTGTCATGATGTTATCAAGGGGCTCGGTACCTCCCTCATTTAACTCACCTACATTCCCCCCTGCACCTTCATTCTCTGCTCTTGATGCAGTTCCTCCAGAGGAAGAGGCCATCAAGCATGAATTACTAAATTTCTAACATGCTGAAAAGCTATCTGCCACAATGTGCTCTCCTCTTACCTCCTTTATTTGAGTCCTTCTTCCTACTGAAAGTTAGCTCTACCACTGAGCTTTGAGATTGAAATCTCTCCTTTCTCCTTGAAGCACTGGCTACATTAAGAAACTTCCGTCCTAGTTACCCAAGCCAGAAACCAGCCCGTAGCAACTGCCAATGAAGGTTTCCTTAATTGTCTTTCTTTTAAAAAATTTTCCTTTATCTTCAACAGAATAACATAAGTCATGGAAATCAGATCATGTTACTTCTTTCCTTAACATATTTGAATGACTTTCTGCTGTCTTCAGATCGGCACTCAACATTTTTCACCATCTGCCTTCTTCCTACCTACCCAGCCTATGATTTCCCTTTCCAAAACTGTGTCTCAGGGATCCCCTAAACTCCTGATAGTTGCTTAGATGCACGGGGTTCTTTCATATCCTTACATTTTTGTTAAAAGTCTTTGTTTTCCAAAACATCCTCCTCTCCTTTACTCATTATGTCTCCCATTCAACAAGTCAAAAGGTTCACCCTCAGCCTCTATTTTAAAAGGGATACCTCCAATGTGGTTTTATTGGTAATGTAGGCTTCTTTGCGGACATGGTAGTGGCCCTTCTCTGTAATCCCAGGGCCTGCCATTGTGTCTGGAATATAACAAACATTCAAATTGTTGCAGACTGGATGATGAGATACAATCAGGGAGAATGAATGGAGTATGGAGACCTTTCTTGTTGTTTGGAACTGTGTGGTTCCTTAGTTTCTGTTCTCCCTTAAGTACAAAGGAAGGGAGCTCTGGTGGCCTAGTGGCAAGCAGCTGAACTATAATCCTGAAGGCAAGAGGTTCAAATCCACCAGATACTTTGCTGGAAAAACAGGGGCAATCTCCTCTTCTGCCAGTCGGATTCAAGGATACACAGCAAGAAAGAAGAAAGAATAAATAAGGAAGTACAAAAGACCTGATAGAACCCCATCCTTTTCTTTTGTCTTCATTTTTTTAATGGTTTGCTTATAGTTATACATATGCATTGTGTTTTATGCATGTACATTGTATTTTATACAATCCTTCATAAACATTGTATTTACATAATTACTATTGATCTATACCTGTTATCACTTCATCTTTTCACATCCACAGCATGGAATCTTTCCTAATCCTTTACCCTCCTATCTACCTACTAGTCTCTGCTATCTTAATGATTTCCCTCTTTCAAAGCCCCTTTTTCTGTCCCTTCTTCCTTTCCTCTTCCCCCCCCCCTTTCTTATGGAAGTATTCTTTCTCTCAGCAGTGTGTTATAATTCACATTGTATAAGTCCTTTACATTCCTAGTTGTAAATGGCATTGGCTGTAAAATATTTTTTAAAGACTTTAAATAGTTTCAGTTTCTCTAATAGTTGACTGAGTAGGTCTAGAATTATAGGAATATTTTTTGTAAGACTGATACAAATAATGTTTTATGTTCTTATACACTGACTCTTCTTCCTCCCCATCCCATTTTCAACATTTATGCACATCTTTCTCAGTTATCCATACAACAATCGTCTTATACAGTATTTGTTCATCCCTCTCTACCTGGTTTGCCCCTTTGTGTGGGTGTGTGCATGAACATACAAACAAAAATATCTAAGTATCACTATATGTTGTTCAGGATTCAGTTTTATTTCAGGTTAAAATAACAAAACCATTTCTTATCTAGTATCACTTATCTCTATGTCCATCAAATTCCAGAAATTTTTCTTCGATTGTTGAGAAAATCTCCTTGCATGACGACAGAATTCTTGAATCCATATGGAGAGCTTGGCTTTCCCTGTTTCATACTTCCTAAAACAGGAACTTGAATCCAAAAGATACACTCTAGTGATTCTTTCTTAATAGTACTGAACTCCCCCCTTCTTCCACATTTCTCCTCTTTTATCTCTTGTGAGGTTAAAAATGTCATAGGCAACACTCCAAGGAAAATCTCTTTACATCAGATCAGAGTTGGGATGGCATTAAATGTGTTGCGTGCCACGCATAATCCTTTTACAACTATTTGGCATAAATAACTTCTATTATATATTTGCAGGGGTGGGGTACAACTCAAACCATGATATGATTTATATATTTCCTTAAACCATTTTGGAATTTAATTTTCACATGTATTTGCCCCCTGGAAAGCATGAGGTCTTTAATAGTAAGAAAAATATTTTGTTTCTTCTTCATAAGTTGGTAACATCTTTATAACCAGTGTATATGTCTATGAGCCAAAGGCTACCATATATAAATGTGGAGAGAAATGTTAATTACACTTGAGTCTTTATGGTAATATGCCTCACTTTGCATTCAGGGACTACAGATTTTGTTAAAGGCATTTCTGGGTGTGGTTCCCCCCCCCCCAATGGTTTTTCTCTGAGAGGCTTGAAAAGACAATGGAAGTTGCTGAAAAATGGTGGGAATATGACAGATTGTTGTGAACAAACATGTGCCTTTTCCTTCCTCCTATTTTTTCCCCCTTCTGAAGAATAGCATTTTTTTTCCCTTTAGGTTTGTAAGCACAGTCTGAAGGATTACCTTAAAAGACCAACGTTTATGCTGGTCTCACAGTCAATGCTTACAGTAACCACTATTCTTATAGGCCATATCCTGTCATTGATTTTTACATAGAACTCCCCATTGATTTCAATAGGGAGTTCTTCCCATGGATCGATGGCAGGATATAGCTGGTGACATTAAGCATAGATAAAAGACCCTTGAGTTAACTGTCAACAGAACTAAAATTTAGACATAAACTCATTTAACAGAAATTGGCTTTCAAAGATTCATCAGAATGTATTTTTAAATACTCATCTCCCCTTAAAGTCAACACAAATGAAATTTCTTACTCCTGAGCCATTGTTTCCTCAGATTTGTCTGTGTGCATTTTACATTTGTCAAAATCACATATTAATTAATATTTCTAATAGATTTAAATATTTTTTAAAAGATTTTTTTACTTTCAACAATATAGCAATGTCTGATGAGAGGCAAAGATGGAAACAGATACAAATCCAGTATGAAGTGATTGAAGGAAGAGAGAAAATAGAAAAGAGAAAGATGGTTTTCAACTCTAGGCTACTGTGGAAGATATGTTTGTAGGATATCAAGTAGCAGGCATAACATCTTTAAAATTTAACAATTTTTTCAATTCTATACTGTGCTTGTTAGTGACCATGGTCTTTGCAATTATTTGCTATACGTAAGAAAGCTGGACGTTAACTAGGGATGATAGAAGGAGAATTGATGCCTTTTAACTGTTATGCTGGAGAAGAGTATTGAATATACCATGGACCGCCAGGAGAACAAACAAGTTCGTCCTGGAGAGGGTGAAGCTAGGCTGCTCCTTGGAGACAAGAATTCTGAAGCTTCATCTGACATATTTTGGGCATGTTGCAAGGAGGGACCAGTCCTTGGAGAGGGATATCGTGCTTGGGAGGGTGGAGGGACAGCACAAAAAGGGAAGACCCTCAATGAGGTGGATTGATTCAGTGACTGGGGTAATGGGGGTAGGTCTGTCAGAGACAACAAGATTGGCATGGGATAGAGCAGGATTTAGGACTGTTGTACATAGGGTTGCAATGAGTCACAGGCTACTCAAAAGCACATAACAACAACAAATAATATCATAGGACACCTTTGTGATCCTATGCATACATTGGTATTACATGAATTTTAAGCCCAACTCTGGAAAATGCCTACTAAAATTTGGGATTAGTAGTTCAATCCTACCTCTCAGTATTCCTGGGAAGCCTAGTTTATACCTGATAACCCACAGTTACTGTTAAGAGCAACATGCCATGTTTAGTTGATGGATTTTAGTTATACTTTTTTTTAACTTTAAGTGTATTTTAATACTGAGATCTTTCAAATGAACAGAAATACGCAGCACAATGTCTAAGGTCTCAGACCAATAAGCACTAACATTGTTCTGTATTTACTTTATCTATTTTCTTAAATAACTTACATTGTTGAAGCAAGCTGTTCATTCTTTCTCCAGTCCCTCTTTTGACCCTCATCCTGAAGCTGGTATGTGGGTGGGTTTTTTGGTGTGTGTGTTTCCACATTCAAGTGAAAACAATTATTTTTTAAATTTTATTTTATTAACTTTAATGAAAATATACAGAGATTTTGGATTTCCATTCATTCATTGTTGCACTTTTCTCCCTGCCCCCCACCCCCACCAATGTACTCCTCTCTTTGAAAAGTAAAAGAAAAATTCCTTCATTGGTATACAATACCCCCTCCCCCAAGTACACTCCACTATGCAACCTTCATACTGGACTCTTGTGATAACTATATATCCTTTCATATATTGCTTTTAAACTGTACTCTCCCTCATCTGTTTCAATGCAGTATAAATAACTTATCCAGTTTTTCTCAGTTTTACCCCAATCCTGATGTCAGTCCCATTCTACAAAAGTGGCACTATGCAATATTTGTCTTTTTGTGACTGAGATATTTCACTCAGCTTAATGTCCTACAGGGTCACCCATTTTTAATAATACTGCATGAGTTCCTTGTTTTTCTTTTTTTTATTCTTTTTCTTTTATTTTAATGTGAAATATTTTCATTGTTCACATTTTATAAATATACACAAAATGTTTTAATTCTTTTTCTGATACTTGAAGTTCCCAGATTTTCATATAATTTCTTTTTTTTTAATTTCCATTCATTCATTGTTGCACTTCTCCCCTCTCAGCCCTCCCCCCTAGTACACTACCCTCTTGGAAAAGAAAAAGAAAAATTCTTTTATTGTTTTACAACCCCTCCCCCTAGATCCACTCCACCAGACAGCGTTCGCTCTGGACTCCTGTCATGATATAAATACCTAATAACATATCCCTCTTAAGCAGTTTTCTCCCTCATCTGTTTCAATGAAGTATACATTATTGAGCCCATCTTTCTCAGTCTCCCCCCAACCCGAGGTTAGTCAACAGTGGCACCATGCAGTATTTGTCCTTTTGTGACTGAGATACTTCACTCAGCATAATGTCCTCCAGGGTCACATCCATTTTGAATAATATTGCATGAGTTCCTTGTTTTTTAATGCAGCGTAGTATTCCATTGTGTGAATATACCACAGCTTCTCTATCCATTCACTTGTTGATGGGCACCTCGGTTGTTTTCAACTACCTGCTATTGTGAACAAAGCAGTGATGAACATGGGTGTGCATATATCTGCTTGTATGTCAGTTATGGTCTCTTTGGGGTACATTCCCAGTAGTGGAATTGCTGGGTCAAATGGTATCTCTATTTGCAACTTTTTGAGAAAGTGCCATACCGCCTTCCACAGTGGTTGCACCATTTTACATTCCTACCAACAGTGAATAAGGCTTCCAGTTTCTCCACAACTTCACCAGTGTTTGTTCCTTGCTGATCTGTTAAATTTTGCTATTCTGACTGGGGTGAGATGATATCTCATAGTTGTTTTGAGTTTCCGTTTTTCAGTGCAGCTAGTTATACTTTTATCAGAGCTATGTCAGTATTCCTCTTACTTGAGGCAAGGTAGAAAAGACTGATGTGATAGTCCTTGCTGGGAAGTTGGACTCTAATTTTAATGTTAGGCTGAGCAGACCAGTCTAGGTAGCTGTGATATCCAAAGTCACATGAAGCCGCAAAGCAGGCATGCACCCCAGGATATAGGACCCTTTCAAATCCTTTTCTCTCTTTTTCTTCATTTCTTCCTATTGTTCCTCTATCTCTTTTCCCTTTTTCTTTCAATTCTAAGGCTGTTAGTTACTGGCATGTTAGTCTTTAAGTGTTGTTCTGTTGGCTGATCCACGGGCATCTGGAATCTTTTCCTAATTGTAGGAAAGTTACTTTTTTACTCTGTCAGTTGGTCAGTCAACAAAAGTCTAATTAATGAACAACCATTCTGAACAGAGCTAGGTGCTAAGGATATGGTGATGAAAAGTCAAAAGGACTTAGTGGTTTTGTAGCTGCACATTAATTCATTATGAAGGAAAAGTAATCAGGTAATGTGATTCCAAACTTGGTACCAAATTTGTGATAGCAACCACACCCCCCCCCCCACAAATCTGAGAGCTGAACAGTGAATAAGGATGACAGAAGAAGAATTGACACCTTTGAGCTGTGATGGTGCAAAAGGGCACTGAATATCCCATGTACAGCCAAGAAAACGAGCAGATATGTCTTGAAGAGGGTGCAGCCTGAGTGCTCTTTGGAGGCAAGAAAGGATGAGGCCTCACATACTTTAGGCACATAATGCTAGGAAGGGTGGAGGGTCAGCAAAGGAAGGAAGGAAGACCCTCAAACAGCTGAATTGACACAGTGAATACTGCAATGGACTCCTGTGTGTTAGGAAGTGTGAGGATGGCACAGGATAGAACACGGTTCAGCTCTTTTGTTCATAGGGTCGGTATGAGTTGTACTTGAATCAATAGCACCTAACAACCACCACAAAAAAATGAGAAGTTTCATCATTCTAAATAACGTAGGTTATAGCCAATAATTCAGAAGCATTTTTCTAATTAGTGGGAGATCATTTAGGACTGCTTCATGTATATTTGAAATCTGCATTAACTAAATTCTAACTTGTTTAATGAGCAATCATCAAAATTTTATATAAGTAGACTTCCCAAAGCCATTCTTATTTGAGTAATGAATTATATGAGAAAATGAAATATAATATAGTTATGAAAAGATGTGATTGATGTGGAGAATCTAACTGGGTTACTACAATTGTCGTGCTAGGGTATTTCTTTCTTTTCCTCCGTCTCAGTTAATCCATGTTTCATTGAGCTATTTCTGTAATGTCCTTTGGTTTAAGTCTCTCAGCCTCTCCACAGGAAAAAGCTGAGGTGTCAGCTCCTGTGAAGATGTGTAGCCATGAGTCCTCAGAACAGCAGTGGATTTTTAATCCAGTCACAAGTGTATACTTAAAAAATTAAAACTTATATTTCTCACGGTTCTGGAGGCTAAAAGCCCAAATTATGGTCTTAATTCTCTTTTGTTTTGTTTTTCTTTTCTCTTGTTGGGTGCTATCATGTCAGATCTGCCTGATATAGGAGGAGATTGCCATTCCTTCTCCAGCAGAGCATCTGGTGGACTTAAACCCCATGCCTTTGGAATTACAGTGCAGCTTCTTGCCACTAGACCACCAGAGCTCCCTGGGTTTTAATTCTGTTGACTGTCACCTTGTCTATAGCACTGGATATTCCTTTGTTCTTTGGCAATCCTCTGCTGCCTCACATTTCCTGTCTTTCCGCACGTATGTGTGTGTGTGTGTGTGTGTGTGAGTGTGCACGTGCATGTACGTGTGTAGACTGGTCTTTTTATAACACAGAAGCAATCTGTTTTAAGATTCAGCTTACACTGGTAGGATCTCAATATAACAAATTCAAATTTCCAAAACACGGTACTATTTACAGGTACAAAGGTTAAGATTTTATATTTTGGGAAGACACAATTCAATTTCTAAATGTCAAGGGATGAATCTCAGCTTTTATTCAGAATAAGATGCTGGTATTCACATACTAAAAATGAAATATTAAATTTGGGGAAGTGTCTGTGGTCATAACCCAAGGTAAACTCACTAATGGTAAGCTAATCCATTTACAATATTGGGCTTCTAGAATCCAGAATATTAGCAAAGGGTCGCTTAGGGAGTTATTGTTATTGACTCTCATTGAGTTGGAACAACCCATAGTTGACCTTCTGGTGGGTTTTCAGAGACAGTTAATTGCACAGGAGGAGACTGCGCATCTTTCCCCCACGGAGTAGGTGGTGGCTTTGATCTACAGGCCCTGGAATTAGCAGCACAGCTTCTTACCACTAGGCCATCAGAGCTTCACCAGAGTAAATCTTGAAACCATTTGATAAGCCACTGAATGGATTGAGAAATCGTGGTACATTTACACTATAGAATACTATGCAGCACTCAGGAGCAACAAATTCAAAAAAATACTACGTAACTTGGGAGAAGCTGGAGAGCATTATATTGAGTGAACTAACACAGTCTAATAAGGACAAATACTGTATAAGACCATTATTTTAAAACTAGCAGGATAACTAATAAAGCATGTATGGGAACTCAAGGGGGGAAGGGTTGGGAATGAGTAGGGGAAAAACCACAGGGTTTCATAGTTTTGTGGGTGGAGGGGGCTGGGAAGGAAATGGGAAGGATCTGGTTGAAAAGACAGGGTAATGAAGGGCAAGGTCCAATAGTGATTAATTTTCTAAAACATAATGCATGAGAATGATTGTATGAAACACAACATGAATGAAGAATAGTGTGAAACACAATGCATATAAACTTTGTAAACAAACCAAATAAATAAATAAATGTAAAAGAAACTGATTTCTGTAGCTCTTCTGTCTCATTTCACTTATCATCGTTACCCACCAATTCCCTCTTTCACTGCGCCCAGCAATTAAGAGTGGGCCTGGCTCAGGACAGTCAGATGCTAGCGTGGCATTTGGATTTAGTTGTATTTGTAAACAGCAGGATCACAAAACCCATGTGAATAACAAAACGAAGAGCACAGTGCAGCATGAAGCTTTAATTAATGTGAAGCTAACCCGAGGATGTGCAAACTATCAATTTCTTGCTGGCTATACCCGAGGTAGTGGCTGAGGTGTCAAGCCAGATTCAAGGAGAGTTTGTAATCTCAATAAACCAATCATCATGCAGAAGATTGGTAGATCAGTGGAGTTGTAATAAAAAAAAAAATAAATAAAAGATCTTTTCCTTCTTAAAGATTGCCCTCTGGATGAAGAGTGAAGAAAATATACTCATTTCTGGCAATTCTTCCTGTGCCAGATAAAATCATGACACAAGATTAGAAACCCAGAGGGTGGGAATTGCTTCCCTTCCAGAAAATCCTATTTCTCTCCTAGCCATCACGCTCCCTGCTGAGGGCTTGCGCGGACAGCTGCCTCCTAAGACAGTTCAATCCCTCTCTTGAGCACTCTGGTTCAGAAAATATCTTCAGTCCTATCCGGACGCTGTCCTCAGCTCAGCTAATTCTCAGTTTCAAATTAAACAGACGTACTTAGATTATAAGCAATTCTATTGTAGTTATATACCTGGATGGATCTTGGCTGAAAGCAGAGCGTACCAGAGGAATGTCTATCTGTGTTTCATTGACTATGCAAAGGTATTTGTGTGGATCACAACAATCTGTGGCCGACCCTGAGAAGAATGAAAATCCTAGAACAATTTATTGTGCTTATGTGAAACCTATACTTGGACCTGAGGCACTTGTTAGAGCAAAACAAGGAAACACTGCGTGATCCAAAATCGGGAAAGGTGTACGCCAGGGATGTGCCCTATCTCCATCCCTTTTCAATCTATATGCAGAACAGATCATCTGGGAGTCTGGACACTTACGAGGAGGAATGTGGCATCAGGATTAGAGGAAGACTCATCAACAACCTGTGTAAATCGTTGACACAACCCTATTTCCTAAAATTGAGGAGTATCTAAAGTGCTTGCTGCAGAAGGTCAAGGACTGTAGCATTCAATATGGATTGAATCTCAACATCAAGAAAACAAAGATTCTTATCACTAGACCGATTGGCAGTATCATGAAGAGACTGGGATTGTTAATAGCTTCAGTTTACTTGGCTCCACAATCAACACTCTTGGTACCAGGAACCAGGAAATCAAAAGATTAATTACATAGGGAAAGTCTACTGTCAGGAACTTCACTCACTAGAGTACTGAAGAGCAATGATGTCAGTCTAGAGACTAAGGTGTGCCTGATACAGGCCATGGTCTTTGAAATCATGTCATATGCATCAAAAATCTGGACAATGACTAGGGATGATAGAAGGAAAATTGATGCTTTTGAGATGTGGTGCTGGAGAAGAGTATTGAATATACAATTGACTGCTGGGAGAACGAACAAGTTCATCCAAGAGAGGATGAAACCAGGCTGCTCCTTGGTGGTAAGGATTCTGAAGCTTCATCTGACATACTTTGGACATGTTGTAAGGAGGGAATAGTTCTTGGAGAATGACATCATGCTTGGGAGAGTGGAGGAACAGTGCAAAAGAGGAAGACCCATAGATGAGATGGATTGACTTAGTGACTGGGGTAATGGGGATATATGTGTGAGAGATGATAAGATAGGCTCAGAGTAAAGCAGGGTTTAGAGTTATTGTACATAGGGTCACTATGAGTCACAGGCAACTCAACAGTACATAACGACAAAAAACATCTACACCCATGGCCCTACTTTACATTTTTTTTTTTACATTCAGACACACACAGACACGTCTAACCACCAAAAATTAGAAAAGGCTATCTGGAGTTCTGTCTTCATTATCACTTGCTGTCTGTGGTTCATCTATAGACATCATTTATAGCTGCAATCCTAACTAGTATTTCCAGTAAATCTTTTTGAGCAAATGGTTGGACTATACAGTCTGTTGCCCTCTTAAATTAAGTGAGTCATGTGGTTTGCTTTGACCAATAAAGGGAGAGACAGTGTAGCTCTTCCAGGTGGAAACATTAAGACCCAGTGTGCAATTTCCCACTCTCTTTGGTTTCTCTGCCCACACTGACCAACAATGTTTTATCTGGGAATTGTTCTGTCAGACTGGGCCACAGAGATAGGAGCATGCAGAAAATCGAGCAGGTAAGGATAGAATATGTACCTTCCTTAACCCTTCCTTTTACTGAGATTTGGGAATTGTTGGTTATTGTAATCTAACCTAGCTTATATGACAGAAGCCCATCAGGCACCTGTCAGTTTATCACACTCTGGTGGCTTGTGATGCTAGAAGTTATCATCAGTATTTCAAATATCTGCAGTGCCACCCATGGCAGACAGGTTTCAGCAGAACTTCCAGACTAAAACAGACTAGGAAGAAAGACCCGGTGGTCTTCTAAAGATCAGCCAATACTCATAACAAAATATAGTCTAATATAATGCTGGTATGTGAGCCCTGTGGGTTGGAAGGCATTGCACTATAGTGGCAGCAATGGACTCAATGATCTTTAAGATGACGTAAGATGGTGCAATATGGGTTTCTTTGGTTTGTTGGTTTTTTGTGTTCTGGTGTTTGTTTTTTGGTGGTTTTTTTTTGGGGGGGGGTTGTTGGGTTGTTTTTGGGCAGTGGTTTGTATACACAAGGCCATTATGAGGCAATGTGATGTGAAGGCAAATGTAGTTGTTTGCCATCAAGTCAGAACTGATCCATAGCTGACCTTCCAGCAGGTTTTCAGAGACAGTAAACAAAACAGGAGGAAACTACCTATCCTTCTTGCATTAAGCAGCTAATGGATTCAAACCATGTGCCTTTGGGATTGCAGTGTAGCTTCTTACCACTCCTACCAGGGCTCCCTAGCAAAAAAAAGAATATATTTGCTACATTAACCTTGAATATTTCATAAACTTATAAGGAAGTGCCACATTTACTCAGCCTATCTTGGAAGACAGCCCCATAGACCAACATGTTATCTTTGCCCTTTTCTTTGATTAACATTGATGGAAGCATCTGCCGTGATACAGGCAGCATGGACCTCTGCCGGTTTCCATGCCAGCAAAGTACTTTGCAAAAGCTTTCTGAAGAAGCTTTTGACATCAGAACCTCTGCAAAGAGATAGGGTCACTTGAATAGTCCATACCTTTTGTTTTTTCATCCTTCTACTACCTGAACTTACTCTCTCATAAATTCAAACAAGGTAACTAGCCCATCAGACGTTAATAAAGACAAAGGGTGGCCTATCCATTTAGAAAAACATACACTTAGTCACCTAACTGTTCATCTGCTCCCACTTCCAGGAAACATTTCTGTTGAGAACAGCATTTATTCATTCTACATTCCTCCACATCTTTCTTGTCTTCGCCATCTCTCAATTCATAATAGGGAGATTTTAAATGCAAACCTTCTCAGAGGAGTGCACTGTCTTGGTCTCTTGCACGTGCCGCTCAACTGGGCCTGCCCTGTCAGCAGCATCGGCCGCAGCTTAGGATTTTACCCTTCCATCAGCACACACTTAATAAGGAAACAATCTTCAACTTCAGCTTTCTGCATACTTCAGATTTATTAACCTGAAGTTTAAAAAACAATGTTCGCTTGGGGATATTAGAATCTACCTTCTCTTATAAACCTGAAAGAAAAGAAAATGAAGGAAAATAAAAGTAGCAATAAATGTACATATATATGCACACACACATATAGATATATTGATATATTCAAACATAGGATTTACATGATAAAATGGGGAATAAATTTACATTTTTCACCATTCTACCTGCAAATGAATATAGAGCAGTATATTGTTTGCACAGCCAAAGCAAAATCATATTTAGATTAAAGAAAGAAGTTCTAAAGATTGAAAGAAAGCTTTTGCTCATTTCCAGAACAAAGGCAGCAAAAGACATCACAATATACCCTAGGTATTGGTTTCTCTTCCCCACTTAAATCAAGGGAGCTTTTAAATCCATGGCAAAACACTCTTTGCTGAAACTATCATATCTCATATCATATCATATCATATCATATCATATCATATCATTCTGGAGATAATTAAATTTCAAAAAATGACCCTTCCTCCTAGTAAGCTGCTCCAAACATCCTCTAGGCTGCTCTCTTACATGGTATTCACATTGCAATCACAACACTCTTACAATCTATGTGTTTCTAAATGCAGAGGGCTTGTCTGTTTTCACTGCTGTGCTTTTGGTAGCAATAAGCAAGTCATTCTTGGAAGAAATACAACCAGAATATTCCTTTCTATTTGCTTTGCCTACATTATTAGGAAAAGCCAATGACTAATGGGAGACATCATGTTTGGTACAGAGCAAGGTCAGTCACAGTGACACATACTGTGTTCCAACCACATGTTGTTGTTGTTATGTGCCATCGAGTCGTTTCCGACTCATAGCGACCCTATGCACAACAGCTCTAAACCCTGCTCTATCCTGTGCCAACCGCACCGCCTCTGACACACCCATCCCGATTACCCCAGTCACCAAATCAATCCATCTCATAGAGGGTCTTCCCCACATAGATTTTCTTTTCTTTTTTTTGCCGTTTTTATGGTTTATTTAGCACAAATAAAATGTGTAATAGATTTTCATTTTGTTCTTGGCTTAGACCAAGCACATTCCCAACTCAGGATCTTTACACTGTAGTATCTCTATCTACCGAGGACATTCTTCCATCAAGACTTCGCCTAGCTAGTGACTTCACAAAATTTAGCTCCTTCTTCCAACATTACTCCTTCAAAGAGACTTAACCAAACACTAAGTGTTCTTTCACCCTATTGTTCTCATTTTCCTTTTCCACTCCTTTTCTCCATGGCATTGAGCACCATCTGCAGTGCTCTTTCATTTATGCACATAGGTGTGTATGAGTGTCTGTATGCACACTACATTAGAGTTCATTTTCAGTCTGTTTATTGTCTGTGTTCCCACTGAAATTAAAACTCAATAAGGCCTAACTCTCTGGCGTAGCACTCAGAAGTACTTCACAGACACTTGGTGAGAGACGAGTAGGTGAATGAAAGTGACTTGCTCAGAGCTGGGTCTTTTGATGCTTCTTTTCAGGATCTTCCTCGAACACCATGATACAGGTAAGTAGGAGTTTCAAGACACCTCCTCTTTAGTTCAAATGAGTAAAACCCTTGTTTGTGTGCCTTCTGGGTTACTCATGTCACATGCGTGGGAAACATTTCAAGAAGTAAAGAGTTATTCTGATTTGGTCTTAAATTCAGTGCTTTGAATTCAGGGACACAGGCAAAGGACACTCAGCTTAACATCTTGTTATCAAGAAACTCGTAAATCTCAATCACAGGTAATTTTGACAGAAACTACAAAAGAGTGAATCTCTAAAAATCAGTGTTTTGTGTCATGGGAAAAGTAAATAAAAGCAAAGTTGTTACTCGTCTCTCATGGTCATCATGTTGGAACTGACTCCATTAGGTTTCCAAGGGTGTAAATCACACAGGAAGAGATCACTCGTCTTTCTTCCTAAGAACTGTCAGTGGATTCAAACCACAACAAGACATGGTCTTTGGGTTAGCAGCACAAGTCTCTAGGAACTAGCTCACTAGAGCTCCCTATTGCTTCCGTTGTGTGACTTTGAGTCAGAAATGGCTCGTAGCTGACCCTTCAGTGGTTTTCAGAAGCTGTAAATCACACAGGAGATGATTGCCCATCTTTCTCCATGATAGCAACTGCTGAATTCAAACCGTATCATCTCCTTTCCACTTGCCCATCAGAGCTGCCTGTTGTTATTAGTAGTTATTGTTTTGTTGTGTGTACTGTTGAATCTTAACAACCCATAGCTACTCCTCCAGTGGGTTTTCACAGGCAGTTAATTGAACAGAAGGAAATTACCCATACTTTTCCCATGGAGCAGCTGGTGGATTTGAACCATATGTTTTTGAGTTTGCAGCGCAACTTCTAACCATGAGGCCACCAGAGCATCCCTGTTAGTAGTTTACTGATGTTCTTGTTATTATTGTCCCTTCAGGTCACTTACCACTCACAGCAACCCTATGCACAATAGCTCAGAACCATGCCCTATCCTGAGCCAATCTCACTGTCTCTGACACACCTGCCCTCGTTATCCGAGTTAACTGTGTCTATCCACCTTACTTGGGGTCTTTCTCAATTGTGCTGTCCCTTGACCCTTCTAAGCATGATATCCTTCTCCAAAGACTGGCCCTTCCTTGCTACATACTGAAAGTATGTGAGACGGAGTCTCAAAAGCCTAGCCTCCAAGGAGCAGTTTGGTTTCACTCTCTTCAGGGCAGAAATATTAGTTCTCTTGGCAATTCGTGGTATGTTTAAAACTCTTCTCCAGCACCACAACTCAATGGCATCAATTCATTCTTGGTCATTGTCTAGCTCTCTGGTGCATAGCAAGTAATTGTGAGGATTAGGCACACTTTAGTCCCTAGACTGACATTCTTGCTCTTAGTAGTACCTATTTAAACAATAAAAAATCTATGGATAATGCAACTGATGTCACTAAACATTGTTGTTGTTGTTAAGTGCCATTACGTCAACTACAACTAGTAGCATCCTCATGAACAACAGATCTCAAGCTTGCCCTATCCTGCATCTTCTCATCTTCTCTGATGCTCAAGCCCATTGTTACAGTCACTGTGTCAGTTCATCTTGTTCCTCTCTTTCTCTGACCCTGCGCCTTTCCCAGCATGATGTCTTTTCCTGAGGCCTTTGTAAATGTCAACAAAAGAAGGAAGCCACACTAGTGTTCTTAAGAGGGCTAGAATTTTTTTTAAAATGGGATCCATGTTTTTAACAGGAAAGTAAGCAAGTTTTGCCATAGCAGTAAAGATATATTTGCCAAGTACACAACTTTCTGGAGCAGAAATGTGAGAATTGACCTTAGAAAACCTAGACAACAAGCGATTATTCTGTACATAAAAAAAAGACTACTTCTCAGTAATGTCAAAACCACAAGATGCTAGAATAAAAATGCAGTACACTGATATTTGTTCTATGTAATTCCAGTGTCCAACTATCATGATTGTCCCTGTGGCCTAACAGCAGACAGTTCAATTTACTGTCACTTGTAGTATAATAATGAGAAGTTTGTAGGCAAGACTTCTGGACTGTCCCATAAAGGTGACCTAGGATCATTTTGAGCTCTGGTGGTACAGCCTGTAGGGAGTGGTGTTGTTAAACCCCAGACTGTGCCTCTCTGTTACTTCAGATACATCAACAGCTTCATGGGAAAATAGATTGGCAATCTCCTCCTATTTGATTCACAGTCTTGAATATTCTGTAAAGGGTTAGCCAGGAATCAATAAAAGTATAACCATTTTATCCCATACTTGCTAAAGTTCTACCTTGGGTAGACTGAAAGTCAGGAAAATGTGCTGTTTTTATTCCCTGCAGTGACAGGAGGCTCACATGAATAGCACCAAGGGGAAGTGTAGAGTTGATGGAAAAGCAAGTTTAACAGAGGGGATGGAGTCAGCCATTCTTACTAAATATGAATGAGTTCCGTTCCTAAGCAAACTGATTTGCATGGGAGGAGATTGCCCATTCTTCTCCTGCAGAGCAGCTGGTGGCCTTGAACCATGTGCCACTGGTATTGCAGCAGCACAGCTTCTGACCACTAGGCCACCAGAGCCCCCTGAGTTCGATTTGAGGTTCGTGAAATCTTGCTGGGAGGAGAGATGCATTCTCTAAGATTTGTATAACCGGGAGGTGTTAAGAAATGAAACAAATTTTATTCGGCTCCATAGCACACTTTCCAAAAATAAAATGCACTTTTATGTGAGGTAACAGTGCCTGGTTGGTTTTTAAAAATATACCAGCAGGGAGTCACTTTGTTGTTAGTAACCATCAAGTTGGCTCCAACTTATAGTGATCCTCTTTACAATAGAACAAAGCATTGTTCAGCCCTTTGTCACTCAACGGTGCTGGACTCTTTGTTGTAGGTACTGTGCTAATCCACAGCATCAGGGATTTCCCCTCATTTCCGCTGACCTTCTACATTACCGGACTGTGTTCTAGCAACTGGTATTTTATGATGAAATGCCCAATGTAAGCATATGGTCTCACTATCTTCACTCTTATGGAGCATTCTAGCCAAGAGACTGTAAAAGGAATTACTGCAAAATTGTGGGAGATAATAACTCATGGTTCTTCCAACCCTAAGAGACTGAATAAATTTGAAGGTTTATTTCAGTCACAGAAGGATTCACACATAGAGAGACTTAGCGTTCACTGAAAGAAAGATCAGGAAAGAATAAAATGATAAATTATTAAAAGATAATTTAATCACAGACAAAATGCATGAACCAAGAAGTTGATACTCTGAAGCAAATGGTTTAGGAAAGAAGAATCTTTTGTCTTTACTGTCAGAGGAGTGTCGTCATAACAGGACTAGTGCCATGATCAGTCTGAGAAGGTGACCACGGCGTAACACATTGAGAAATCAAGTCACCCTATTCTTACAAGAATCACAGAAGTGCTACTTCCTTCAAGAGTTTACATAATCCCGCTGGTTCTAAAAACTGGCAAAAGAGTTCCTGGGTAGGATACAAAGCACATACTATCATATCAGATGTTCTGCTCATTCCTAAGAAGATTCTGATCCCTTAACAGAAGACAGAGGGAGGAAGAGGAAGATAGTTGTTCAATTACCGAGAGTCATAGCTCTACTGAAAAATCAAGCTTATCAGAGCACATGAAATCAGTGATTACAGAATGTGAATGTGTCCCATTCCTATAAGCAAACTGACAGCTTGATTTGAACTTTATAAAGGTTAGTGAGAGAGGAGGTGGGATCTTTTAGATACATATAATTAGAAAACATAAAGAAAAGAAATTCATTTGGCTTAGTGGTGCGTAGGCATGGAGAATTTATAAGATGCTCTGAATGAATTTGATAGTCTTATTTGTCTACGAAATATAAGATGTGTGTGTGGGGGGGGAAACCCTAGCCTTATTCTTGATCTACAAATGTTAATGCCTTTTTTTTCTCCAAAGTGGATTCTATTTTTCATATTGCCTGACTTTACCCTCTTTTTTTATCATAGTCAGCTGTTATGGAAATCACACGAAGTAATTCTTTTCCCCCAAAAAAATTGTTTTAGCCAAGTAAGAGTCTTGTTTCCTCCTCAGTTTCAAAAATTCTATCAATTTGTGGTGATAACAATCTTTTACATCTTGAAAGTTTGAGGGGAAAGTTGAAATTACATGATTGCCAAAAATGTGGTAAATTCCCTTTTGTTTTGCTGCACAAACATGAATTTACCCCAACCAGACCTCCCATGTTTAGGGACTTTCCTCAAACCCCTTGACTTTTTAAGATTATGAAACTTGCTCTGGGTACAGCTCCCCTAAGTATCCACACCCTCCCACTCCCTGAAAGAGACAGAACATCTGCTCCTGATCTCTCTGGGAAAGTATATTTAATTATTGGATGTTTTCCTTTTAAAAATGGTGCTCATTTTTTTTTAAAGCCTCCAGGGCACAAACAAAATAAAATCATCCCTTCATAGTTTAAATCAGATAATAGCTTCGGCATCAATAAAAATAACAGCTAATAACATAAACCTGTGTTCTCTTGCTTGCTGAGATGCAAGAGCCAATGCCAAAACATTGATACTCTCGGCATTCGTGAAATGAATTTACCTCAGGATCTTCTAAAAGCAAGCATATTCCCAGAATAGGGACAGCTCAGGAGCAAAGGCAGATTGTGGAATATTGCATTCTTTAGTGTCCTACAAGGATGAGCTATTATTTCTCAATCCGAGTGGAATTTGTTGGAAGTGTGTGTGTGTGTGTGTGTGTGTGTGTGTGTGTATGCCTATGTGTGTGTGAGAGAGAAAAAAGTGCAGAGAGAGAAAACTGCAGAGAAAGAGAGGTTAATAGATGAAAGAGAAAGAGTGTGAGACAGGAAAATGAAGCAAATGAGTAAATAAATGTCCTTAGAGCTCTGGGGCCTAGTGGTAAAAAACTGTGCTGCAATCATGAAGTTCCACAGTTCAAATCCACCAGCTGCTACTCTATGGTAGGATAAGCAATCTTCTCCCATCCACTTAACTGCTTCTGAAAACCTGCCGGAGGTTCAGTGACGGCTCTGTTCCAACTTGGTAGTATTCAACACATAACAACATATGTATGTAGGGCTTGAGGCTCAGTATCGAGAAGACCAAGATTCTCACCACTGGGATGATTGGCAGCATCAGGATGGATGGTGAAGAGATTGAGATTGTACACAGCCTTAGTTTGCTTGGCTCCACAGTCAACACTCTAGCATCAACATCTAGGAAATTAAAAGACGTATTGTGATGGGAAAATCTGCTGTTAGGGACCTCTCCAAAATACTGAAGTGCAACAATGTCAGTCTGGAGAATAAGGTGCACCTGATACATGCCATGGTCTTTGCAATCACTTGTTATGCATTGGAGAGCTGGACAATGACTAGGGATGATAGAAGGGAAATTGATGCCTTTGAGAGGTGGTGTTGGAGATGAGTATTGAATATACCATGGACTGCTAAGAAAACAAACAGGTTTGTCCTGGAAAGGGTAAAGCCAGGCTGCTCCTTAAGAGGCAAGGATTCTGAAGCTTTGTCTGACACAATTTGGACATGTTGTAAGGAGGGGCTAGTCCTTGGAAAGGAATGTCATGCTTGGGAGGGTGGAGGGACAGCACAGGAGAAAAAGACCCTCGATGAGATGGATTGATTCAGTGACTGAGGTAATGGGGTAGGTGTGTTGGAGATGGTAAGACTGGCACAGGATAGGGCAGAGTTTAGGGCTGTTGTACATAGGGTCGCTATGAGTCGCAGGCAACTCAACAGCACACAACAGCAGCAATAACATATATATATATATAACTCATAGCAACTCTAAGAACAATAGATAAAAGCCTTGCCCATTCTGCACCATAATCATGGTTTCTACTATGCTTAAGTCATCATACTGTCCATATCTCAGGATAAAAAGTTTGGTAAAATGAGCACTAGGAAATCGCCAGGTGAAAGTCTTAAAACAAGAACTAAGAAATTTAAGCAATGTTGGTGAGGGAGGAAGTTCAAACTACTCTGAAGGAAACGACAAAAAACAAGGCCTCTGGAACTGACAGCATATACAAGTTTACATATTCCAGTATACAACTCAACCATGCATGTGCTCACTAGGTTATGCCAGGAAATCTGGAGGACAACAACCTGGTCAACTAACTGGAAGAAATCCATATTTATTTCTATTCCAAAGAGAGATAACTCAACAGAGGACATTATTGAATATTATCACTGATAGCACACACAACAAAATTTTCCTGAAGATTATAAAAAATAACTGGAACAACACATGACAGAGAATTACCAGAAATACCAGCTAGGTTTAGAAGCGGCCATGGCACTAGGGACATCATAGTCAATGTCAGATGGATTTTAGCTGAAAGTAGAGAATACCAGAAGAATGTCTACCTGTGTTTTATTGACTATGCAAAAGCATTTGACTGTGTGGGTCACAACAAATTGTGGCTAACCTTGAGGAAAATGGGAAATCCCAGAACATTTGATTGTGTTTATGTGAAACCTATACTTGGACCAGGAAGCAGTTCTCAGAACTGAACAGGAAAACACTGCATGTTTCAAAATCAAGAAAGGAGTGTGTCAAGGATCCATCATAGCTCCATATCTTTTCAATCTATTTGCAGAACAGATCATTTGTAAGGCTGGACTTTATGAGGAAGAATGTGGCATCAGAATTGGAGGAACACTTATTAACAACCTGTACTCCACAGATTACACAACTTTGTTTGCAGAGACTGAGGAAGACCTGAAAGTGTTTGCTGTAGAAGGTTAAGGACT
>NW_006399823.1:14411625-14412702 GCF_000299155.1 Elephantulus edwardii | reverse complement strand
ACAGGTCTGTCCCAAAGAGGGTGAAGCCTTAAGTTGCTCCTTAGAGGCAAGGATTTTGAAGTTCTATCTCACGTGCTTTGGACATGTTGCCCAGATGGACCAGTACTTAGAGAGGGACATCATGCTTAGAAGGGTGGAGGGATAGTGCAGAAGAGGAAGATCCTGGATGAGATGAATTAACACAGTGACTGGGGTGAAGAAGGTGTGTCAGAGACAGTGAGATTGGCTCAGGATAGGGCAGGTTTCCGAGCTCTTGTGGATTGGATCACTGAGTCATGGTAGACTCGATGATCCATAACAATAGCAACACATTTAGCATCATTTGCATTTGATTCCCTTTCAAGGCACAATATTTTAAGTCTTTTTAAAATATTTTGCAATTTTCTAATTTCTCTTAGGCCTTATTGTAGCCTAACCTTGTTTCATAGGAAACATGCAAAAAGAATAAAATTAGGCTAAGAAATTTGTTTCTGTTTTAGGGAGAGCAAAAGAGACAAAAAAAAAAAGGTAGAAACATTTTCTAATTTCAGTTCAAGCTAAAATTATATTTTATGTACTGCGTCTAAGTCAGAAAGTGTTCCTGCCCTCATGGAATGGGCATTGCGGGGAAACATGGAATCAAAAGCTTTTGTAGTCCTGTTTTAATTGGAAGGACACCTGAAGGAAGCCTTTCCAAAAGTAATGTATACTTTCAGTTCTCAAAATAGGCCGCTTTTCAGGATTCCCAGGAAGCCTTTAAAGCAACATATTCTGGGATGTCTTTGAATCAGAAGATCTGTGGGTGGATCTCATGCTTAAATACATTCACAGATGAAATTGATGCAGCTGGTCTGACACTGGGTTCTGGGAAGGGGAGGACCTGGAGGTGAAAGGACGCATTGAAGGGAGAACTGAAATATAGTTGAATGTGATTGGAATGAAGAGAGCAGTAAGGGGGTGTTGGCTGGAGACAAGGAAAAGACAAATCACGAAGGTCCTTGAGCATAATGTTAAGGGGTTGAAATTTATCCCAAGGACAATATAAAGAGAAGAAGGTCCTTTGTATTTCTGGTTAAATTTATTCCCAAGTATTTAATC
>NW_006399823.1:14401719-14408500 GCF_000299155.1 Elephantulus edwardii | reverse complement strand
AACTGGGGATGAGGGTGGAGAAAACAGTGCAACAATGAATGAATGAAAACCCAAAATCTCTGTAAATGTTCATTAAAACTAATAAAATTTAATTAAAAAAAAAGAAAAGTAAAGTAGCAATGGGAAAGGAGCTGAGACGACATCTTGAGTGCTTTGTAAATAAAGATTAGAGGATGTCAGGGAGCCATACCAGAGTCATGTTCTCTTCCAGGGGGTTTAATTATTAAATAGTCAAGACCCAGTTCTGGAGCCTCTGCTTTATATCTCCCCCTTTATTTTTCATTATTCCCCTTTGATGAAGTGAAAAGATGTATGTTGCATATGATCAACTGATACAGTCTCACTCTTTCATACATATTGTTGGAAATATACTCCAGCTTCAGCAAAGGAGGAAATTAGACTGCAGGGGTTTTGACCATACCTGTTCAGGCTACCTTGTATAACCTCACACTCTAATTTAAGCTGGTTTTCATACCTATTTAGCTGATTTAATTTGTATGTAAATATTATGTTTTACTTAAACCCTCACCCTCTGGTATGTCCCCACCACAATGTAATGCAGTCCATACTTGAGTATGTGTTACACCTCAGGAAAAGAAAAGAATACTCACAACTGAACCAAAAGCAGAATCTTGATAAACGAAGAAAACATTAAAACCGTCAAGAATTCCTTTTGACTTGAATCAACTCTCAATATTCAAAGAAGCAACAGTAAATGAAACCAAATGGCATGTTATATTGGGCAAATCTGGTACAAAAGACTTCTTAAACATCTTGAAAAGTAAAGAAGTCACTTTGAAGACTAAGGTGAACCTGCCTAAGCCAAGGTGTTTTCAATTGCTTTATATGTATGAGAAAGGTGGACAGAATGGTGGTAGAAAAGAATAATCAAAGAAGAATTGATGAATTTGAAATATGGTATTATCAAGGAATGGTGACTGTACTGAGGACTGTTAAAACAATAAATATGTCTTAGAAGTAGAGATAAACTTCCTTAGAAGCAAGAAACATGTGGAGATTTTGTCCCCAGTACGTTGGACGTGTAATCAAAAGGTACCAATCCCTAGAAGAAGGACTTCATTCTTGGAAGAAGAAGGTCATCAAGAAGAAGAACACCCTCAACGAGATGAGACCCACAATGGCTACAAAAGTGGATTAAAAATTATTGACTGCTGTGGGATGGGATAGGGCCAGGAAGCATTTTGTCCTGTTACCTATAGCGTCAACATGGTCATAACGGAGTTATTAGTGTCTAACAATACACTGAATCATGATATACGTGTTATCCTAATTCTTGTTTGACCATGAGATCTAGTTAAAATCTCTCCTTCTTGGCCCAATAGAGAGTCAGAATACAGGGATACATAGGTCTCAAAGAAGTCCAGAGTAGAAACAGATACTTAGCAGGAAGAAAGATGGAATCTTTTCCCTTAATGGTCTAGTCATCTTTGTTTCTCCAGCAAAGGTGCATCAATGTTTGCTCAACTAAGGAAAGTGGAAATTAGAAACAGACAATGGTAAGGAGATTTAATAAAAACCTTTAATGGTAATAAGTCAAGAGATGAATCTTTGAAAACCACAAATTTCTCCCCAAGCTGCTGTTTAAGTGAATACACTTGAACTAATAGGAAGTGAGGTTTCCATAAGCAGAGGAAGCGGCTAAGTGAAAGAAGGACTTCAAGAATCAACTCCTCAATAACAAAGGTTATTTTATTATCTTTATGAATAACCACATATGAACTAGATCATGCCAGATGCTGACTTAAATACATACCCTCTCCATCCAACCGTTATTGAAAGTGTCACCCACTGTGAAGAACATCAATTTAAATGCAACTGTGGGCATTGGCCAACAGGTCACTTCATTGTCCAAACAGCTTCTTGTGGCTACCCTGAGTGCGTTTGATTTAAAGAAGCTTTCATTTATATTTGGTTTTGCAAAGTGAGTTAGGGAGCCAAGACAAGGAGGAGAATTATCAAAGAATGGCTGAACCGAAAGTCTGTTTTCTGTCCTGGGTCTTCCACAGAGAAACTCAACCACAAATAAAAAGTCAACCTAGGAATATCTTTCTTCTATTTACAAATATTTTACTTTAATATTATGTTGCTACGAGTGCTCAAGTACTGAAAATGCCTAATAAAGGTTATTGCCAGGCTTTAGAAATTAATTTAGGTGAAAGAATGCTTTAATGTAACAGAAGATAATGCTAATGAGTGTATAGTAGTCTTTGTCTTAGATACTTGTTTTCAAAAGATATCCTTAAATGCAAATTGAGTTACTTTTCTAATTCTGTAGTTTAATTTGCTGAAGGAAGCCAAGATCCAGATTAAAAGAAAAGCCATTTAAAATACACAGCTAAAAGATGAGCTCATAACCGAACTCTCCTAATAATTAGCGAGAGGGAGAGAGATAAATTCTAGCACAGCAAAAGCATCCCAGTTTCGAGCTGTTCTTCCCAGGAGAGGCCAAGAAAAATGGAGCAGTAAATAGAAACAGAGAATGCAAGAGAACTAAAAAGCTAGAATATTTTGTTACACATGGACAGGTAGCACGTCTGTGTCTCATACTTCAACTGAACCCGAATTCTGAAAGTATAAATGAGATAGAATGTCCACATTTTCCTTGGGTGTCTGCTAGAGTCTAAAGCTTGTGAATATAGATTCAGAAACATCTGTCTTCCACATCATATGTCCAGGGCTTGCCTTGGACTAAAATCTTGGGTGGAACTAATATCTCCAGTCATGCAAGCTGATGCCTTCAGGGGAAGGAGGTGAGAACACAGAAATATTAATACTGCCATCAGAGAAACTCCTCTAAGCCAGCAGCTGACACTGTTTAGTCTCATTGACTTACATGGACTGAATAGTTTAAAAGTGAGTTATAGAAGTGGCTAAAAGTTTGCTGGAGGAAAACGCTGGCAGGTATTGAAACCAGAATGCTGTGGCCTCTTCTAGGATTTCAGTTGACATGAGTTTGTGGTTGAGAAGTCAGGAGGGCCGCTCTCGATCTAGAGTTCAGCCATTCCAAGTTCGGAGCCAAATCCAAGCCGGGCATGAAAGCCAATTTTTATAGAGTCAAAGGCACCGCCAGTACATAAAGTTTTATAATCTGATTTCTACAACATGATCCTGGCTGTTTAAATTTCCATCATGCTGAGAAGGCAGAATGGAAGACGCGCGTGCAGGCAAGTCTAGACCTGCTCAGGGCCCAAGGGTTAAAACGTGTGTACGGCGTAATTACCTAGGCGTTAAACCTGAAAATTCAATATCAGATTCAGGGTTGATCTTGAAGTGTTTTAGTAACTACCAGGGGTGGGTGAGGAGGGTAGTAGAGAAAAGAGGAGATATTACTGAAAATGTTGAGAGTTTCTGTTAACAGTGTTTATTTAAAAAAAATAATAATAAAATAAATGAGCAGTGATGATTGCTATACAACCTGGTGAATATAGTTAATGTCATTGAACTATACCTGTTAAAAATGGTTGAAACTGCTTAATACTTAGATAGCTAGACAGATAGTCAGGAAGCTTTGGTGGCCTGGGTAAAGAGTTGCACTGCTAAATCTAAATCTATCAAATTTGTCAAATCTATCAGTAACTCTGTGGAAGAAAGATGGACTGTCTCCTCCTGTGTAGTTTACAGCCTCTGAAAACCTCTATGAGTCAGCTCTGACTGAATGACAATGAATAACTATATATATATACACAAACACACATACATACATATATAATGTATATATGTATAATGTGTATATATAACATGTATATATGTATAATGTGTGTGTATATATATAATGTGTGTGTGTATATGTATATATACACATGCATACACATATCTATACACACACATATATATATGGATATTTGAACCTACTGGTAAGGAATTATACTGTCAACTCAAAAGAAAAGTGCATAGTCTGAATCCACCAGCTGCTCTGTGAGAGGAAAGATGGACAGCCTTCTCCTGTGTGATTTATAGCCTGTGAAAATGCACTGGAGGGTCAGCTGAGATGGGTCCAATTGTACAACATATAACAACAATAATATCTATATATTTATATATCCCATCATAATAAAACTTAGGGGGTTTTAGAAATGGCTGATTTTAAAGACGTAATTCAAAGCGGTGAGAGCTGCTGATGGAGAAGTGGCACATGGTAATCATACCCTCTTCAACGTGTGGTGTTAAACACAGCCTGCTAATCCAGGGATGGCGTCTTGCTTGTTGGACTCTGAGCTCTACTCTGTCCTGTAGAGTCTCTATAAGTTAGCATCGGCGTGGCAGTGCACAGTAGCAACATTACCGTGATTGTGGGACCTTGGAAAGCTTTCTTATGTGAGAATCTACAGCTGTTCACAGAGGAAAAAAACTGAACAGTCTCCTCCCAGGTGATTTAGAGCCTCTGAAAACTCGCTAGGGTGGGGGTGGAAGGGTCACCTATGAGTCATTTCCAACTCGATGGCAGATAAAAACAGGGAAAGGTGAACACGGAGAAAGGAGGGTTAACAGACTTGAGAAGGGAGAAACAGAGGAAAAAGTG
The DNA here is from genome assembly GCF_000299155.1 of Elephantulus edwardii. Taxonomy (NCBI): domain Eukaryota; kingdom Metazoa; phylum Chordata; class Mammalia; order Macroscelidea; family Macroscelididae; genus Elephantulus; species Elephantulus edwardii. Next base: position 14,403,960 of record NW_006399823.1, on the reverse strand, counting down.
AATCCAATAAGAAAGTTGGAGGCAGGGAGGAAAACAAGACACAATAAGGGGTTGATTAGACACTGTAATTAATTAATTATGTAAACTAATGGTAATTGTTGTTGTTATGTGCCATCGAATCTCCTGTGACTCACAGCCACCCTATGTACAACATCTCTGCCCTATCCTGAGCCAGTCTCGCTGAATCCAACACACCTATCCCCATTACTACCCCAGTAATGTTCATTACTGTGGTGAAATAAAATGTCTATGAATTCTTTGTATGAAAGACCAATGTGATTTGTAAACCCTCAATCAAATTAAATTTTTAATGTTACAATTTAAAAAAAAAAAAAAGAAATGTTTACAGTCTCAGAAACCTAGCAGAGGCTCACTGAGTGGGAATCTCCTCTGGGGCAGTGAGGAAATGAATGACTCAAAAACACTGAGAGAGGCATGGCATGATTTCTCTGCCAGTTTCATGCTCCTATCTTCAAAGAAGTCACATTCTTTTCCTAGAGTTACCCAGCAGCCCAGATGACAAGTAGCGTACTGCTCATTTGGAGGCTTCGGCTGGGCAGCAAGGGACCAGCGGTGGTCCAGTGGCACAGCGTTTCCTCCTGAGGCATGTCATTTGACGTGCAGCCCCAACTCTTCCACCAAGTGGTTGGATGCTATTGGGCTAATTTTCAGAGACTGGTAACTTCTGGCTCGCCTCATGTCTCTTCCCCTTAACACCATTTCTTGTAGTTCTGTTAAGTCCTTTAACGTTTGTCATTAAACATTTTTACTTCACTTGTTTAAATCACTTTCCAGAAACACTGACTTGTTGAGTTACACAAGTTTATCCTACCTAATTTGTGTGTAGAAATGGCCCTTGAGGTAGAATATAATGGTGCTTAAAAGCCCCACCTGTCCAGTCAACTAGTTGGATTCCTATGCTGTCTCTGATACCCACCAGCTGTGTCATCTTGGGTAAGTTTCTTAACTTCTCTGAATCTGAAGCATTAGAAGGTAACTGTCATAGAACTTTCTTTGAAGAAAATGAGGTTGAGCGAATTAAAAATGATGATTCATGTAAAACTATATTAGAAAAGAATGTCTAATGCAAAATGCATAAGGTGCTATTTGGTGTGTATTTTTATCGAATCAATATTTGTACATAATTTAAAAAGTAAGATGGTAGTATAAAGTTTATCGTGAATAACAAGTCTTTCTTTTTCCACTAAGTCTTGTTCCTGAGTATGAACCACTTAGAACTTTTGAGATGTTTCTTCTGATACTTGCTTCTATTTTCTAAGTGAAATGATTAAATTTAGATCTGAAGTAGCAATTCTCCATCAAAACAGCTGAGGATTTAACTCTAATACTATCTCTGAGGATTTGACTTATTCATATTCTCTCTTTCTCTCTCTTACTCTCCCTCCATCTCTGTCTCTCCCTCCCTACTTCTCTCCTCTCTCTTCTTCCCCTCCTCCTTCCCTCTCTTTTTATTCCCTACCAAACTCTGAGAGATTACTGGAGGCATAGCTGGCTGCCAACCAGGTCAGTTGACTTAATCTACAGGCACTCTGCATGGGGAAAACAAGCTAACGAGTCCACTGAAAGACCTGTAGCCTTGGAAACCCAATGGAGTTCTACCACAAGTCAGGATAGGTTTGATGGCCTTGCATAAGGTTTTTGTTTTGTTTTTAGTATTCTCCCATGTAACAACTTGTGATCATATGCAATGACTGTTCCCAGCTGAACCACATAGTAAACTAGTGTGTAACATTTCTGTTTCACAATTTAATTATTTCCAAGTTCTGTTTGCTTGCCTTTGTTCTTTTTGTCACATCACTAAGTCATTCTTTGATAGAAATAGGGAGAGGAATATCTTAATAAAGCTATAAATACCAGGAGTATTCTTTTTCATTTTGGGGTGTTTGTTGGGTTTTTTTTAGCACGTTTCTCCTGGGCCCCTGTCCTTCTGTTGTTATTTGTTCTAGTTTTTCTCTGTGTGCAGATGAAGTCTTAACACCATCTCTTCTCCATTGGCCTGGGAATTCTTTTTCTCCTTTTTGTAATAGAGCTAAAATTTCCTGATCTCCTGTCTTTTTACTTCCTTGTCTTATTACAGTAAACTTGCCCACTAATTTGTCTCCATGAAGAATTGCTTGGAAAACATTTTTCCTGAGTCTGATAGTTACTGCTACACAGTGTTTGTGACATCCAGGGTTGCTACTAAGAAATGGGTTGTCACCATGCAATATTTGTCCCTTT
>NW_006399823.1:14375424-14400569 GCF_000299155.1 Elephantulus edwardii | reverse complement strand
TGAGGGTGGAGAAAACAGTGCAACAATGAATGAATGAAAACCCAAAATCTCTGTAAATGTTCATTAAAACTAATAAAATTTAATAAAAAAAAGAAATGGGTTGTCACTTTAAATTGATACTTACTATTTGGTTTTTTTTTTCTTTATTCCTGCTCTTGTGACATATCATGATAATGTATGTTCATGATTTTTCATTTTTGAAAAGTCATTTTGGATTGCTTTCTTTTTCTTTTCTTTCTAATGCATTATTCCAGTATTTCTTGTGGCATCTTAAGTCTTTTAGCTCTAAGACTTTTTTTCAAATTAAATGTTCAAAATTTCCTCCTTTGCTTTCCAGTTCTTTCTCTTTCTGGAATGCTTGTTAATTGGATCTTTTATGATCTAAATTAACCAAATTAAAGATAATACTCTATTTCTTCTAGAGTTTTCAGTTATTTCCATTTTGTCTTTTACTAAAAGTTTTATTTTCACTTCGGTGCACCTGATTCAGGTTATGGTCTTTGCAGTTACTTGCAATGCATCAAAGAGCTGGACAATAACTAAGGATAACAGAAGACTAATTGGGGCCTTTGAGCTGTGGTGCTGGGAAAGAGTATTAAACATACCATGGACCACCAAGAGAACAAACAAGTCTATCTTGGAGAAAATGAAACCAAGCTGCTTCTTGCAGGCAAGGATAATGTAGCTCCATCTCACCTACTTCAGGCACATGACCAGGAGGGGACTAGTCCTTGAAGAAGAACAATATCATTTTGGGGAGCATGGAGGGACAGCACAGGAGAGGAAGTTCCCGGAAGAAATGGATTGACACAGTAACTGGGGTTATGAAGGTAGATGTGTGGAAGACAGTGAAACTGGCTCAGGATAGGGCAGGTTTCAGAGCAATTGTGCATACAGGGTCGTTATGAGTTGCAAGTGACATGAAGGCATATAACAACAATAATAGCTCGTTCTAGTTTCCCCATTTCATCTTTCTCTTACTTTGTAAATGCAATCTCTTATCTCTCTCTGAAGATTATGATCAACATTTAAATTTTTTCAGTTTTTTCCCCCGATTCTTGCTTTGTATCTTCTCCAAATTATTTTCTTTTGTTTTTTGTTTTATCTAGAATTCTTCCCTCAGATGTTCAGTAACCACTAACTGCCACTAACATTTAAAAGGAAGGAATTAGGGCTCATCCTAAATTTCACATGCCTGGGTGGGACGTATGAGCCTCAGAGCAAGGTATGAAACTGGGGTCAGTCATTTTTTTCTCGATCACCCTACAGACAATATGATCAGATCTTTCTTATTAGACTAGGCAGTTTTTTTCTAGGAAAGTTTTTCATTCACTGGTGGCCTAGTGACAAAAAACTGCACTGCAATCCCGAAGGTACCTGGTTCAAATCTACCAGCTCTTCAGTGGGAGAAGGATGGGCAATTTCCTACCATGCAATTAGCTGCATTGGAAAACCCATCAAATGGTCAGCTATGGGTCAGTTCCTACTTGATGATACAGAACAACAACAGTCTGAAATATAATATGCTATTGGCAGAGTTTTAAGAGCCCAACAGGACAAGGGAAGTGGGGATAGGGAGATGTATCATTCTGTGAGTACAGAAATTAGGGAGGAAGGGAGCAAACTCACTGCTGTCGAGTTGATTCTGACTCATAGTAACCGTCCATCAAGTTTCTAAGGTTGTAAGTTTTGACAGGGTACTACTCACCTTTCTCTTTTGTAGTCTCTGTAGATTTGAACCACAGGAGACACGAGATCTTTTGGTTAGCAGTACAATACTCTAATTATTTTGCCACAGTTTTGCTACCTTTGACAATGTACACTGCTGCCCTTGTGCCAGACCTAGCCTTTCTGCTCCAAGTTCTATGGAGATTATGCCGGCTTCCTGCTGAGGTTCAACTCAAACCTCAACTCATTGCTGCTGAAGTCAGAACCAACTCATAGCTGACACTTCAGTTAGTATTTCAAATACTGTCAGTTACTGGGACGAGCTAGCCCACCTTTCTTCCACAGAGCAGCTAGTGTATTTGACCCACCTGCCTTTGGGTTGGCACCCACAACTCTTTCTCCACTAGGCCACCAGAGCTCCCTTTTGCTGATGCTGAGAGGAGTAAATTAGCAGCTCTATGTGAGAAAGAGGTGACGGAATTCAACTACTCCTTAAACAGTCTTCTTGATCTTCTGGGCACACTTTCCATCAGTTCCTGAGTCCAGCCTGTATTCTATAAAATCATAAATGGACATTTTATTATCATTTTTCTCTGAAGGCACATAACTAAATCTGTTTCCAATCCTCCCTCTCCTTTCCACCGTCTGAAATTTTGTTTGTGATGCCCTTCTAATCCATTGTGTGTCTTCTCTCAGTCATCTGTCCTTGGTCTTGTACATTTTTAATTTATTAACTTCCAGCTTTGATGCCTTTGGGAGAAAATAGAGCAACTGTGTACACTGTTATCCACCATAGTGTTTAATGTTAGATGTTATTATTATGAGTAAGTAATATCTTATTGTGGTTGCTGTTAGTAGCCAATAAGCCATCCCATGACTCTTGGCAACCCCATGCACAATAGAAGGAAATGCTGCCTGCTCTCCTTGATAGGGCTTGGCTCAGAACATTGATGTCTTTAGGGTTTTCATTGGCTAGTGTTCAGAAGTTGGTTGCCAGCCCTTTCTTCCTTGTCTGTTAAATTCTGGAAGCTCTGCTGAAACTATCACAATCACAGGATTTCTCCAGTGACTGGGAGTGACTGTGTGTGAGGTGCATTGCCTAGAAAGGGGAGTATTCTACCACTCAATAACTTCATAAATACTACTAGCCAATATTACACTATAATTATCATTGCTTATTTTCTCTAGAGGGACTCTGTAAGTGTGACCCACACGGAATTTTGCTGTTAACCCAAAGGTCATGCCACCTAGTGTGTCAAATCCACCAGCCACTTAGTAAAAGAATGGTAAGCTATCTCCTCCTGTGGGATTTACAGCCTCAGAAAAGTCATTGGAGGGTCAACTATGAGTAGGTTCCCATTTAATAGCAGTAAGTGAAAAAGTATATTCCTTTGCCACTGAGTACAAAGAAGTTAGGTTTACTGGAAGGAAGAAAAAATTTTCAGATTTAAAAAAATCACAATCGGTGTATGTTTTTATATCTCAGTTAGCCCAGCTCTCTTGATAGATTGGCAATGGAAAATTCTTTCTCCAAGCTCTCTACTAAATTGCACCTCTTAGTGGCTTTCCTAAAACTTTTTGGGATCCCTTTGTCCTGTAACTTGTTAATAGACCCCCTGACTACAAGTTGACCTCTTAATGACCCTTTGACTCTTTGCAAGCCCCTTTCCTCACAAATCCATCTTAGCATTTCCACATTCCCTTCCCTCCTTACTGTTTCCAATTGCCCTGGTTGGCTTTCTCCTTGTCAGGTCATCAGCAGGTCTCAATAATTCCGTTCACAGATCACTGACCCAGCAAGGCATAATTAAGCTTCAGATTAAGTCCTTTAATTGTGGCATGTGGTCCTGAACTCCTCAGAGACGAGGCTCCGTGTGTGGGTGATAGAATAAAGGAAACAAGGACAAGTGGTTGTTTTTCCCAAGGTTTCCAATAATTCTGCAAATAAATAGTAAAGAGAAAAAGAAATATCTCCAAACCATGAGTGTTCTAACCCGGGGCTAGAGAAAAAGTACAGAGAAGGAAGCTTGGAGATAAACAGAGACCTCATGTCTGCTCTGAATTGTGCAAATGGAACAAAATATGTATGTCCTTTCTCTCTGTCTTAAATTGGAATTGTTCAATGGGATGGGCCAAGATGTTTTCTTTGTCTGGAATGTGAATTATTAGCAATTCAAGGGATATGTTGACTGGAATTTCTGAAAGAAGGTCCCATTTCCATTCCCATTTCTTTTTACCTTTTACTCTGAAGATGACACAGCGACAGAGCAGAAAGGCTCAAATGCAATGTCTGCTCTTCTGAATGGCTTTCTTGACTTTAGAATGCTCCAGGTTGTATCACTGTCTTTACCGTACAGACCTAAATACCCTGAAGAGGACAACCTCCAATGCATTAAAATCTTTGGAATTTTAGTTCCATGGTGAAAGGGCAGGGAGGCAGGGATTAATGTAAGGAAATGATATAAGGGACAACAGCACAATGGGGAAAAATGGGAATGGCTTTGGGATAACATGTGCAAAAGGGCAATTGTTCAACATCTTCCTTTCTGCCAAGAGATGATACTGAAAAATCCAGCAAAGAAAAGTATAGGGTGAATCATACAGCATGAGAAAAAAAGTTAAATAACAGAATAATTTAGGTGAAGATACTAGAGTTGGGTGAACACTCCTGAATTGAAATCATCTGATACAAAAGAAACATTGGCCAAATCTCAAGTTAGAATTCCCTCGGTTGATTTAACTTTCCATTCCCACTTCCCCTTAGCAAACCTCCCAGTAAATTGAGGAGTTTTGCTAGTGCCACAAAATATTTTGGCTTCATAGAAAATTGTTTATCTTGACTGTTAAAATTCCACATTTCACCCCCTACTTGCTCTTGTGTTGCGAAATACTATATTTATAGAAGAGATAAGAAAATTTGCCCTTCGGAACACAAGGAAAATACAAAACACCATTTTATTATCAGATACTTGATTGAGTGATAGGAAATTGGAAGATATTCAGGGGGCTTTGGTGGTGTAGAGGTGTTGTTGCTGTTGTTGGGTGTCATCGAGTCAATGATGCCTCATAGTGACGCTGTGAACAACAGGCCTGAACCCTGTCCTATCCTGTGCCGTCCTCTTCGTCTCCGGGACTACTCAAACCCATTACTGCATTCGCTGTGTCAATTCATCTTAAGAGTCTTCTATTCACTGACTCTTGACCTTTCCAAGCATGATGTCCCTTTCCAAGGATTAACCTCTTCCTAGCAACATGCCCAAATATCCCTCACAAATTGCACTGCTATCCTCAAATAGTATGTGTCTTTCCATTTGTTGGACTCCAACAGCAGCCCAATGGAAGAAAGATAGGTGACCTCTCTATTAGGATTTACTGACTGGGAAACCCGTTAGAGGTGGATTATGAGTTGAATCCAACTCAAAGGCAGTAAGAGTGAATAAAGGAGTGAGTAAGTGATTCTTTAAATGTTTCCTCACCACCATCCATTGCCTTCCACACTTTGACTCACAACAGCAGGTTTTAGTAAGCCTGAACTACAGAAATTTATATTCATTTCATTTCAGACCATCTATGATAGGAATCCCTTGCCCTGTTTTGTTTTGTTTAGTTTTGTTTTTCGTTTTTTTTAAAAAAAACAAAACAAAACAGTCTCTCTAATCACAACACTGAGCTCAATTATAATTTCCACAATCAATTGTGAATAAGGTCACAAATTAATATGGAATAACTTATTCTCAAAGTAACTTCCCAAATATTTCCTTCACCTACTTTCCCCCAGTCTGGCAAACACAGAATATTTGTCATAGTTGTATAAAAATCAAAGTTGTTTGTTTGCAAGAACTTTGAGAATTAAAAGAAACTTAAGAGGTCTAGAAAATTGTTGAGAACTGTAGCCAATAAGAATGTGCCCATTGGGGAGGACAAACCAGCCCACATTAAAAACATCAATGTGGAGTAAGGATCTCTATCTTTCCATATGTGGTGATTTTAGAATAACATTGTAAAGCTTGCATCACACTAGCAAAGATGCAGCTGCTGTAGTGTTTATCTTGGCAAACGTTAGGATCCTTTGTGGGCACTAAATAAACTTGAGCTTCGAAGCTGAGCAACTCTAGAACCAGACTGTTGGATGGTACTCCTGAGAGTTCAAATATTTGAGTGAAAAGATATGTATAAAACCCACTTCTTGTTTGGATGCAAGGAAATATGGACACTTAACCAGGTGTGAAAACATAACCAAGCTTCTGTAAATGCAGCATTAGGTATCCACCAGTCTCAAGGGATGATGGGAAATTCCCTTCTCAAGCCACAGAAACTGTGCAGAAAAGCTCTGCTCCAACTCGCACTTCATATGAAGTGTCCACCTCAACTTTGGTTACCTGGGTTCCTTGGGGTTTTCAATTAAGAGTACATTCCTTTCCTCCTTTGACTATTTTCTAGTTTAGTCCAGGTCAATAAGCACCTGAAGCTTTTTTGGGCAGCAAATAATAAGCTTAATCAGCCTCCTGATGAGTGAAAATGCTCTCAGAGTCTTAGAGTACTTGAGCCTTTGGCATTTTTCTATTCATGATAAGCCCAGATAATATCTAGGATCAAATTTAGTTGATGAGGTTTGAAGTGCCTGAATGCTAACCCTTTTCCCTCCTTTCTTTTTTCTTAAAGAGAAGTTAGTCCTATTACACTAAAAAAGGAGATTATTAAGCACATGGTTTCATCACCAAAAATCTTGGGTTTCTCTCCCTGCCCCCAGATATTTCCTTAGAAGCAGGACATAAGAATATAAAAGTGGCAAGAATTTCTGCAGCAAAATTAGTTGCATATGGGAAATGAAGAGGCCAAAGAGGAGAGCAGAGCATTTCAGCTTTGCAAATAGCTGAAAAACATCATCTTACTATCTGTAGGAGCTACTCAAGTCCGTTTAATTCGAGGAGAGCTGGTAGAAATAGAAAGAATAGTTTTGTGCAAATAAACAATCCATAAGCCACTCACGGTGGTCCCTTCAGAAGCACAGCTGTGACGTTCTCTGGCAAATGAGCTTAGTTCAAGTTACTCTTCATAAACAAAAGAATACCTTAACCTTTTTTACTTTTTACCTATTGTTGGTAAAATGAAATCCATAATTCTGGGAGTACTTCTGTAACGATTCGTATGAATAAAAGACTCTGCAGACTCAAGCCCTTTGCAAACCACGTGAAGGAGGGGACAGTCGTAATTCCTGATGGCGTGGCCACTGTTCAGTGAACTGGATTTATAGCCATTTTGAGTTGTGTTTTACCACATTACTCATGGTTAACTAATAGATGAAAACATGTCCAAGTCAAACATATTCCTTATTAAAAAGGAACATTTTCTTTTAACCCGAGATATAGTCTCTAAGCCCCTAGATTACTCTGGAAGGGAAGATCTGAGTCATCCCATTAAGAAGGGAAACTTGCTTCATTAATTTTGGCAGCAACTCCTTCTGTACCACCTGTCTCACGCTGTTGTTGCTGCCTGGCCACCCCTTTTAACTTCCACTTAAAACCTTAAAAAGGTTCGGCTTCTTGGTGAGTCCGTTCCCTCTGGCTGCTCTGATCTCCTCTAACCCCTGGAACCCCCAAATCTGTTTCACACATGGCGGATGCACACCTGGCACAGCACCAGAGGAAAAACACTTCATAACCGCATCCGAGTAATGATGAAAGTATGTGACCATAATGTAATAGCTAATCATTGCAGAGTGAGCATCGCCTCTGAATCACAGTGAGGGAAACTAAGGAAGAACATACAGTTTTGAAAAGAAATTCACCCTCCGGAGGATGCATGGGGGTAAGAGTGATGTGAATTTTTAATATAGTAAAGGCTAGGCCTCTAGGTAGTACAAATCATTTGACTGTTGTATACTTGTCAAGTTGGAACTAACTCATAGTTGACCTTCTAGTGGATTTTCAAAGGCAGTAAATGACACGGGAGGGGATTGCTCATTTTTCTCTTGCAGAGCAGCTAGTGGACTTGAACCATATGCCTTTGAGCTGTTAGTGAAAAGCCTTGCCACTAAGCCATCAGAAACTACTGACAGAAAAGTTGACAGTTTTAATTTACCTAGTTGTCCCACAAAAGAAAGGTGTGGTAATCTAATTCCAAGATTTAAGCAATGAAAACCCAAGAGGTACAGTTCTACTGTGTCACACATGGGGTCTCTAAGAGTCAGAATTAATTCCATGGCAACAGGTAGAAAATGCTAATTTAAGAAAAATAATATGTGGGGCTAAGGAAATGGGAGTCTGTGTGAAAAGCAATGTATTAGAACTTTTGCAAATAAACCTTTATTATTGTTGTTGTTATGTGCCGTCCAGTCGCTTGTGTCTCATAGTGACCCTATGTACAACAGCGCTGAACTCTTGTCTGTCCTGTGCCAATCGCACTGTCTCCAACACACCCATCCTGATTGCCCCCAGTCACCAAATCAATCCACCTCATAGAGGGCCTTCCCGTCCTGTGCTGTCCCTCCACCCTCCCAAGCATGATGTTCTTCTCCAAGGACCGGTCTCTCCTTAGAACATGACCAAAGTATGTAAGAAGAAGCCTCAGAATCCTTGCCTCCAAGGAGCAGCCCGGTTTAACCCTCTCCAGGATGAATCTGTTTGTTTTCTTAGCAGTCCATGGTACCTTCAATACTCTTCTTCAACACCAAAGCTCATAGGTATCAATTCTCCTTCTATCCTCCCTAGTCATTGTCCAACTCTCTGATGCATAACAAGTGATTGTGAAGACCATGGCCTGTATCAGACGCACCTTAGTCTCTAGAGAGACACCATTTCTCTTCACCTGTATAAACCTGTATAATATATTTTTTTAAAAAAATCACCTTGTAAAGCCAGTTGCAAGTGCAAATCCAGGATGAAACCCCCCAAAAAAAGGAACGAAAAGAAAAACAGTAGTTTGTTGCTTCTTTTTTTTTTAAAAGAAAGGCATTTGACTGTGTGAATCATAACAAACTGTGGCTGACTCTGAGAAGAATGGGCATCCCAGAACACTTGATCATGCTAATGAGAAACCTATACTTGGACCAAGAGGCAGTTGTTAGAACAGAGCACGGAAACACTGCATGGTTCAAAATTGGGAAGGGTGTATGCCAGAGATGTGTCCTGTATCCATACATTTTCAACTGTATGCAGAACAGATTATCCGGGAGGCTGGGCTCTATGAGGAGAAATGTGGGGTCAAGATTGCCTTCATTTGAGCTGTCAGTTGGGTATCTAAGTTCTACCTTAAAGATAGAAGGCAGAGAAAAAGTGAATGTAAGAAATGTAGTAGAAGTCTAGAAAAAGTCCCCAACTCCACTAGCATAGCTGCTGTGTTAGATGCCACCAAGTGACTTTTAACTCCTTAGGGACAGCGTGTGGCAGAGCTGGATACAATCTTAAACAAAGCAGATTGCTAAGTCTTTCTCTCGCAGAGCCGGTGAGTGAACTTGAGCCACCAACCTTTCGGTGAGCAGCTGAGCATTTCACTGTTGCACCACCAGAGCTCCTTCCTAGCACAGTCATGCTGCTTTTTAAATACTCACTCGCTAAAGATGAGCTCTATCTATGAGAACAGAAAGGAGAAGAAAATAGGAATATATAATCTATTAAGCCTACTTAATAGCAGTATTGAATGCGATGGAATTCAATAAAGCCTGAAAAGTTGAAAATGTCTGAGGGGGCAGGTGCCATAAAAAGTTATAAAGGAACTATTCCTGCCATCTAGCATTTACTTAATAAAACAGGCGTAACATGATGTAATTATATCATAGAGAATAACTTGCATTAATAAAATATGACCAGCACTCATACAAATCCAAGAAGATTTTTTTAAAGTACCAAGAGTACTGCCGTGCTCCATAAATTATGTGAACAAAATGAATTTATGACATTCTCCTAAAGCAGCGGAATTTCTGAATCTGACAAAGGAAGCACTGCCGTCAGGGTGGCTCATGGGCTAGGATGCCTGTATTTCCAGGAACATAAATTTCACACTGAGTACAATGCTTCCACTCATCAATTATTAATTACAGTGGAGTTTTTCTGTTTCTTAAAAAAAATCTTCCTGAAAAGTAGTAGTATGTCAAAGCAAAATTAAAGACAATGGTTATCTCTTAAGGTTGTCTAGTGGATAAGTAGTTTCACTCTCAGTTCTAATCCACCGGCTCCACAAGAACAAGAATGAGTAATCTCCTCCCAGGAGACCTACAACCGCTGAAAAAACCGACAGGGAGGTCAAGGATGAATCTTTTCCAACTCAACCACGGTTGTTGTTGCTTTGGTTTGATTTTCTTCAATTCTTGAAAAGTTGGGGTTTGGCCATGATAACTGTACATAGTTGTTCAGGAAACTGTCAATGGTGGGAAGGAATGAGGAATGGTAATAGTATTACCAATTTGTATTGATGGAGTTCCCTTATTTGAAAGAGTTTAGAACTACTTCATTAAACCAGTGTACACGGAAAATATGATAGTATTCACAATACAGATTTGTTTTTTAACCTGCTCAATAAAACTGTCTGTTTCCTACCAATAAAGAATATTATTAACATGTCAACTCTTACATCTGCATCCCTTTTTCGGGAATGGCTAGTTCTTTCTAAACCTCCATAGTGAATATATCATCCCACAACATTTTCACTAGACTTCTTTTCCTTCCCAAAGAAAATAAAGTTGCTACAAGAATAATGGTGAGAGATAGCAGTGGAAAGAAGGGAGGGAGGCGGGCAAGCTGAAGGGGAAGTTATTTAGAGAAGTTTCTTGTAACATTTACCTGTTAACTGTAAGTGTATAAGTAAATAGATGATAAAAATAGACATTCCTACTCTGTCAGTAGTATCCTGAAATTTCTGGACTTTTCTTTCCCCTCACCTTTTTTTTTTTTTTTTCAAGCCGGCTGCCAAGGATAAGGTAAAATGAGTTTCAGCTAATAGAATTCATAAATCATTTGTAAGAACTGGGGCGTCTCTAGCATTCTTTTGTGTGGTCCTCACACAAATCGGCAGCTAAGGCATTTAACTTACCTCTCAACCACTGTCCTTTGCTCACAGCCACAGAATCTTCAAGGAAAGGGGGAGAATGCGGACAACCAGTTCTGCCTTCCTCACGGCTAAATGGGCTCAGAGACAGTACCCGTTATGGTTAAGTAACTGGAGTAGTAATCTATGGTTGGAAAACATAAACTCAGACATATCTTCTTTTAAACCAATAAAACCGATTGTTGTTAAATAAATTCAGATTCATGAGTTCATCAACTGCTGACCAATAGTTGGATTTTTGTTTATTTGTCTGGGAGGCGGTGGTGTTTAAAGGCTGATTTTTCCAAGCAATGTCTTCTGAGGTACCTTTGGATGAGCTACACTTTGGTTTAGCATCTGAGCTTGTTAACCACTTGCAACACTGAGCATTTCCAATTTTCCATTTAATCCTCAAATACTTACTGTGAAGGTGCTGAGAGTTCATCTTGTGAGATTCAAAAGTAAAAACTGTAAAAATAAACCCTAAAAATAAAGATAAAGCACCATCCCCTTGTTTTCATTATAAGAGACAATTGGGGTGAGCTCTGGTGGTAGGGGTGTGTACTGCAGCTCCAGAGGTGCATGGTTCAAGTCCACTAGATGCTCTGCTGGAGAAGGAGGAACAATCTCCTCCTGCGCCAGTCGGATCTGATTTGATGCTACACACACACACACAAAATAATAGAATAAAATAAAAAATAAAAAAGAGACAATTGGGCCACAAAGCCTTTGCTCCGGCCCGTTTGGATATTTGCAGATCTTCATGCTACATTTTGGAAGTGACAGAGCGAAACTGTTGCTTACTTTCTCTTGGCACTTGCAATTCCTTCTCACCCACTCTTTTCTCTCTCACCATACTATGCTATGGTCTTCATTGATCCATTTTCAGAAACATTATCACCAGGATCACATCTTCCTCAGCCTTCATTAGAAAAGAATTAATTGTTTTCAAGTTAGAACTGACTCATGGCTGGCTTTCCATTGGAATTTTGAGGCTGTAAATCACACAGGAGGAGATTTGCCCATCTTTCTCCTTGGTGCCACTGGTGGATTTGAATCTCCAGAAAGATTAGACTTTCTGTGAGCAATACAACTCCCTGAGGACTACAGTACCTGACTCTGTGGTCAGAGCACAGCCATGTGTCATTGAAAGGAGACAGTTACTCTAAAGTCAGGAGTCTGGTTTTCTTGTATGACTTAGGGGAAGTCACATCCTTCTTACGCTGAAGTACCAAAGGCAGTTCAAATCTACCAGGTGCTCCATGGGAAAAGGATGGCAAGCTCCCTCTGTGAAATTTATTGTCTCTGAAAACCTACTGGCAGTTTGGTTCTGACTTGACAACACAGATATTGCAAGTATTACAAGTATTGCAAGCCCACAGTGGGAAGAGTAATTTTTGAGGAAAGGATCTTCCTGATATCTTTGAAATCACTGCATTCACCTGACCACTTGCTATTATTCTTTCTCTGAATGTGGGACATATGATCTGATTAGCCAGTGTCCACATGTGGCTGGGACTAGACCCTAAAGTGATTAAAATGAAATGGAATTCAAATGCCAGCATCTCAGTTACTCTAGCCATATTTGTCGTAGGAGCAGATCACCTAGATAGTTCCACAAATCTGGCTAGAGCAACTGAGATGATGACATCTGAATTTTATGTCATTTTAATTATATGTAATAGTCATCATCATGCATGGCTCAAAAGCCACACATGGTTAATGGCTACTTTATTGGACAGAATGTTTCTACCTTTGAAGAAATTTCTATTGTATAGCATTGCTCAGAATCAAGATTTAACCATGGCTAAAGCTCCCATGAGACTGGTGAGTGCATCCAAGGCAGCATCTGTTAATTGAAACAAGTCAATTGGTATCCCACCAATTCCTGGGCCCTTATTTTTTACCAATGCCTTCAATGCAGCTTCCACTTCCTCTTTCATTACCATTGGCTCCTGTTCATATGGTCCTTCCTGAAATTTTTCAGTGTCAATAAATTCTTACTGGTACAAAGACTCCTTGTATTCCCTCATTTTATTCTGATGCTTTCCGGGTCAGTCAATATATTACCCATAGTATCTTTCAACACTGCAGCACGAGTTTTAAATTTCTTTTACAGTTCTTTCTGCTTAAGGAATGTAGAGAGAGTTCTGCCCTTTTTACTCTCCAATTCCAGCTCTCTGCACATTCCATTATAATACTTTACTTTGTCCTCCTGAGCTGTCCTATGAAATCATCTGTTCAGCTCTTTCACGTCAACAAATCCTTTAGATTTGGCTTCTTGATGCTCCAGTACAATCTTTAGGGTTCTTCTGACATCCATTTTGATTTTTTCTTTCTCCTCTGTTTTTGTAATGACCTTTTGAATTCTTCATGAATTATAATCCTTCCTATTATCCTACATCTCATCTGGTTTTCTATCATT
This sequence comes from Elephantulus edwardii, assembly GCF_000299155.1. Classification (NCBI taxonomy): domain Eukaryota; kingdom Metazoa; phylum Chordata; class Mammalia; order Macroscelidea; family Macroscelididae; genus Elephantulus; species Elephantulus edwardii. The sequence goes on along the minus strand of NW_006399823.1, from coordinate 14,387,455 downwards.
GGTGTTCAATGCCTCAAACCTATTCTTAGGAATTTTTACTATCTTTTTTTTTCATTCTTACTAGATATGTTTCTAAAAGTTGAACAATGAATAAATATGACAGAAGAAGAAAAAAATAAAGAAGTTTTACTTGTTGAAAGTGATGGGGACTTGAAGCACTTGTTGCAAAAGACCAAAGAATGCAGCCTTCAGTATGGACTGCATCTCAATGTCAAGAAAACAAAGATTCTTACCACTGGACCAATAGGCAGTGCCATGATGGATGGAGAGGAGATTGAAACTGTCAATAGCTTCATTTTGCTTGGATCCACAATTAACCTCTTTGGTATGAGCAGTCAGGAAATAAGAAGATGCATTGACTCTATGAACATTGATAAATATCAATAGTTATAAAAAGTCTTCTGGCCTTTTGTTCATAGGGTTACTATGAGTCATGCTCGACTCAATGGCAATCAACAACAACAACACTGTACTGGGAAAATCTGCAGTTAGGGATCTTTCCAAAATATTAAGGAGTAGTGATGTCAGTTTAAGGATTAAGGTGTATCTGATTCAGGCCATAGTCTTTCCAATTACTAGCTATGCATCTGAGACCTGGGCAATGAATAAGGATGACAGAAAATGAATTGATGCCTTTGAGCTGTGGTGTTGGAGAAGAGCACTCCATCTCATGGACAGCCAAGAGAATGAGTAGATATGTCTTGGAGAGGATGCAGCCAGAGTGCCCTTTAGAGGCAAGAATGATTAGGCTTCGTTTCACATACTTTGGACATATTGCTAGGAAGTGCTATTCCTCAGAGAGGGAGATGATGTTGGGAAGGGTTGAGGTTTGGCGAGGGAGAGGAAGACCCTTAACCAGGTAGATTGATATAGTGACTGTTGCAATGGGCTCTTGTGTGTCAGGAAGTGTGAGGATGGCACAAGACAGGACTAGGTTCAGATCATTTGTTCAGTGTCGCTATGAATCATTCTCAACTTGAAGGAACCAAACAACAACAACAACAACAACACTGCCATTAAGCTCTGGTGGCCCAGTGGTAAGTAGTTAAGCAACCCAAAGGCACATGGTTTAACTCACCAGTTACTCCTCAGGAGAAAGATGGGTGATCTCCTCCTGTGAAATAAAACTGCCTTTGAAAACTCACTGGAGGGTCAGCTATTAGTCTGATCCAACTTGATGGTACACAACAACAGCAAAGCTCACATACACAATCTATCATAGCAGCCTAATTCACTAATTTACTTTCTGGGAGCTATGGAGACTAAGCTTGTTGGGTATTGAGCTGTTAACTTAAAAGTGGGGCCTTTCTGGTGGTTCAAATCCACCAGCAGCTCTACAGGAGAAAATGGGCAATCTTCTCCCATGTGATTTATAGACTCAGAAACACACATGAGAGTGTCAGCTATGAGTTTGTTCTGGGTCAATGGCAAAGAATGAGTGAATAAAAAAACCACCATGAGGTGCCATCTCACAGTAACAATGGCAAAGTCTAACAGGGCAGCAAGTAATAAATACTGAAGAGGATATAGCGAGAAAAGTTGTTGGTGGGATTGTAAATTGGTACAACCATTCTGGAAGGCAGTTTGACGCTTCCTCAAAAAGCTGAACATAAAAATTCCATATGACCCAGATATTCCATTACTTGGAATTATACCCTGAGAAAATGAGAACTGAGACACAAACGGAGATTTGTTCACCAATACTCATAGCAGCATTATTCACCATCACAAGGACATGGAAACAGCCCAAATGCCCAACCACAAATTAATGGATTAAGAAATTATGGTACATTCACACAATGGAATACTACGCAGCACACAGGAGTAGTGATTTTGTAACTTTACCTAACTTGGGAAGGACTGAAGAGCATTATGCTGAGTGAACTAACTCAGTCCCACAAGGATTCAAGGAGTGGTGGAGGGTGGAAGCTGAGGGATGAGGATGTGTGAGGGAAGGCAGGAAGAGAGGCTAAAAGTCCACATTAGCAATCACGGAGTTGTACAATTTGATGGGTGTGGGGTGAGGGAAATTGCAAGAATCTTTTCTCGAAAACAGTTTATTCAAATTTTGTAAATAAATGAGTATTTTTAAAACGTTCACTAAGCAGTAACTTAATCCCTCAGTGGTCTTGTGAATAGGGAGTTCTACTGCTAACCTAAAGGCAAGCGGTTCGAATCCATCAGCTGCTCCATGGAAGAAAGATGGACAATCTCCTCCTGTGTGATTTATAGACTCTAAAATCCCACTGGATAATCACCTGTGAGTTGCTTCCAACTTCACAGCAATAAGTTTTTTAAGTTTGATGTTGTTATTGTTATTATGCTGTCATGTCAACTTTGACTCATAGAAACCCTATGAACAATGGTTCTGAACCCTGTCCTGCCAGTCTTACTGTCTCTGACACACTTACCCACATTAGTTTGTTATTGGGAGGAAAACCAGCCACAATAAATTAAAATTATGTTAGATAATTATTTCCCTACATATAAGAGGGCCAGAGACAACATGTTTCATCATATTCTCAAGAAAGAACAAAGATACAATCAGAACTGAATTCAAATGAGCTAGACAAATATAAATTCAGTTCATTTTTTAAAACTGGTTGAGTTTTTGTGTATTTAGGTAAAGTGGCACTTGATAATTATAAAAAGTCTCACATAGTACTCTTAAACTCACATAAATATTTCCATCTTCATTTTGTTGTCTGGTGAAAACACATGTTGAGAGCCTGCAGTGTTAAAATTCAATATGGCAAATGTAACATAGTGGCTATGTCTCAAGCTAGTCTAAAATGGAACTGGTAAGAGCAGAAACCAGGAACAAAGGGGATGAGCATTGAATACAGTGAAGGGTCATCGATCACCATTTATGGAATCCTTCCTGATGCTCTCACATCTGAGGGACTTTGTCTTTGCCCCTTTCAAGGCCTGATTGGTGATCAAGCTTCCTCATTTACATCATGAACAGTAGTTTTGCTTGACCCAGGACTGCTATATTCTCATTGCTGCAACTGTATGTCCATTGCGCAACATGCCAGCTGCCTCCCACCATAGGCAGTGGAGCTATGAAAGCAACACAATGATGCAAATGGTGTGTTGCAAGTCAGTGGGAGTCTAAGAATGTCTATCTTGGTGTCTTTCAGGGGGAAAGCACCCTTCCATCTCTGGGGTACCTTCCCCAGTTCCAATCCTGATTCTTCTCTATTTCCATCTCACCACTTAAAGAACAAAATTCAAAAAGGCAAAAATAGAAGAAACAAAGGATGAATTCTGTGGGCCTTTCCATCCCTTTCCTTTCTCCCAGCCTTTGCTTCAACCTGGAGAGTAAATTCGCTTCTCTATGATTGCCTCTTCTCAGAGAAGTTTACCATTCTAGACCCATAAACTATTTTGACCATGGTATTTCCTCTGCCAGGTAAGTATAGACTGTCTGCTTTGATGATGAGTTAAACTATGTTTCAAAGTTACTTGCTTTGTCCTACCTAAAGCCAGTCGCTGTTGTGTCAATGCCAACTTTTCTCTGGGTGGTGCAAGTAATTGACACACTAAATTGCTAATCAAACAATGTGATCTATGTACACCTAGAGGCATTTCATAAGAAAAGTCTGTCAATCTACTTCTGAAATACCAGGCTTTGGAAACCCACAGTTCTACTACATGCATGTAGTTGCCATGAGTTAGGACTAAGTCCGTGACAATCAGTATCTGCTCCATACACCCCCCTACATCACATTACCTCCCCTGAGGAGGCCATCAAAGAGCAACCATTAACAATTGTACCCAGTGGTTAATAAATATTTCGTAGCACCCTTTGTGGATTCAAGCTCCTTTCCTTAAAAGCACTCTGCCCTATTAAGATATAAATATCTAAGACTAGAGCATGAGCTACTGCTGCCTTGAAAAGATTTTATGAAATATGTTCTTGACTGAGTCGTCTGTGTGAAGAGGATGGTGAAGGTGTGAGGGTAGGAGAGGCAACACTTGGTGTAAAACATCAGTAACAGTTGGTGTTGGTGTTTTTGATTGTCACCGAGTTGAACATGACTCATAGTGACTCTGAACAAAAGACCTGAAGCCTTTCTGTTAACTACCGTCGTTTCTCAAAGTCCAGTAGAGGCCCCCAAAGAGAAAGGAAGAGAGACTAAAAGTCCACTTTGGCACCACCAGTCAGTTCATACTAGAGTGCATGGTTCAGTTTTCCTCCATTTCACCATCAAGGACTTTTCTTTCCTTTATCTACTTGTTGCTACGTATCATCATGAGTTGATTACAACTCATAGCAACCTACTCTTTATCTATGCTATAGTTTTGCTAATTATTTCTCCAAATATAGAGGCATGTTTTTAGCAAAGGCTTAACATCCAGAACATTTGTTAATTGTCTGCAATTTGCTTACAAATAACCAACAACTGTTGAGTTAACTCTGACCCAAGATAACCCTACATGTGTCCAAGAACCGTTCTCAAAACATTTTCCATAATCGGGTCTTTATAGAAGTTCATCATGAGGTCTTCAGGGGTGCTTCTGGGTTGATTCAAATGTCCTGGCCTCCAGCTGAGTGTGTTGACTCTCCATATCACTCAGGAACTTCCTATCATCACCGCACATCTTAAAATGATCAGGTATTATTATTATTATTATTATTATTATTATTATTATGTTCACATAAATAGTGATAGCACATCATCTGTGGTATCAGCTTTCTGATTGCTCTCTTGTTCTTTGGGAATTGTGTCGATCGATGCAAAGCCGAAGTGATGGGAGTTAGCAGACAGGCATTTTCTTGTCCTTTTGACTCAATGGGGATGTTTTATTGGATGTGATAAACAGGGCTGAGCATGTTTTAAATTGTGCAAAAGAGAGTAGGTAGATTCAGCTTCTGAGCTTCTGTGTGACTCCACCAAGATGACACTTTTAATTGCACTTGGCAGCTGAGCTAATTATGGTCAGAGAACGTTAACACCGGTTTGCAATGAACGACACATTTTTTTCCCCTCAAGACAACACAGCAACCAGGTGACATCCTTGTGCAATTCAAGTGGTTCTTCAAGGGTCGGCATGATAGTTAAGCCAAAAGAGTTCAAGATAAAGGGGAGAGAAAAAAAGAATATCTGTGTGGGACTGTGAAGGTTGAGTGGTGAGCAGGAAGTGGAGTTCAAAAGAGGTAGAATAATAACTCACAAAAGGCAGCAATAAGTGGGAAAGAGCAATTAATTGGATCAGTGTGTTAAGGCTCAAAACAGTCTGATAGAAAGACGACGTAATATCCTGATTCCTGAGTTAGGTTCCCAAACCTTCCATATGACTGATAATTAAAGCCAGCTCTGGGGAAATAAATTCTTAATTTGTATATTTAAAAAGGGGAATGCAACTAGCCCTTTGACCTTATTCCAAATTTTATTTTATGGAGGTAAATTCTTTAAGAGGTTAAAAAAAAAACCCAAAACACAAAACTTCATTTGAGAGCATTCTATTTAACCAGGAAGAATTTAAGGCTCTAATGAAAGGCCAAGAAAACAACCACAACCTTTTCTCCCAAATGTTCAGCCACATCCTACACAACCCACTAGCTTTGTTTTTGAAGGCTCAGTTGCCAGCATCAGTATGTCCTTCATGGACTCCTACTGAAGATACTATTGGGTTTTTCTTCCTATTTCTGCCTTTGCTACTTTAATTTTCTATTTGTAGGAACATATATATATATATATACATGCACATACTTCACTATCAGTTTTGGCAGAAGCAGAACAACTGGTCATTTTAAAGTGAGCAGAGGTGAAAAGCAAGTCAGCTGTTTGGGAATCTCAGAATGAAGACAGAGTTATAAATTGGATTCACTCCGCCTTCCCAGGCTCAGCTGGGCAGAACCCTGGGCAACTAGAGAAAGAGCAATCCTGGTCTCAGTCAGAACAGTTGTTAGATCACCTCACTGGATGCTGCAGATGATTTATTTCTTTTTCATGCAGTTCTTGGGCTGGATAATGGACCCACCTCCGCCTTTGGGGAGGTGTGCTATTCATATTTGTGACTGAGTATAGAATGAGTACGCACAAACCATTGAAGTCTATGGTATTGGCAGGTGAGAAATGAAAAGAAAAAGGGATTTTTTCTGCTGTTGTTGCTTGTTTTGTGATAGTAAATTTTACTCTCTGATTGCAGGGGTAGTCAAAGAAACTTCTTTGCCTTCTCTGGGAAGAGGAGAGACAGAAAATGGTCTGGTGTTTGCAGAAACAAAGGACTACACGTTATACTGGTGGTACAGTTAAGGAAAACGTGCCATCTGGGAGGACTCCACTGAATAGCATCACTGGTGACTATCTGAAAGTGAAGGTCCCGAAAGTAGGTGGGAGTCCAGAGATACAGGGGGAAAAAAACCACAGGACAGTCCCTAGCACCAAAGGCTTACAGAGCCCATGGGAAAGAAGGCAGCCAATAGGTAGTGCTGCTTGAACTTGAGGGAACTTTGAATCACCTGTTTGCTATCTGTAACAGGTTCCAGGATTCTATAGCTGTCCCTGGAAGGAACAAGGAATCAGTGACTTAACTATGATTTGCCCCAACCTCTCCTGACCTCTTTACCAGCCCAGGGCCTAACCACCACCACGACAGAGGAGTCAGAGAAAATGATCCTAGCCCTAATCTTAGCCTTAGCCCTTGACATATTCCCAACTCAAAGACAAGAAGTTGGGATCTATCACCTGTTTCATGCTCCAGTGAAACATGGACCATCTCCTCCCATGAAATTTATAGCTTCTGAAAACCTATTGGTGAGTTAGTTAGGGTTGGTTCTGATTAGACAACAATAAATTGAGCTTATGAGTTGCAAGTCCTAGCTATTCCAAACCAGTAGGTCTGGGGTGGGATCATTAAATGTGCATTTATAACAATTCCCAGTCCTTGTCAATACAATTAATCCACTGGTCAAGTCAATGCCACTGGTATTGTGGTAGTTTGACACACAACTTTCTGTAAGACAGCTTTGTTAATATCCAAAAGACTATAATGTTATGGGAAATTTAAGTCACATTTTACTTTTAAGCAAGTAATGCAGTGGTGTGTTCTTAGTCCTCTTTGTAGAGGATGGTGTTGATTTGCTCACAGATGAGAAATATCATCTTCTCCTGTGTTGTCCATATTCCCAGGAGTTTAGTTCACTGCTAAGTGACAGAACCAGGGTGGACAAAAATCGGGGACAGGTTCAAATACAAATTTGTGAACCTCTTTCTCAATTAAAAGAGGAACTTTTTTATTGTGTAGCATATAATGTGTTGCTCTGCTAAGCCAAAATCCACATGTTCTAATCCACTAATAGCTCTGAGGGTTTTTCTTAGGGACCTTTCCAAAGTTCTGAAGAGCAATGGTGTCTCTCTGGAGACTAAGGTGCATCTGATACAGGCTATGGTCTTTGCAATCACTTGTTATGCATCAAAGAGTTGGACAATGACTAAGGAGGATAGAAGGAGAATTGATGCCTTTGAGCTGTGGTGCTGGAGAAGAGTATTGAATGTACCATGGACTGCTAGGAAAACAAGCAGATTCATCCTGAAGAGGGTTAAACTGGGCTGTTCCTTGGAGGCAAGGATTCTGAGGCTCTGTCTAACATACTTTGGACATGTTGTAAAGAGGGACCGGTCCTTGGAGAAGGACATCATGCTTGGGAGGGTGGAGGGACAGTGCAGGAGAGGAAGGCCCTCTATGAGGTGGATTGATTCAGTGACTGGAGTAATCCAAATAGGTGTGTCGGAGACAGTGTGACTGGCACGGGACAGAGCAGAGTTTAGGGCTGTTGTACATAGGGTCGCTATGAGTCACAAGTGACTCAATGGCAGATAACAACAACAGTAGCTATGAGAGAGAAATACAGGAGGTATCCCTTCCATTAAAATTTATAGCCTTGTAAATCCAATGGTGGGTTGTTATAAACCGGAACTAATTCAACTGCAGTGAATCTCAATTAAAAGAAAGACTTTTCATGATGTTTCATTTCTTCATGTTATCAATCTTCAAGGAATAAGTCAAGCAAGATATCCCTGAATATTCCACCAGGATTGTTTTGTTTTGTTTTGTTTTCCTCTTCCCTTTTCGCAAGCAATGGCTTGTCTCTTGGCCTATTAAAAGTCCTTAGGGACTCTGAATACCTGTCAAGAGGACTGAGAATCACATTAGCTCCAGAAGGAGAACTGAGATAGTCAAACATGTTGGTTTTGTTTGGTGTTGAACTTGATTTGGTGGTGACGGGAACAGACTCTCTCAAAGGGAAATTGCAGAGAGGCGTTCAAAACTTTTAAGCCCAAGAGTCCATGATTCCTATGCAGGTGTATTGTGTTTGACCACCTAAAAGAAAAAAAAAAAATAATGTCTCCAGGTAATTTGAGTAAGCCAGCCACTTTAGCTAGTGGTTGAAAAGCCTCGCCCCCACTGCAAAAGCATTTCAGCACTTACTCATTAAACTTAAAACATCAAAGAGGATTTGCAAATCTGGAAAACATTTCTGAAAAATTTAAATGGGATGTCACTTTGGCAGTGTAAGTGGCATGAAATGTTTGATTCTCAACTATTTACAGATGTAACTGACTCTAGGATTAATGGGTAGATTTTCCAGGAGAAATTGTGTATGCAAAGTTTCGAGCAAATTTGCCTGAGAGAGGGAAATTAGTTTAAATTTCTATCGTGTGGAAATGTTACTTTGACGTGTGTGTGTGTGTGTGTGTGTGTGTGTGTGTGTGTGTGTGTTTACAAAGAGGAAAAAGATATTTTCCCCCTCAAATTCTTATTGTTTCATAGAACTTGATATCAGAAATTCTGCATGAAACAGAAAATTGAAGAACTTAATGTCCTGTCCTCATGTTAGTTTGGAATTCCTGACTTCCAAAGTTGCCAAATTCTTTCTTTCCTGGTTGATATTTTATGTTTGGGAGCTTTCTTTAAATAACTATCTGGAAACTGGTCATATAAGACAATGCCAAAAGACAATATGAACTGGGAACATATCTGGCCCTCTACAAATGTAAGATTTTTCTCAAATATTGTTGGTTTTTTTTCTACCATAGATTCCAGTAAATGAATGATCTTGTGACTCAGAGCTCCAACCCTTGGGGGAAAAAGAGAAAAGTTCAAGTTTGAGCCTCGATTATGTTGAAAGATTAAGCATTCTCTGTAATTCACAAGCTAGCTATTATTTATGTCACTTTTTACTCCTAACATGATTTAAAGTGGCTTACAGAAATGCATACAATACTTAAAAAAGCAAGTTAGGAAAATGGGGGAAAGAAAATATAATTGCCATGATCATCCTTCACTAGAATAGGCTGTATATTTGGATCTGAATGTTCTAGCAGCCAACCTAAAGATGGAAACACCCCTTCTGAAACTATTAGAAATCAATTGCTTTAGAAAAATGCAGCTAGTCTTGAATCTAAAATATGAGGGGAAAATTTACTGGGGTCAGTATAGAAAGCATATGAATTTTCTCAGCAATTTCCTTACATGATAGAATAATGTGTTGTAAAGGAATGTATTCCAGACACTCCTCAGTGTAGGCCAATGACTTAGTCCCAAAGGAGGGAGCTCAAATAAAACAACAATAAAAGAAGGCAAATAACACACTCAAGAAAATTAAATCCACTGCCATTGAGTCTGTTCCAATGAATGGTGACTCTATAGGATAGAGAAGGGTTGGACAGTAGGGTTTCCAAGGCAGATCTTTATGGCCAACAAAGGCCTCATCTTCTTTCAAAATGCTGCTGGTGGGTTCAAATTGCCCACATTTTGGATACTGACTGAGTTTTTTAACCAGTGTATCACCAGAGTCTTTAAACTGAATCTTAATCTGGCTTAATGCAAGAAGAAAATTTTGTATATCTAGCAAAGTAGCTAGATTTATGTCCTTTAGCTAGTTATTTCTAACCTTGGCTTCAAAGCAAGTTTTTAATAAGTGTTGTATAGTTTGCTGCAATCCCCCTTTTGCATATCATTTTTTGAGTTTTGAAAAAATATCAGTCATAGACATCAACCCAGGTCTACTGTATCAGAGACTCTGGGTGAATATCCTAGCGATCTGCATTTTGTCAAGTTTCTCAGTTTATTCTAAATAGCAATCCAGAATTAATTTCTATTTCTCTTAAAAATTTGACAGTGCTAATCCTTCATGAATATATTTTTTCATGAATACTTTTCTCACCTCTGTTTCTCTGATTCTGTCTTTCTTATTCCCTAAACGGACACACCACTTGCCACTTTGCCTTGCCCCTTGATACATAATTCAATTACCACATCAAATGCTCCTCCCAAAATTCTCCTTTCCCAGCTACAGTAAATTTTAACAGAATACCAGGGAAATAAAAGGTTGCATACAAATTAATTCTGACTTAGGATGTTATGATCTTAGGTGTTATGGAGTTGTTGTTGTTAGGTGCTGTCAAGTCAAGTATGGCACATAGAGGACTTACAAACAAAAGTATTCTGTGCCATCCTCACACTTCCTGACGCACAAGAGCCCATTTCAACAGTCAGCATGTCAATCCACCTGGTTGAGGGTCTTCTTCTCCCTTGCCAACCCTTTTCCCTTCCCAGAATCATGTTTTCTACAAGGAATAGCCCTTCGTAGCAACATGCCCAAAGTATATATGGCAAAGCCTCGTTATTCTTGCCTCCAAAGAGCACTCCAGCTGCATTCTCTCTAAAACATATCTGTTCATTCTCTTGACCGTCCATGGGATGTCCAGTGCTCTTCTCTCACACCACAGTGCAAAAGCATTAATTCTTTTTCTGTCATCCTGTTCATTTTCCAGATTTCAGATGCATAGCAAGTTATCAGAAAGACTATGGCCCGAATCAGATATACCTTAGTCCTCAAACTGATGTCATTAGTCATCAATAATTTGGAGAGGTCCCTAACTGCAGATTTTCCCAGAGAAATGTGTCTCCTTACTTCCTAACTGCTGGAATGGAGGATGTTAATTGTGGATCCAAACAAGATGAAGCTCTTGACAGTTGTTAATCTCCTCTCAATCCATCATTATGTTGTCTATCGGTCCAGTGATAAGAATCTTTGTTTTCTTGACATTAAGATGCAATCAATGCTGAAGCTGCATTCCTTGATTTTCTACAACAAGTGCTTCTAGTTCTCCTCACTTTCAGCAAGCAAGCTGTGTCATCTGCAGAATGCAGGTTATTGATGAGTCTCCCTCAAATCCTGATGCCACACTCCTCTTCATAGAGTTCAGCTTCTTGGATAATTTACTCAGCATACAGATTGACTAGGTATGGAGAGAAAAAAAACAACCTTGATGCACTCCCTTCTCAACTTCAAACCATGGAGTGTTCCCTTGCTCTCTGTTCATACAATAACCTCCTGGTCCATGTATAGGTTCTGCGTGAGCACAATCAAGTGCTCTGGGATCCCTATTTTCTCAATATCAGCCACAATTTCTCATGATCCACACAGTCAAACGTCTTTGCATAGTCCATAAAGTGCAGATAGACATTCTTCTGGTATTCTTTACTCTCAGCCAGAATCCATCTGACATCAGCAATGATATCCCTGGTGCCATGGTCTCTTCTAAATCCTGCTTAAACTTCTGGCAGATCTCTATCTATGTACTGTTCTGGCCATTTTTAAGTGATCTTCAGCAGTATCTTGCCTGTATGTGATAGTAATGATATTGTTCAATAGTTTCAACATTTGGTTGGATCACCTTTCTTGGTAATGGGAACAAATATAAACCTCTTCCAATCCATTGGCCAGACAGCTGTCCTCCAAATTTCCTGGCATACATATAGAGTTGTTATTGATTGCTGTTGAGTTGAGCATGACTCATAGTGACAAAAGGCCTGAAGCCTTTATATAACTATCATCATTTATTAAAGTTCATAGAGTTTCCAATAGCATGTTGTTTAGGAAGTGGATGACACTCCTGCTTCCAGATCTATAGAGTAGCAAGGATATGAACATGTACAGCCAAGCACAATCAATAAGAGTGCATCTAAATTCCAAAATCAATCTCCATAATAGTCTATGTGTTTCCTACTG
>NW_006399823.1:14353851-14374719 GCF_000299155.1 Elephantulus edwardii | reverse complement strand
CATGTTTCTAAAATCCCAATTCCATATCTCAACCTTTAGTAACATCTCTAGCTGCTAGAGTTCCAGTCATCACTGAATTTTGACTAGAATTACTAGATTCTAATCTTCTTCAAGGAAACTCCAGTGGCCACATGTTAAAAAGCTGTGCTGCAATCCCAAAGGCACATGGTTCTAATCTATCAGTTGCTCTGTGGGAGAAGGATGAGCAATCTCCTTCTATGTCATTTTGTGCCTCTGAAAAACCCACTGAAGGGTCAGCTATGAGTTGGTTTCAACTTGACAGCACACAATGAAAACAGTAATAATTTCCTTTAAAGGGAGCTCCGGTGGCCTAGTAGTAATGAACTGCACTGCCAACTCAAAGGCTCCTAGTTTAAATCCACTAACTTCTCCACAAGAGAAAGAGAAACAATCTCCTCCCATGGAAATTACTGGCTCTGAAAGCTTGCTGGAGGGTCAACTATAGATTGGTTCTGTCTTAACAGTGCATAAAACAACCTAAGAACAACATCAATCTCCTTCAAAGGAGTCCTGGTGTCACACTGCCTAAGCACTCAACTTCTAACCAGCAGATGGCCAGTTCAAACTCACTAGTGCTCTGTGGAAGAGAGAGGGGTCACTCCCAAAAATGATGACAGCCTTGGAAATCCTATGGGCTGTTCTGCTGCAATCTGGAGGATCACATCAACACAATCATTTTGACAGGAACAAAGTTGGTTTTTTGATTGACTCTCCTACAAGCTAGGCACTTTGAGATGAATTGGAGCAGTTTGCATAAGATTAAATTTTAAAATCCTAAAACAAATGCCTGGATTTGTTTATGAAAATAAGTAATAAATTTTCCAATCTGCCTTTCTAAATAGCTTAATAAACCCCTGTATGATTGAATGAATTCCAACAAACACACAAGATAAAGAACAAATGCCATATAGGGTATCCAACACTGTAATCTTTACAGAAGCAGCCTGCCATATCTTTCTCCCACATAACAATTGGTAGATTTGAATTACCATCCTTTCTGGTAATATCAGAGCACTTAGCTACTGCACCACCAGGCCTTGTTGTGGTTTGCTGTCATCAAGTTGAGTACAACTTATATTGACCTTATGAATAACACCACACAAATTTGTACTTTTCTGTCTTTAACCAATGCTGACATCATTTCTTTCAGTGAAAATACCTTTCAACTCTTACCTCATGTAAGGTCAAATGAACCCTCATTTTCCAGGTCTCTTTGGGTCAACTGTGCATCCCATACAATCATTAGAACAATCTCCTTCTCAAAATTGAAGCACAATTAGTATTGTATTAAGGAGTGAGGGAGTGAATGAAGCCTCATCTCTGAATAATCCTCTCGGCTGCATTATCCAGGAGGGTTTACCAGCTAACAATTAAGCTACAGTTTACATGAAAATCTATCAATGCAAGAAATTTTTCCCCATTATTTATTATTTCTTTTATTCCAGCATTTTAGGGGGAAATAGGCTTTTTGGTCTGCTCTGGCATTCCTTAAAACCAAAGGGAATAGTTTACCTGGGTGACCATTCACAAGAAGCAGAGAACCTTTCTCATGCACCATATCAAACCAAACCCCCTACACAAAACTGGTTGCTGTCAAAATGATTCCCACTTAGTCAATTGGGCCTTTCTTCTAAGGTGGGTGGGTTCAAACCTGAATGATCTCACACTGCCAACCTTTTGGTTAATAACTGAGTGCTTAACAATTTGTGCCACCTGGAGACCCCTATAACATTCTGGAATCCTTTTAAGAACTCACTCAGTCATTACTTATGGAGATGAGACCAACTCACAGTTGACCCTCCAATAAGTTTCTGATGCTATAAATTGCATGAGCAGGGATTGTCTGTCTTCTCATCTAAGGAGACCTTATTTAACCATGAATGAGTGAGAGGTGAGTCTAAGGACACAGGATAGGAACACACACACGGTAGGAACTTGCTAGAGATCCTGACACTCTGCAGCTCAGTATGTGAGCAATAGCTCACTTACGACAGGAGCGTGGGTGCTTGGGAACATCATCTGCCCTTCACCTGCCTGCTATTATGGGTGCAATGACACCACAGGACACTGTGATTTATCAGAGGAAAATAGCTTGGTAATAGGAGTAGAAGTAGACCTCATTAAGATGAAACAGTGTCTGATATCCTCGAGTCAGACAAAAAAGAATGCGAAATTGATGCGGTCAGCATTACTGCCAGGCTGCATTTGAAAAGAATCACACCAAGTGGCAATTGACAGCACTTCGGGAGAAAAATAACCCACAAATGAAACAGAAGCATGTTGAATGTAAACTTTGAGCCTTAAATGCATTAAAATGGGACTAAGATTTTGATTTCCTCCTTCAGTGAGATCATCTGGAGCATGTCTATAAAAGGAATAAGGTGTATATAGGATCTTGTCAAAGCCCTACAGCAAAGGGTGGGAGTGGGATTAATTTAATTACCAAATTCTCATCCTCTTAATATAAGAATGAACATGTTTCTAGTGCTGTAGTGCTGAAAAGACGAATAATGCTTCATGAAAGGAATTGAAAAAGAAGACTTTTGACTTGGAGAATATTAGTGGACATAGACCTGAAATGACCCTTGGCTATTAAATAAATGGGATGTCAGTTATCCAACATGACTTTGCTTCTGTAAAATCTTGGGGACTTTTGACTTGGAGAATATTAATGGAGATAGACCTGAAATGACCATTGGCTATTAAATAAATGGGATATCAGTTATCCAACATGACTTTGCTTCCCTGCACTCCAAAACTATAGGTAATATGGAGGTGTTTGCCTCAAGTGCCCCTTAGCCAGTGATAGATATAACCCACAAAGATGGTACAGCCTCTGGGAAGATGAAAGTTCATGTTCCCAAGTTGCTCCGAGAAAGGTCATTAACTTGCTTTTGTCTGAGAAACAGACAACAGGTAAAGTGGCCTTTTGCCCTGAGTGAGCTTTGATATTACTCACCCTCCTTGTCTGTTCTTAACTACTTAACAGAAGAAACCTTGGTTGATCAGAGCTTTAATTTTCCAGCAGAAAATACCTTTATTCATGTTTTCCAAAGAAGTCTTCCAAAAGTACTGTCCCATCTCCCTCACCAATGAGGTCTCTGTCCTATCTTTTCCTATCTTTGAGCTCTCTGGCTGCCTTCAGCATACCTGGAAATAGCACGGTTCTAAGGAAGGAGGAAATTGAGGCTCCTGTAGGGGCAACACTATTAACAGTTTCTCTGAGCCACGTGTCAGTAGAATCTTCACTGGTTGATTTTGAGGGAAGTAGGTCACCTGACCTTTCTTCTAAGACATCTTTGGGTCGACTTGACTCTCCAACGTTTTGGTTGGCATCCAAGTGAATTAACTTTTTGGACCACCCAGCGGCCCTCTGGATGCAAAAACACAAGACCTAGCCCACTCCCATCAAGTGGAGCCAATCAGATTTCCAAGGCTAATGGGTTCAAACTGCTCTCCTTTCAGTGAGCAGACTGACTTGTTAGACACCATCTCACCAGGGTTCAGTCTCCCCCGCATATCCTACGTCAAGGCGCTGATACATAAGGTGAGGAAGCGACCACTCTCTACCAAACTTCTCCTGTTTGTTGGCAATTTTAAAGATGAGAAATGGAATTGAAATAACATGAAATCATGTTTATTTTGTAGGAAATTATACATAGTCTACTTAATTTTAAAAACTTCCAGTTAGGTTCTGTTACTTATGGTCTACAGTACATTGCTGCTAGCCCGTTTCCCTGAAACAGAATGTTTGCTGTCTGGAAGTAACCTTTGGAGACCATCACCTTATTGGACACACAGCTCTTCTTCAGCCGACTGTGACAGCAGTAATAAAGGGTGCAGGCCTGGGCTGTGGGAAAAAGCAAAATAAACAACTGAAAGTTCAATGTGTTCCTTACAGAAATTTGCTTTGAAACATGACCCATAATAATTGCAAAAGAGGGGAAATACTTTTCCATCAGTCTTCATAAATCTACTTCATCTGAGCAGTTGATTTAAAACCAAGAAACAACAGGCTTTTCTGATCTTAATCTTCCTTCTTAAAATAAATGAGTTCTTTCAGCAGGGCAAAGGGACAACATGGTTAAGGACAGAACAGGGACCTGGATGACAGAATCTTTCTGATCCAGCTTTCCGCATCTGCTAGGTGGCACTTAACAGTGACATCTCATAGACGGAGAGAAAAGTCACATAATAATAATAATAGTAATAAAAGAAAAGCATCTATAGAATAATTTTTAACTTTGTGAATAATTTAAATCAAAATAATTCAATGGAACTTCTTAAGTAATGTGTCCTTCTAACTTGGGACTTCCTTAGGGAATTTTCCAAAGGAGAAATGCAACAAGAAGGCAAAACTGTTAAAAATATGTATATTTTCCAAGTTTTAAGAAAGGAATGAAATAGAATGAGGCTGGAGTATGGCAGGATGAGAGGAAACATAAGCAAATCAGTGTTGACCACCTCCAGACCCCACAGCCCACATCCTCATCTAAGGTGATTTTATCAGTTCAGAGAGATCAAAAGACACATTACCATGGAGTTGGAATTAGTTCATACCTAACCTTCCGTTGGTTTCTGAGACTGTACATCACATAGAAGAGACTGACCGTCTTTCTCCGAAGGAGCTGCTGGTGGATTCAAACTGCTAAAAGGTGTGGCTTCTGGGTTAGTAGTACAAGTCCCTGGAGACTACACAACCAGAGCTCCATCAAGAGGGCATGTTGTTGTATGTCAGAACCAACTGATAGCCGATCCTCCTATGAGGTTTTAGAGGCTGTGAAATGCACAGGAGGAGATTGCCCATCTTTCTCCAGGGGAGCAGCTACTGTGTTCAAACTGCCAGTGTTTGGGTTGACAGTGCAACTCTTTATTCTAGAAAACAAGCAAGTCCTCCAATATATCATAACCCTCTCATTCTTACTCTGAATAAATAAACATTTCATCTTCTCTACAGTTAGTATACAGTAGAGAGTTACTTAATGAATTTTATGCTCATGAATTAAAAGAATTTCTTTTTCAAATGTGATTTAGAAAAAAATGTGAAAGACCCACAAGCAGAAGAACCATCATTTTAACATTAATATAATTCCCTCTCCCACCCATTTCTCACAATCATGTACTCTTGATATATTTAATCTTTTGCAATGGTTCCCATGGCAACATCTCCTGGTAGTGACAGAGCTGAAGGCTACTGTACTCTGGAAGCCCAGCCCTGCCCTGGGCAGTGTTGGTTTTCTATGGGGTTGATTTTTGGGTGGGTTTGGTGTTTTTTTTTTTTCATTCTTTCTCTTTCTCATTTTCATTTTCCATTTACTTATTTATATTCAGCCTCAGGCCCCCATTAACTCCACTTGCAATGACCATCAGAAATCTTCCAGAGATATGAACATGAGATTCTTTTTAAAGACAAAAGATGAATTGCTCTTATATTGTTTTGTTTTTCAAAGCTGAAAACTTAGTTTATTTCTGTGCTCTCCATCACCACTTACAACTTTCTTTAAAAGCACTTAATGAGCTTGAGGAAGTACTCTTCAAGGCGCGTTAATGAATATGTATCCCTAAAGAATAAAAACATAACCTTTGCCTTGCCCTCAGTGCCAGGGTGAGCAGAAAAACATGGTTCTGGAAATCCCCTCCGTAAAAATTCATGGGGGTGACACAGACAGGATTTGCAATGGCAGCTTTGGGACTATGCAATGCATAAGAATTCAAATGGTAGAACATACTTCTAATTTTCTTCCTTCAATTTGTTTCTCTGCCCCCAGATAATACCAGCTCTGAGGAGTGGGCTTAGGGACTAGAAAATCAAATATTATTATTAATCACTGTAATTACTTTTCTTGGCCCAACTGTGGAGCTGGGAAGCAAACCAAATTCTCCTGAGTGCAGTCTTAACTAAAACATGTTGCTGAGCCACCATTACCTCATCCTTAGTCATTTTAAACTAGAAAGAATAGGACTGCACTCTGCTCCTAAAATATTCCAGAGCTTGTTTATTTACACACATTCAGCTCATAAAGGACATAGTTTAAAGCACTGCTCCCTAAAGATTAAGAAAAAAACACGTTCCTAACTCCCACATGTCCAAAAATTATTCATGCAAATATAATTATTCCTTAGAAAGTTAGTTATTCATACCAGCATGAGAGCACACTTCTGCTTACCAGTTGAGAAAGACTAGAGTTAGTATTACTTAAACAACTTCTCTGAAAGGTTAACAGTCAGACTTCCAATGACTTAATGTTACATTATCTTTTCTAATGACTATACATCCAATGAATAAGGATGGCAGAAGAAGAATCAATGTCTCTGAGTTGTGGCATTGGAGAAGAGCACTGAGTTCACTATTGACTGCCAAAAAACCAACCAAACAAACAAATATGTCTTGGAGAAAGTGCAACCATACTGCTCCTTAGAGGCAAGAATGGTCAAACTTTATATCATATACTTTGGTCATGTTTTTATGAGGGCTCAGTTCTTAGAAAAGGGCTTAATGCTTGGGAAAGTGGAGGATCAGTGAAAGAGAGAAAAACTCTCAGGATGGTGGGTGATACAAAGACTGCAACAGTGAGTTCAATATATCAGAAATGGTGAGGATGGCACAGGCTAGGGCAAAGTTCAGATCCATTGTTCATAGAATCGCTATGAATTTTAGTTGAGTTGGTGGCACATAGCAACATTATTAGTGGTAAATGCTATTTTCAGTTGACCTTATTATGCAAAGGCCTTCTTTGTCAATGGCAATATCCTTAGTTATGAAAACAATTAATTTTCTTATTAATCTAGCCACTACATTAGGGTAGCATGTGATATCTTCTTCCATGCTTCCACTTTTTTTAAAGCTTTTTCTTTTTTATACTTTTACTTTTGTGCACTTCAAACCAAACATATTTTTTTAACAGATTTCTTCTGTTTCCACCTGGAAATTTCTGCTCTTTAACTAGACTATTAGGCCACTGTACTCTGTTGTGCATAGGATTTTCAAAGACCTGTTATTTCAGAAGTGGATGGCCAATCCTTCTTTCTAATCTGCCTTAATTTAGGTGTTCAACTCAGAGCAACATCTGGCAGACAAACATTTGTATGCAGAACAGATCATCCTAGAGGCTGGACTTTATGAGGAGGAATATGGCGTCAGGATTGCAGGAAGATACAACAACAACCTGCATTATGCAGACGACATAACTTACTTGCTGAAACTGAGAAGGGCCTGAAGCATTTGCTGCAGAAGGTCATTATCGATTCTTCTTGTCTTTTTTGGTCATTGTACAGCTCTCTGGTGCATAGCAAGTAATTGTGAAGACCATGGCCTGGATCAGGCACATGTTAGTCTTTAGACTGAAATTGTTGCTCTTCCATACTCTGGAGAGGTCCTCGATAGCAGATTTTCCTGGTGCAATGTGAGTTACTTATATAATTTAGTAATTTAGAGTTACTTACGTTCCATTATTAGCAATCCTAAACGCATGCTGCTAGAATTCGCCAGCAGCTTCCTAGAGGGATGGCAATCTCCTGTGGGATTAACTGCATCTAAAAATCCACTGGAGGGTCAGCTATGAGGCATTTCTGACTCAATGGCACACAACAACAAGAACAAGATGCTATGCAGAAAAACTTAAACTGCAGAAAAGGCAATTAAAATATCGTTCAATTGTCCAAGAGAGGTATGATGGTGATTTTGACTAAGATGAGGCAGTTGATATGGTAAGTGATTGGTTTCCAGATAGAATTTTAAAGTGGAGTTGATGGAATCTGCTAGTAGATTAGATATGGAAAAGAAAAAGAAGAAATATCTACTTTACTTGGTAAAACTTAGCATGACTACTACATTTTACCTGAGCAACCACATGAACATCAGTGCCATTTGCTGTAGAAGATCAGAGTTAGGAGGTTTGGATCATAGATATGGTTTGAGTTTGAGAAGCTTATGAGATATTTATATGGAGATATCAAATAGAAAGTTGGAAAAGAGCCTAGAATATGAGGGAGGAAGATGTACTTGAAAAAGATGTTTCGAAGTCACCAGTAGACATGTGTAAACGTTTAGGAAAATATCTCAATTACTATACTTCAGAGTGCTGGGGGGTTGGGGGGGGGACTACTATTTTCTTATGATACAAATATGGTATGTTTCCTTGCAGTCTCAATCCCAATACATGGGTTATATTTAGTGAAAGTTTTTTAATTACATGCAGAATAAACAAATTCCAGATAGCTCAAGCAAAAATGAAGACGTATGGAAGAAGGTTTTCAGTACTCTCCTAGAACTAAAGAAGTAATAGAAATCATGCTTGAGAAACTGCAGCAACCAAGAGTAGGCCAGAGACTTCAATGACAAGACTTTGAAGAATTTCCAGTAATAAATCTCAGCTATAAGTTTATCACAATCATTGAAATATCCTTATTTCAACAAACAAGAGAAATGCTATTTTTTTTCTTAGATGTTAAAGAAAGGCAGGTCATTATTTCCTACTTGTTAAATTAAAATACATCCTTGCTACTCTAAGCATGGTTCTTGCATCATTAGGATGCAGAATCTTAGGTCCTACCCCAAGCTTTGACAAAATTTCCAGATTATTAACATAAACTTTAATGAAACATTTAAAGAATGTTTAAAGAAACATTGAACTAAATAGTCACTGGCCATAAAGTTCTGTTTGAATTGGATGTTCTCATGTAGAAGAAAGACCATGAAAGGTTATTTTAAATTCTTATACCCAGTGACTTTAGGACTCCATGTTGCTTATTTATTGTATTGTTTAGTATTCTTTGTTTTTGAGGAGACTAACTCCTGCCCAAAAAAACTCTTTGTGATTTTTCAGGCAACTACAAAAATGTTACCTGCCAGTGCTCATGGGGGAAAATTGCCTTCCTCACATCAGGTCTTGTGTACATTCAGCGTGCTTTGCAAGTCTCTAAAGGGAGTTAGATTCAAGAACTCATTTCTCCCTGGTCAGTCATGTGCTTACTCATGCCTGCCCTTCTACCCAGGTGCTTCTGTTGAGAAGCTTTTCTATCAGGGACCTTTGGCAAAGGCCTTCTTCAGAAGCCTCTGCTGAGACTTGGTTATAGGGAGGAGAGATAAAAGTTTATTCTTACTCAGTACTCAGTGTTTTTCCTTGTCCATCTTTCTCTTCCTCCTTATTCCCTGCCCTCAGCCAGGTTATAAAACTGTAGGAGCTGTTTGAGTCCTAAGACTGAGTTTGACATGACCTAAACAGTGAAAAAAATCCCCATGCCCATGTTGATCCACTTAACTGTGATATTTCATGGGAAAAAAATGAAGCAGTGGAGGAATTGGCACTTTTTTCAGGCTAGCTTTTTGTTTGTACTGAAACAATAAGTTATTAAAGATTTGACCATTAACCCCATTTTTACTTGCCTTAGTTATTTACTTTAATACCTAGCTCAAAGAGTTACTATAACTTAATTTTGGATAGTTTCATGTTCCTTGCTCAGAAATATGTATGTATATATTATATACCATATACATTATGTGCATATATCTGTATGTATACATATCTTATCCTATTGCATCAGTATTAACCTCATCACTTCAAGTTAAATAAAGCAATTTTACTTTTGTTTTGGTCTCTGTACCTTCCCAACAGGTCCAAGGGTGATGTAAATGATTTGCACTCATCTGCTAAATGAAAGGTTGGCAGTTCAAATCCACCAGCAGTACCGCAGAAGAAAAGCATAAGCATAGAGAGCTAGCTCCTCAAATTATAGTATTTGGAAATTCTATGGAACGTCATTCTATTTTGCTGCATGAGGTCGTCATGAGTTAGAATGGACCCAAGAACAACAGGTTTTGTGTCTTTCCCTTCTCTCAAATACTAATTATTTTTTTGTATAGTATTATATTCTCTGTGTCAATTATCCAATATGATTTGGCAATCCGTTACATATATTCCCTATTATCCTTTTTTCCTTTCTTTTGGTCCAAAATTACTTTTCATAATACCTTTTACCTTTGAAGAAATTCTTCTTGTTATCTAAGAAAGTCTCCTGGTTAAAAAAAATCATTTTTTCTTTCCTCTAATTTTTGAAGTTATAAGATTTGCAGTCAAGAGTTTATTTCCTTCAGATTAGAAAAAATGTTGTTCCACTTCTTTTTGGTATTCATTATTTCAGACTAGAAATCTACTGTCTGTCATTCAACCAGGTTTTTTCCTCTAGATGTGGTGGTGTTTTTTTCCTGCCTTATTTAAAAATTTCTTGGTAGTTTCCAGAAGTTTAATAATGATGTACATATTTTATAGGGAGTTCTGATAGCCTAATGGCAAGAAGCTACACTGCCATCTCAAAGGCACAAGGTTTGAGGCCACCAGCTGCTCCACAGGAGAAGGATAGGCAATCTCTCCCCACCCCTCCACCCCCCATGCAATTAACTGCCTCTGAAAACCCACTGGAAGGTCAACTATAGGTCAGTTCTGTCTCTAAAGTACTCAACAAAAACATATTTTAGACTCTCATGAACATGCACATATTTCTGTGTTTGCTTAGTTTATTGAATTTGTATTTATCTATGCTTTTATGAAGAAGAATGTGGCATCAGGATTGGAGAAAGACTCATCAACAGCTTATGTTATGCAGATGGCACAACCTTGTTTGCTGAAATTGAAGAAGAACTGAAGTGCTTGCTGCAGAAGGTTAAGGACTGGAGCCTTCAATATGGATTCAAGCTCATCATCAAGAAGACAAAGATTCTCATCAAAGGGTCACTTGGCAACACCATGATAGATGAAGAAGAGATTGAGATTGTTAAAAATTACGGCTTACTCAACCCCACAATCAACATTCTTGGCACCAGCAGTCAGGAATTCAAAAGGTAAATTGCACTGGGAAAATCTGCTGTCAGGGACCTCTCCAGAATGCTAAAAAGCAATGATGTCAGTCTAGAGACTAAGATGTACCTAATCCAGGCCACGGTCTTCATAATTACTTGCTATGCATTAGAGAGCTGGACAATGACTAAGGATGACAAAAAAAGAAGCAATGCCTTCGAATTGTGGTTCTGGAGAAGAATCTTGAACATACCATGGGCCTCCAAGAAAAAAAAAATAGGTCTGTCTTGGAGAGAGTGAAACCAAGTTTCTCCTTGGAGGCTAGGATTATGAAGCTCCATCTCACACACTTTGGGCATGTTGCCAGGAGAGACCAGTCCTTAGAGAAGTATATCATGCTTGAAAGGGTGGAGGGACAGCATGGGATAGGAAGACCCCGGAGGAGGTGGATTGATACAGTAACTGGGGCAATGGGGGAGGAGGGGAGGGTGGCAGAATTATTGAGACTGGCTCAGGACGGGACAGTGTTCAAAGCTACTGAACATAGGCTCACTAGGGGTCACATGTGACTCAATGGCACATAACAACAACAACAATGGCTTTTTCCACAGTTGGGATCATAGTGACCTTATGCACAATAGCCCTGAACCCTGCTCTATCCTGAACCAGTCTCACTGACAAACCTAATTCTATTTAATGCCCCGTTAACATGTCAATCTATCTCATCCAGGATCTTCCTCTCCTGTACTGTCCCTCCACTCTTCCAAGGACTGGTCCCTCCAGGCCACATGCCCAAAGAATGTGCAACAGAGCTTCAAAATCCTTGCCTCCAAAGAAAAACTTGGTTTCACCCTCTTTAAGATAGACCTATTTATTCTCCTGGTTGTCCATGGTATATCCAATACTCTTCTCCAGAACCACAACTCAAAGTCATCAATTTTTTTTTTCTGTCATCCTTAGTCATTGCACAGCTCTCTGGTGCATAGCAAGTAATTTCAAAGACCGTGGCCTGGATTAGGCATACCTCGGTCTCTAGACAGACATCATTCCTCTTAGCCCTTTGGACAAGTCCCTAACAGCAAACTTCCCCAATGCAATTTGTCTTTTGAATTTCTGACTGCTGGTATCAAGAATGTTGATTGTGGAACCAAGCAAGCTGAAATTGTTGACAATCTTAATCACTTCTTCATTCATCATAGTGCTGCCAATTGGTCCAGTGGTGACAGTCTTTGTCTTCTTGATGTTAACCTTCAATCAATACTGAAGACTATAATCCTTGATATTCTGCAGCAAATGTTTTAGGTTCTCCTCAGTTTCATCAAGCAAGGTCGTGTCATCTTCGTAACTCAGATTGTTGATGAGTCTTCCTCCAATCCTGATGCCACATAGTCCAGCCTCTTGAATGATCTGTTCTGCATTCCCTTGCTAATAGTGTACAACAGCCAGAGTTTCTGTGTGAGGAGCAAGTCTTAGACTCTTGGCTCCTTATTATCAGCAGGACTCTCAAAGAATCCATGTTACTGAAGATACTGAGTTTGTCTAGTGTTAGATTGTTATGCAATCCAGGGTAGAAATTAGTCTACTTGAGTCACTTTCCTTTAATAAGCTGGAGGTCACAAAATACTGGACATTTATTGCTTTCTCTTGTAGGGTCAACAAATCAACTCACGGCCATTGAGTAGTGACCAATACATAGCTAACTCTTCATTGAATTCCCAAGGCTGTAGATGACATGGTAGAGTGATTATCTTTCTTCTTTGAAGCTACTGGTGGATTTGAACTGCCAGGGAGGCTTGACTTTTGGGCAGACTCTGTCACCATACTGCCTATGTTGGGCTTGGGTAGAGAGATCAAAAGACACTATGCTGCTGTTGCTAATCCAGTTCTCAAGTCCTTCATGAGTTTGCCGCCTTCTTTCAACCTTTCTGGATTTGCCTTTGTTTGCCTTTTACATTATTCCTACTATTTATAAGTGCACTCAGCACAAAGAAGCTAGTCTACACCAGATTGCCAGGACTAAAAGTTCCTGGATTGAGGTAGTTTTTTGTAGTGACATTAGTTGTAGTTTTTATTTTTATTTGCCTGTAACTTACAATCCATTTCCTTTGTTTGTGGGTATTGACTATAACTATTGGTTATATTATAGTAATTTATTTAAAGTTTGTACTATACAGCTTTCATCTACCAATATTTACCTTCAAGTGATATTATACCACTTCCCATATTGTCTAAAAACATGACAGCCATACATATCTACACCCACCTCCCAAGTTCCATATTAGTGTTGCACACTTTATTTCTGCACATGATATATATTGCACGATTCACTGTTATTTTCTTAAGTAGTTGACCATAGTCTTTTGAGATTTAAATAATATAGGAGACTGTCTTTATATTTACCTATATAGTTATCATTTTCTGGGCTCCTCATTCCTTTGTGTAGATAAAGATTTGCATCTGGAATCACTTTCTCCTTCAAGGACTTCCTTTAACAGTTCTTGTAATAAAAGTGTACTGCTAATAAATTATTTTTCCTTTTTGTCTGACTGAAAAGAATATTTATTGCACCTTTACTTTTGGGAGATGTTATTTCTGCTGGGAGGAATCTATTGTACTCAAGACACCTGAATGGTCTCTGTGATCCCAAGTCCCTTCTTTTTAACTCAGAGAGACCATTAGACTCCATGTGACTTCTCTTTCTCCACATAATGGTTTGGAGACTTTCTCCAGATGGTGAACTATGGCAATCATAGAACTTACTTTATTTATTTCTGTTTTGTGTGTCAATTATCTTTATCCTTCTTTAGCTAGTGGCCTGATACTGGATATACTGAGAATCTTTGTTTTATATATTTTTATTAGTATTAGTATTAGTATTTTGGTTGTTGCAGGAGGAAGAGTAAATCTGATTCCTATTACTTCACTTTGACTGTAAGTAGAAATTTTATTCCTATATTCTCTACATAGAAACATGACCTGAAAGAAACAAGAGTAAATGTGAGACCACCAGGAATACCAATTAGAAGGCTACATCCAAGAAGGAAGAGAGTGGTGACAGCAGAGAT
Source organism: Elephantulus edwardii (assembly GCF_000299155.1). Lineage (NCBI taxonomy): Eukaryota > Metazoa > Chordata > Mammalia > Macroscelidea > Macroscelididae > Elephantulus > Elephantulus edwardii. The sequence continues at coordinate 14,360,840 of NW_006399823.1, read as the reverse complement.
GCAAAGAAGTACACAGACTTGGGAGATACTTTGAAGGTAGAGAATCAACAATATTTGTTGACTGATGGACTATGTAGGAGCAGGCAGAGAAGAGAGAAGAAGGATTAACACATGTAACTGGATGCATGGTGATATTGCTCAGTTATATAAGGAATTCTGGGGGAAAAGATGATTTGGGTTGAGATAAGTCCAGTTTGGTATTTCTCCAATTCAATTTTGATGAATAGAGAGTGTAAGGAGTAGGAGTACTTATTAAATGAACAGAGAAACAAATAGGAAGAATTATGTTGCTGACGTTGTGAATTATTGAGTCCATTCTGATTCAAAGTCACCCTGTAGGTTACAATAGAAATTGAGGAAGAAAGCATTTATAACCATGTTTTCTGTGGGGTGTTCTGAATTATCACTGTGTTTTTCTGTAAGAGGTACTAATTTGCCCCACAGACATGTGGAAATTTCATTGATCTATTCTAGCTACATTTAACATGTCATTAAAAAAATAAAAATGACCTGAACTTCTCATTTTAGATGTAAAATATTATAGTTATTAATGGAACAGATATTTTATATTAATTTCACGTAAGTAGTTACTTTTGCACATTTGAAAATTCCTGATGTGTCCCATCAGGCTCTTCTTTAAAAGCTGTTGAATCCTTTCAAGAAAATTCTGACCCAGAAATGTAGATTGCAGGATGACTTCCAGTGAAATCAAAGCAATGAGCCAGATTGACAAAAATTCATCTTAGCATTCAGGAGAGATGTTAGGTTTTGTAGTAACATAATCAAAGAGAGAGAAAAAAAGCCTCCTGGTATAAACTGAAAATATGTTTTAAAAAATACAGAGCATTCGTTATTGAATATCTACTCTATTCCTACTACTGCTAAAAACGTCAACATTCTAAATTCTAAAATCAGAAGTTGAAGCCACTTCTTGTTTTATTGACATGCTAAAAGCAGACAGAATTGTTTCAGGCTGAGTCTAAACGATCTGATTATGAGCAAACATCAAAAGTGTAGACAGTTTGCTGCAGCAATCGCAAACACCTGCTGAACTCACCATCATGTTTAATATTGTGCTGAATTTTGAGATATAAGATCACAGTTTAAATACATGTCTAACAAAACAGCATCAGGCTTAAGACACTGACCTTTATTGTCTAAAACTCCTAGAACACTCTCTCTCTCCTGTCAATGATATCTGTCAGAGGCTGCGTGTGCAGCCACTAACTACCCTCAATCTTGCAAGTTGAGGCATAGATATTAACTGCACATCTAATCAGATCGTGTAGGTGAAAAGGAGCACTACACTGCTTAATATCAACAGCAACTCTAATGGCCTCTTAATTATGTTGGATGTGTTGGTCAATTCCTTTATTTGCTCATTGCAAGACATAGTAGCAAATATTAAGTGGGTTTACCTCTCTATATAGACAGTATACAGTGAAAGCAAGAAAACAGACAAACCTACTTTCAAATCACATTATTGAGAGTGTGTGTTGGAGAATAGAGAATCATCTTTGGAGGGCAATCTGGCAAAATACCTATTAAAGTTGTAAATGTGCTTATAAACCTTTTGACCTACAATTTCAGTCTAATACTTTATCCTGTCAGACAGTTTCACACGTGTGTACAGACATAAGCACAAAGATAAGTCACTGCAAAACTAATGGTAGCAAAATATTGGAAACTATCTAAATGTATACAATGGAGAGCTAGTTGAACAAATTATGGGATGGCCATGCAATGAATAATATTAGGTATAAAATAATAGTGAGACTGTGCTTCTTTATGGACTGATGTGGAACCATTTCTAAGATCTACACACTAGTGAAAAAAATACAGAAACGTGTATATTCTATTAATTTTCAGTGAAAAAGGAAGAGTATAAATACATCCAAGTGGATCTTTATTTCTGAAAAGATGCATAAGAAACTAGTAAACAGTATTGGCTTGGAGAAGAATTAATGGGCCCTGGGAGTGAAGAAAAAAAAAACTTATTTTTTACTGTATGCCCTGTATATGCTTTAAATATTTTAGTATGTAATATCTATTACCTTCTGAAAAATTAAAAATCCGTCAAATATTTAAAATTTTATCTAACTCCATTATACATTTTGACACGATCTCCAGAAAAATGTGCTACTGGAAGATGGAGGAGAGGTACTTAAGAATGTATCAAATCATTTTAAAATTGCATATTTAAAGGAAATTAGAAGTTTCAGATAAAACTAATGATCAGCAGAGCCAGAAATATAGAAACAAAGGAGCTAGGATGCTTTCTTTGCTTGACACATTAGCTTCAAATGCTGAGAGAGAAAAAATAATGACAGCTTTGCTGAACAGAAGACAAGTCTGAAAAGTCACTTCGTTCCCATCGGTCCCTCCTCCTCCTCTTGTAGCTCAGACCCTGTGGTTACATAGCATTTATTACGCTTTTATAAATAAACAGGTTGGCCTGGCTTATAGGAGAAGAGGAACCTAGAAGAATAATAAAAGAAACCACTTAAAATGAAGTTGCACATGAACCAAAGAGTGTGTTTACTAGGATTTATATCAGAAGAGCAGATCATCTGGAAGATAATTGCTCTCATTTCTTTTAACAGCTTAACATTTCAGAACAAAAATATTTTCTTTGTCAAGAGTCTATGTGATGAACTGTAACGATATATCAAGAATATCCTTAAATGTGCAGTAGGCGTAAGTTAACAGAAGGGTATGGAATAGATAGAATATAAATGTGCTATTACTGTTCTTGGGTGCTGTCAGGTCAATGCTGACTCAGTGGGACCCTGTGAACAATAGACCAGAACCTTCCTCTATGCTGCACCAAGCCTATTGTTTCAGTCACTGTGCCCATCCATCTTGTTGAGGGCCTTCCTCTCTTTCACTGACCTGCCACCTTTTCCAGCATAAGGTCTTTTTCCAATGACTGGCCTCTCCCTGGATGCACATCCCCCTAGACAGATTTGTTTGTTCTATTGGAATTCCATGAGCTACTGAGTAGTCATTTTTTTAAAAAATAGAAATAGGTACATAAAATAAAATAGGTCATGGCTATAGCTACCACCTGAGATGCTCCTACTGAGCTTTGTAGTCCAGAAAAAGAACATCTGCACAGAGAGCACGTCTTTGTAAATTTTGTTTGAAGATTCAAATGTAAACTTGCAGCTCTATTTTTGCATTTGTAAATATTAAATATTTGTTAACACTTTACTACCTAGTCTAACAAATGTATTTTTAATATTCTTGGTCCTGATAATGCATCAAGAACATTTTTTTAAGTGGATATAAAGGGCAGGTGTTTTGCTTCTCTTTTGGGTCAGCTTAATGAATGTCATCTAATGGACTAATAGACCTTAATGTGGATCGTAACCGTAAGAAGCAAATCAAAAGTTTGAGCACACACTTCAAATGACAAATTGAGTTGTTCCTGAATGGTCCATAAGGAAAATCACTCCTCAGCAATGTCAGTTGCTAACAATTGCCTTCATCAAAGTTTAATCCTATTCCACAAGTTGCTGGATGTTTTCTTGAGCAGATCATCCTCTGATAGAACTTAACTGATTCTGAATACAACTGGAGAGGAGATTAAAAGCATATGTTCCCTCACATTCACAGGTGGCCACATTTTAAAGAACTGAATGGAGGCCAAAGACAGAAGGCAGGATCTATGGAAGAGACACAGAGAGGGAAAAGAAAGAGAAACGTGAAGATAATGAAAGAGAAGATACACCAGAAGATTGAAAACAGACTTCCTTTCCTCTTAAGAACAAATGTGTTTCCTTCCTGCTGGTGTCACCACCCCCAACCAGGACAGACAGCTCTGTGACCTTGAGTCGCACATTATTTACTAGTAAAAACTTTTTAAAAATTATTTCCCTATCCATTTGTGTGTGTCTCAGGAATTGTGCACTGAACAGTTCATATCACCCCACTTTGTGTTAGTTTATCGATATTGTCCTACGTATGCTGAACAAATAATCTGAGTTGGTGAACTGTATGAAGAAGGATAAGGCAACAGGATTGGGGCAAGACCCTTCAGAAACCTACATTATGTAGATGGCACAATTTTGCTTGCTGAAAGTGAAGAGGATTTGAAGTACCGGTTGAAGATGATGGAAAATGATAGCTTTAAGTGTGGACTACACCTCTGCATCAAGAAAACAAAAATCTCCTAAAGATGCGTAGTTTGAATCCACCAGATGCTCCGCTGGAGAAGGAGAGGTAATGTCCTTCTGTGCCAGAAAGATCTGATTCTATGTACACAATAAGAAAAAAGAAAGAAGACAAAAATCTCCACAACTAGATCCATAGACAACATTATGAAAAATGGAGAAAAATTGAAGTGGTCAAGGATTTAACTTTATTTATTTCCTCAATCAACACGCATGGTAGCAGCAGTAAGAAATCAAAGGACATATTACATCGGGCAACTCAGCAGTCAGGAACTTCTTTAAAGTGCTCAAAAACAAAGTAATCAGTTTAAAGACTTAATCTGTATCTGACCCAAGCCTTTTACTTGGGCATTTTGCTTCATAAGCAGGTGAAAGTTGGACAATGACAGGTGAAGAACAATTGATGCCTTTGAAGTGTGGTATTGGCTATGAGTATTGAATATACTGTGGATTGTCGAAAGAAAAAAATCTTTCTTGAAAGAAATGCAGCTCACGTATTCTATAGAAGCAAGGATGGTAAGATTTTTGTCTCACGTTCTTTGAGCATGTTATCAGGAGTGACCAGTCATATGAGTGGGAGGCACTTAATAACAACAACAACGTGGGACTGTAATATGAACATTGAGTAAGGCACAGTTCATCATCAAGTTCATAGATGATAAATAAAGGGTTCGTGGCCCTTGCTGCTGAAGCATAAGTTTAACAAAGTAGACCAGACTTCTACATAGTCTACTTCCATACAAAGATCCTACCTGCCCTACTAACCAACAAGTAAACTAATTGCATAACTATCTCTTCCTACTTCAGATACTTTTCTTCCCAGTGACAAGAATTTTCACAGCTCCAAACACGGGGTATCTGGAATTTGTATTGTTTCTCGTTTCTTAACTCCCCATCTGCCATCAAGTTGATTCTGACTCATGATGACTCCATATATTTCAGAGTTGAGTTGTGTGCCACAAAGTTGTCAGTGGCTTGTTTTTTAAGTAGATCACCATGCCTTTCTTCCCACACACCTCTGGGTGAATTTATACTTCCACCCTGTCAGTTAGCAGCTGAGTTAACCATTTGCACTCAGGGACTTTATGATTCAACTAGGAAATGCCCGTGGCGTTAGAAATCACGATTCAAGAATCCTCAGTCTTCCAGATGAAGAGAAGACAAACTTTGCTGTGAGTTTGGGTAGATTGCTACAACCTGATGACTTGCTCTGGACTGGAGTTTGTTTGTGGATGTAGGTGCTCAAAGTTTTAAGTTGAACAAAGGATTCTTCAGAAAAAAAGGGACATGCTTATTCCCTCAGGGTACTGGTTTCATAGGGAAAAGCAAAGCAGAAACTGGCTATCTAAAAGGAGGATATTAGGGCATAAGGCATGCAATAACTGGCTTACACACACTCACGAAAGTAGTTATTAATAAGATAAATGCAAGGGGGCCAAAGACATCTCGCAATATAAATGAACACAATATGCTGTAAATAAAAGACTATATAAAACAAAATATGTATGCATAAAACACAATGTATATTAATGATACAAATATTAATTAAAAAGAATTCTCAGTCTTGAAGTTGTTTTCAGGTACCCTCATGTTAACTCCAGTGCATAGTGACCCTTTGTGCAATGGAAAAAATTCTACCTTATTTTGTACCATCCTCACAAGCTCCTTAAACCAGCCCATAGTTGTAATCATCTTGTCAATCTGTCTCCTTTAGGGTCTTCCTCGCTTTTCCTGACTCTCTACTCTTCCAAGCATGATGTCCTTCTCTATAGAATGGCCTCTCCTGATTGCATATCCAAAGCATTTAGATAATTCTACAGTGCTAACTATTTGATAACCAAAAATTATAAAGGAACCTTAGTAAATTAATCATTCACTGATTATACACTTAGTTATTGAATGTCTAATATATATGTATCAGGTGTTATGCATAGCCTGAAGAATAGAAATAGAATAAGGCATAGATCACAAATTAAAGTTGCAAGGAACATTGAGCATGACAAGAGTATTGAGAGGTAATGAGGAGCAGAGAGTGGAGCAGGTAACCTAAGTAACTAAACTAAAACTACCCCATGTCCATCAAGCTAAAACTGACTCATAGCTCACCCTCCAGTGGGTTTTCAAAGGCCTTCAGATAGCAGAGGAGCTTTGCCATCTTTCACTTACAGAGCCATTGGTGGATTCGAAACACCTGTGTTTGCATTGGCAGTACAAATCCCTACCAATTGGGCCACCAGAGCACCCTAACACATGTAAACAGCTGACAAGATAAGGGAGGCTATTATTGTCATGATGCACGTATGCCTTGGAGGGTAAAGGATGGTGAGGGACAGAAATCTGAGGCTAGAGGTCAGAGGGGATATCTGAGAGAAGGTAGACTTTAAGTAAAACCCAGGGGAGGCGCTTGAGAGACATCACAAAAAAAGCAAACAGTGCAGCCTTTAGAGGGGTGTATCCGAAAGAGGACAGAATACTGTGCAACAATGAATGAATATTTAAAAAATAAAAAAAATCTCTGTAAATGCTCATTAAAATTTATTTAAAAATTTCTACTTTGAAATACGTTGTTGTTGTTGTTGTTATGTGCCGTCGAGTAGTTTGTGACTCCTAGCGACCCTATGTACAACAGCCCTAAACCGTGCTCTATCCTGTGCCAATCTCATTGCCTCTGACACACTCATCCCGATTACCCCAATCACTGAACCAATCCTCCTCATAGAGGGTCTTCCCCTCCTGCACTGTCCCTCTACTCTACCCAGCATGATGTCCCTCTCTAAAGACCTGTCTCTCTTTACAATATGTCCAAAGTATGTC
>NW_006399823.1:14321417-14353617 GCF_000299155.1 Elephantulus edwardii | reverse complement strand
GTCCCACTTTTAACCCAAGGTTTGATCCATCACATGCCATTAGGAGATGTTTGTTGAATGGATACATGTCTGATAAACAAATGTATTTGTTCTGTACATCCACACAATAGAATAGTGGCATCAAGGCAGAAGTTTTAATAGTAGGAAGGTCATAGAAGACTTAGATTGCTTTGGGAAACAGGTAATCAGTCCGTTCTGTAGGCATTAGAAAGTTTAGGATTATCAGCAGAGATTTACAAAGGAATATTCTAATTTTTCCATTTTGCCTGAGAACATCACACATATCAAGACTTGTTCCTACATCACTTCTCAAGAGCACATCTGAACACCGTGAATATAGCCTCTGAGTGCTACACGGCACTGTTGGTGCATTCTTCTTTGATGGAACCTTTCCAGACAGAAATTCTAAAAAATGAAGATCCTATCTTACAGCTTAGTACCAACTGAGTGTGCAAACGTACTCAGTATAACCCTATCACAGTTGTAGAGGGCACATGCTGCATATGAATTTTACCCTATTGTTACTAGTTGCCATCAAGTTGATTCTGATTCATGGCAATCCTCTACATTACGGAGCAGAACTGCTCCAGAGGATCTCTTCTCCTTAATCTTAACGGAATCAGATCACCACGCCTATCTTCCATGAATTACTGAAGGGCAGCTTGCATCCTAATAAATTTACCCATTTCTGGGTTATAGATGGGCATTGGCAGAAGATTCAAGGTTGTTGGGTCATAAAGAAAGAACTTTATTAGTTACAGTTTAGTCACCAACATTAGCACCAGCATTAATCTTGTGGGTTCATTTATCCAATAAATCCTGTGATTACAGCATTATATGGGCCTAGATACATATTCTACATATTATAGGTTTGTATCATAGCTGAGGGAAAATGAATTTGGAGAATGAGCTGCTTTTAACAGAAAGTAATTCAGCTCTATACTTGAGGGAAACTTTAAGGCTAAGCATTGCCAGCTTCATGTCATTAGGACAGACCAGCCTTGGAAAAAAGACTTCATACTTGGAAATGTATGACACTGTTGCAGATGGACTGTGACAGTGACTGCAGCAATGGGCTCAAGTGTAGCAAAGATGATGAAGATGGTGTAGGTTATATGGTTCGGATTCGCTGTTTATAGGGGAACCATGAGTCATACTCAACTTGGCAGTACATAACAGCAACAAAATACGAAGTTGTTTTAAAATACCAAACTACCATTTCAGAGATTGTTGTTACTGTTTTCAGAAGCCATCAAGTCAACTCCAGCTCATACCAACTCTGTGAAGAACAGATCTAAACCTTGCTTAATTCCTGACCTATCCTCACAAATTCTTCTATGCTTAAATCCATTGTTGTAGTCATTACGCTAATCCATCTCATTGAAGATCTTCCTCTCTTTGGCTGATCTTCCACCGTTCCAGGCATGATGTCCTTTTCAAAGGACTGACCCTTACTGACAACATGCCTGAAGTATTTGGGGAAAAAATATCACATCACTGTCCCTGTTTCTAAGGAATACTCTGGCTACATTTCTTCCAAAACGTATTTGTTTGCTCTTTTGGTAGTGTAGGGTATATTCAGTATTTGTCACCAGCACCATAATCAAAGGCATACATTTTTCTTCGGTCTTCATTGTCTAACTTTCACATGCTTATGAAGCAAAAGAGTAAGACTTGGATCATACAATCTTTAGTCTTTAAACTGGCGTTCTTGTTCTTCAGCACTTTAAAGAAGTCTTTGCTTATTTGCTCAGAGCAATATGTCTTTTGATTTCTTGACTGCTGCTTCCTTGGATGTTAATACTGGAGCCAAGCAAAGCGAAATATTTGATAATTTCAATCTTTTCTCTATATGTTATGATGCTGCCCATGGCTCCAGTTGTGAAGATTTTTATTTTCTTGATGTTAAAGTGTAATTCATACAGAAAGTTGGAGTCTTTAGTCATCTTCAGTAGGTGCTTCAAATCTTTACTTTTACCAAGCATTAACTCTTTGTAAGACAGGCTTTTGATGAATCTTCCTCCAATTCTGATGCAACATTTTTTTTTTGCAAATAAAATTTTTATTTTATACTGGTTTACTTAGAAAGTTTGCATACATTTTTTTTTCCTACAGGATATTTCCCATTTCCTTTCCCACCCCTCCCTCTATGCATACAATTGTGCGACCTTATGATTATCCTCTTGTCCATCCTCACCCCTTCGCTCCTATCCTCCCCCCTTGGATGCTCATACATGTTCTAATTATCTTTCTATTTCTACAACAATGGTCTTATACAGTATTTGTCCTTATGGGACTGAGTTCACATAGCATACATGCTTCTTTTTTTAAAATAAAGTATTATTATATATTGGTTTACTTATAATAATAAAAAATACTGCATCAACCACAACATGACATTACAATAACAGTGCAATTTTTTTCCCCGTAAACTTTCATTCAAACCACCACAGTAACACTAAAAACAAAAAAAGCATTTAAATAGCTAATTTAATCCTATCAATCTCTTCTTTAAAGCATTATAATATTTCTCTTTTTTCACTATTAATTGTGACTGTAATGAAAGTTTGCAGAAAAATTGGATTTTCATTAATTCATTGTTGACATTTTCCTCCCTCCTCCTTCCTTCCCCCTTCCCCAGTTTACTTTAAAAAAAATATTGATTCATTGTTGCACAATTTCCTCCCTCCTTCTTTCTTCCTCCTCTCCCTGTCCTCTTTACAAGGTACTTCTTATTCTGGACTATTCTCTTACATATAATGCCTAATCATATATTCCTTTTAAACAGTTCTTTCCTTCATCTGTTCTAATACAGTGTTCATTACTCTATCCATTCTTTTCCTATTGCCCTTCCAACACCTCCTCCTGCCCATGTTAGTACTGCTTTATAACAGTTGTGTTATGCAGTATTTGTCTTTTGAGACATTTCACTCATTTTGAGACATTTCACTCACCATAATGTACTCCAAGATCACCCATGTTTTGTAATGTTTCACAAGTTCATTGTTTTTCAGTGCTGCATAGTATTCCATTTTGGGACTATACCATAGTTTTTCTATCCATTCATTTTTTGATGGGTACTTGAGTTGCTTCCATCTCTTTGCTATTGTGAATAATGCAACAATAAACATGGATGTGCATACATCTGTTTGGATGGTGATTCTGGTTTCTTTAGTGTGTATATTCCCAGTTAGCATACATGCTTCTTAATATAGTCAGTCTTCTCAGATTATTTGTTCAGCATACATATTGGACTGGTACATTAAAAATAGACAAGTCCAACATACACCTTTTCTATTTTAAACCATATAGTATCCCCTTGTTCTCTTTTAAAGACTGCTTCTTCGTCTAGGCACAAATTCCACATAAGCTCGTTATTCATAATTGATTAATGATCCACACAGTCAACTGCCTTTGAATAATAGAACACAACTAAACATCTACTGGTATTCAAAAATTGTAAACACATATTTATTACCACTATATACAGGAGGTTGTATCATCTGCATATCGCAGATTGTTGATAGGTCTTCCACCAATCTTGACCCCACATTTCTCCTCCTAGAGCCCAGCCTCCAGGATAATCTGTTCTGCATACAGGTTGAAAAGGTATGGAGAAAGGACACATCCCTGGTGTACGCCCTTCCCAGTTTTGAACCATGCAGTGTTTACTTGCTCTGTTCTGATGACTGCCCCTTGGTCCAAGTACAGGTTTCTCATTAGTACAATCAAGTGTTCTGGTATTTCCATTCTTCTCAGAGTCAGCCACAGTTTGGGATGATACAACTCTGTTTGCTGAAACTGAGGAGGACCTGAAACGCTTGCTGCAGAAGGTCAAGTACTGTGGCCTCCCATATGGATCGAGGCTCAATGTCAAGAAGACAAAGATTCTCACCACTGGACCAGTTGGCAGTATCAGGATGGATGGCAAAGAGATTGAGATTGTTCACAGCTTTAGTTTGGCTCCACGGTCAACACTTTTGGCACTAGCAGCCAGGAAATTAGAAGACATATTACCATGGGAAAGTCTGCTATTAGGGACCTCTCCAAAGTACTGAAGAGCAATGGTGTCTCTTTGGAGACTAAGGTACATCTGATACAGGCCATGGTCTTTGCTATCACTTGTTATGCGTCAGAGAGTTGGACATTGACTAAGGAGGACAGAAGGAGAATTGATGCCTTTGAGCTGTGGTGCTGGAGAAGAGTATTGAGAGTACCATGGACTGCTAGGAAAACAAACAGATTCATCCTGGAAAGGGTCAAACCAGGCTGCTCCTTGAAGCAAGAATTCTAAGGCTCAGTCTAACATACTTTGGACATGTTGCAAGGAGGGACATGTCCTTGGAGAGGGACATCATGCTTGGTAGGGTGGAGGGACAGTGCAGAAGGGGAAGGCCCCCTATGAGGTGGATTGATTCAGTGACCGGGGTAATAGGGATGGGTGTGTCAGAGACAGTGCGATTGGCATAGGACAGAGCAGAGTTTAGGGATGTTGTTCATAGGGTCGCTATGAGTCGCAAATGACTCGATGGCACATAACAACAACAACAACATTTATAGGAGTGGTGTCCACTTCCTAAACAACTTGCCCCTGGAAACTATATAAACTTTGATAAATGTCGATAGTTGTAGACAGATTTTAGGCCTTTGGTTCATAGGGTCACTATGAGTCATGGTCGACTTGCAGGCAGTCAGCAACAAAACAACATATCAGTTTAACTGAGATTAATCAATTTGATCCATTTAACCAAGATTAACAAATTGAGATTGAGATTGTTAGCAATTTCATCTTGCTTTGATCCACAATACACACTCTTGGCACCAGCAATTAGAAAATCAAAAGGCAAGTTGCTTTAGGAAAGTCTGCTATCAGGGAACTCTCCAGAAGAACTAAGGAGCAAAAATTGCAGCCTAGAGGTGAAGGTGTGTCTGATCCAAGCCATGCTCTTCTTAGTTACTTGTTATACATTTGAGAGCTAGATGATGACTAAGAACAGCAGAAGAATCCATGCCTTTGAGTTGTGGTTCTGGAGAAGACATTGAACCTACCATGGAATGCCAAAAGAACAAAGAGGTCTGTCCTGGAGATGCTGAAACCAGTTAGCTCCTTGGAGGCAAGAATTTTGAAACTCCGTCTCATACACTTTGAGCATGTTGTCTGTCAGATGGAACCAGTCCTTGAAGAAGGACATAATGCTTGGAAGGGTGAAAGGTCAGCAAAGGGGAGGACCCTAGATAAGTATTATTGACACCGTGACTGTAGCAGTGGGGGCAAGCATACAGGAGACTGTAAGATTGGCTCACGACACAGGGTTCAGAGTCATTGTTCATAGGTCGCTATGAGTCATAGCCAACTTGATGTCACATAACAACAACATGCTGTTAATAGTTGTGTTTGAATTGCCATAATAGACGTGGGGTTATTCATAGGCTTGATACACAGGAAATGCAAGTCCATTTTCATGTTTGAGATCTCTGGAAAAGTAACTAGGTAGAGATTTTTCAAAGTGCAACATTGAGAGCCAAGAGTAAATAAGAGAGGAAGAGTAGAATTGTGTTCTATAGGGTTTTCGATAATGGGTTTCCCAGAAGTGGAACTGCCGATCTTACTTCAGAGGTTCCTTTAAATAGACCCAATCTCTAACCTTTCAGGTAGCAAGTGAGTTTAATAACCATTTGCACTATAGACAACATTCTCTCCTTATTCCTTTCAGACTAAGAATGACCATTGTTAGAGACTAATTCAAGGAACCATTGAGTATACCTCATGACAAGGAAATTCTGATAAATATTCCTTGTCGAAATGCCTAATTTATATGCTTTCTTGTTCTTCTGATTTCCTTTTTTATTGTTAATTTATTTTTCATTTGAGTGAAAGTTTGCACGTCACAGACATTTTGTTCTATTAACATTAATTGCTCTTGGGCACCATCCAGTTAGAACCAACCCATAGCTGATCCTCTTGCAGTTTTTCAGAAGCATTTCATCGCACAGGAGGAGACTGTCCACCCTTTCCCCATGGAGCAGCTGATGGCCTCGATCTGCATGCCTTTGGGACTGCAGCACAGCTTCTTGCCATTAGGCCACCAGAGCCCATAACATTAATTACCACTGATTAATATAACTTCTTACAATGGCCAATTAACCCCTCATCATGTGTTACCTTTTCCTTCATCCAAATTATCTATTTATTAATTTTTACTCCCTTTTCTTTCCCTTCCCATTTTTTAAGCAGAACTCATTGATGATCTGCAACTACTTTAGAAGTGTTAATTTAGTGGTACAGTCAAGGAAGCTACAATATGAAACCACATGTAGCCTTGGGGAAATTATTAATTGCTATCTTTTCCTTTTTTTATAACACAAGAAATAGATTAAACTCTTAGTTTCAAGTATTCAGGGTCAAATAAAGAATAAGTACTTTCTCTTACCTTTATTTTTACTCACTTCCATTAGTATATAATGCTTTGGAGACAATAATCAGTAAATTATATCATTAACACCCAAGAAAAAAACTCATTTATGGTTGAAAGAGTCTCAATATATGGAATGCCACATTTTCTGACACTCTGTTCTCACATGCACCTGTCAATGAGAAAAACAATGACTTGGTAATATACCACAGAACAGCTCAAGGGCAAATTATAAACAGTAACGGAGGTACAGGAATTTACAGCCAGACTCTGTCACCATATTATTAGTCATGTATGTTGCTAGCTACCATGGCATTTATTAAAATACTTGATCCTATATTCCAAATTATAATTAGCCAATTATTTATGACCTGGTTTGGGGATTAGAGGTAAAGCAGCTCTGCATGATTAAATAACACTGAGAATACCTGTCTCAAAATGTTACTCTTTACTATTAAAAGAAAAGGGGGAAAAATACCTTCGTTTTAAAGGGGAGAAACCCCCAGAAACTCTTAATGACTGTAGCTTCCAAGTCAAATTACTTAATTTGGTGTTGTGTGCTATGTTAATTTTAGTTTTCCTACTGAAGAGTAAGGCTAATTGAAGGTTTATCTGACATTTCTTCCCTCAGTACAGTTGAGTTCTTTTTCTTGCCATTTCTTTCGGGAAAATTGATGCACACCATTACTTTCTCAAGCACCTTTGGAGGCAGCTGCTTCAGCAGAAGTTATCTGATGCTGAATTCCTAGATTCAACCAGTTATCCATTCAAGAAGACAAATTTGACTTAGGATGCTAGTCTCACCTTTTTTACCAACTTGCCATATGATCTTGAATAAGTCATCTTCTTGAAATCAGAATCTTCATATTTCATTTGAGAGAGTTGTATGAGGTGATCTCAATGGTTTCCTACATCCATTAATTTACAATATATGATTATAGAGAATAACTGTAGCTAAATAAAAAGTTGAAGTAAGAGAGAGTAGCCTGACCTCCAGATCATAGTCTTGGGTTTTAAGTCAAACATCTTAACGTAGTCACCAAAATATGTATTTTACACTGGTAAGTAACACCACGGCAAAAATCTGCTGTCAGGGACCTCTCCAGAGTACTGAGAAGAAAATATGCCAGTCTACAGACTAAGATGTGCATAAGCCAGGCCATCATCTTCACAATTCCTTACTACACATCAGAGAGCTGAACACGGACTAAGGATGACAGAAGAATCCTCAATACCTTTGAGTTGTGGTGCTGGAGAAGAGTCTTGAACATACTGTCTGCCAAGAAAACAAGTAGATCTGTCTTGGAGAAGGCGAAATCAAGTTTCTCCTTAGAGGCTAGGATTTTGAAGTTCCATCTCACATACTTTGGGCACGTGGTCAGGAGAGATCGGTCCTTGGAGAAGGACATCATGCTTGCAAGGGTGGAAGGACGGCTCAGGAGAGGAAGATCCAGATGAGATGGATTGACACAGTAACTGGGGTAATGGGAGTAGGTATGTCAGAGACAGTGAAATTGACTCAAGATATAGCAGTGTCCAGAGCTGTTGTTCCTAGGGTCACTATGAGTCACACGTGATTCAACAGCACATAGCAACCAGAAACAACTACAGTCTTAAAATCTTGCTAAGCATCTAGCCATCTAAAAGTAAAACTATTGGTCTCTTCCTGTCCTATATGAAGAAGTGGGAAGAAAGCAAAGGCGTACTGAGACATTTAGTTCAGAGGTCTAAGGGACCACATAAAACTGAATTTTCATTACTCTGAGGACAGAACTAGATGGTGCTGGTTACCACTGCTGACCACTCCAAAAGAAATCACAATAGATGATCCTAGAGTGGGAGGAAGTGTAGAACAAAATTTAAAAACATAAAAGTGACCAGGCCTCCTGATCTAATACAGGCTGATGGGGGGACCCCCTCAAGACTATGGTCTTCATTCACCCTTTGAACCTAGAACAAAACTCACTCCTGTGGCCCACACTAGACAGTCCTATAAGGTGGACCCTAGAGAGGTGCTCACTCCTTAGATCAACCAACCATAGAAGTTCTAAAGAACAGCTTTTGTCCAAGAAGGGGTAAGATGGAAGGATTAGTGGAAAGGAGACTCATAGGAAGAAAGGAGGCAGACAAAGTTTACATAATGAGTTTTGCAATTAATATTGTAAAATAAAATATATATGAATGTTAAAAAGAAATTATTATATATTTTGTTTTACATATATGATACCTAAATAGAAATCAACATGGACAATGAATAAGGATGACAGAAAAAGAATTGACACCTTTGAGCTTTAGTGTTGCAGAAGAACATACTGTGGATGGCCAAGAGAACAAACAGATATGTCTTGGAGATGGTGCAGCTGGAGTGCTCTTTGGAGGCAAGGATGATGAGGCTTCACCTCACATACTTTGGACATATTGCTAGGAGGTGCTATTCCTTGGAGAGGGACATAATGCTGGGAACGGTGGAGGGTCCGTGGAGGAGAGGAATACCCTCAACCAGGTGGACTCACAAGGTGACTGCTACAATGGGCTCTTGTGTGTCAGAAGTGTGAGGACGGTGCAGGATAGAACAGTGTTCAGATCTTTTGTTCACAGGGTTACTACGAGTTGTACTTCACTCAATAGCACCTAACAACAACAACAAATAGAAACCAATGTTCTTTGTAAAGTTTAATTCAAATCACAATTAAAGGGGCGGTGGGGGATAGTGACCTGAGAAAGAAAAGTAGTTCAAGTAAAAAATCCAGGCCAGCAACTGCATTTTTTTTTAAAAAGGCAGGTGACAGCATTTCAAGAGCTTGTTTTCTAATTTCACAGTTCCCATCTCAGATCCTGGAAAATCAATATCTCAAAACATTCATTTCCCCATTTTGGCATGTTCTGAACTCCAAATGCTCAGTCCTCAGTCCTCTGTGCTCCAGGTTCTACCATTCTTCCCATCTTCTTTACCGCACATACATTGGCATATTAGTAGCAAAAAGGTTGATGAGACCAAGAAAGAAATGAAGAGGACTAACAAGTAATAAAGGTGAAGAAATGCTAACACTCCAGAAGAATGTGTAGCAGGCAGAGCTTAGCAAGATGATGTTTAAGAAGCAGAGCCGTAAGATGCACCGTATCTGATTAGCAGGTAAATGAATACCCCAGGTACCAAAAGATGAAAGAGAATACTAGAACAGAAAGCAGACCAGGGCAGTTCCACAAATGATTGAGCAAATGAAGAAAATTCATACTGGAACCAAGGAGAGAATCTATTAACTCAAGAGAACAGGCTGAAGTCTTGTCATTGGCATTATTCAAATTTAGGCGAGTCAGGGCATCGTAAGGGCGTGCCAGAGGCAATGCCCCCCAGGATCTGATGAACAGGCTGTGTGACTTATCACAGCCTTCCACACTTTTCTATTTTTGGTGCGTGAGTGAGAGCAGTAAGGGCCCAGGCACTCAAGGAATAAGAATGACTCTGGTGGAACTATTTGTGTTCATAGAGATTGGGCTGTGGTTTCTGGGAATTGGCTTTAAAAACCTCTGCCAAATTTAGGAAATGGTGTAGTGGGAAAAGAGTATTTTCTCTGCTAACAACCAAACTTTTTATTACTGGAAAGCAAATTGCTTCTTAACATGAATTCTGTAGAAATAGTAGGATCTAAGTAGTATTTCTCAGGTGGATACAGGTTAAGAGGCAAGGACATTTTCCATTTTATCCACATGAATAACATCATAGTTGTTGAACCAGAACCAATTCATAACTGACCTTCTATTTCTAGTGGGTTTTGAGAGACTATAAATCACTCTATAAAGAAGATTTTCCAACATTCTCCCAAATAACCAAACATAAAACCAAACAAGAATGTCAGCTGCTGGACAGCTGACTGTCTCATAGAGACCCCACGTGTCTCAGATCCATGTTCTATGTGATTTTCAAAGCTCGTATTCAGGGCAGATCACTAGAGTTTTCCTCTGAGAGGCCTCAGAGTGAACCTGAACCATCACCCTTTTGGTTAGTAGCCAGCACTTAACCATCTGCACTATCCCAGAACTCTTAGCTGAACCAAAGAAGCAAATAAGTTTGTCTTCAAGCCTAGGGTGACATGAAGGAGCTCCACTGACATTCATACTCTGTTAGGGAGTGGCTCTGCTAACCCAAAGGCCACAATTTTCTGTGGATCTGAATCCACCAGCTGCTCCACAAGAAAAAGTTGCGAGGAGTCCCATGTGATACACAGCCTCAGAAAACCCAATGGAGAGTCAACTGAATCAGTGCCAACTTTACAATGGTGACAGCTTTGAGAGGTAACACGTAGAGAATGTTCTGACAAAGACCGCAGCTGTGTCTGAAAGTCTCTGTTGTCCAATTGGAGGTGTGGGAAGGTCTGTGAATGGGGAAGTTCAAATGATCAACATGGTTAACAGCCCACATAAGTGTCCTGCCAAGGGAAGGGCACTGATAGTTTGATTTCTGGCATCTAAAACCAGTGATGCCTGTTGGAGTTCATCCAAATGTATTCTGTTTCTCCCAGAGGATGGTACCCTGTGACAGGACAGCCTCTGCCTTTCAGAGGCAGGGAACTCCCACTGTGACACAAAACAGTCTGCCACATGAATTCTCGCCTGAAGTGCCAGAAGAAACAGTACCTGAAGCAAAACAGTGCAGGGAGTCATCCCGCACCTTCAGATCACCTGCACCCCACTTTCTGAAATGGACTTGTGGTTGCTGTGGGGAATCAGGTTAGAGGCTGGTTAAAAAGAATTCAAGATTTACTGGTTTGCAGTTTCTGGCTTAGCTCCACCTAATGGCATTCCTAAATGTGAACAATTATATCTACAAAAAAGGACAATGTTCTTCAGGGGAAAAAACCCTGACTTCCATCTTACACAGCTTGAACCAAAGCAAAAGTAAGAAGACTATCTAAAGGAATACAAAGCACTCCCTAGAAAAATGAAAATTTTCCCCCCATAATAAAACAGAAAGAAATCAGACTGGCTATTTAAATTTTAAAAAATCCTTGAGTTCATTAAAGCCTCAATGTCATGCCTCCCACCAGAGAACCCCAAGCAGTGACATGTGGGGAATTTTACAGAAAACAGTTAATCCGCTAGCACTGGAGCCCATAAGTCAAGCACGTCCAGGCTCCAAATTATTAGTGACATTTCTAAACACAGATTGACAGCTGAAGCCTGGGCAGCCTGCCCCTATCCCTTTAGAACATTATCAGGGCAACGACACTCTCCCCCAACTTGTCGTTTTTATTATATGAAAAGGGAGCATCGTGATAATTTTGCTTCCTCACCAATCTGTATTCTCAGGAGACCTGGTCCAAGCTGACTCTAACATACCTCAAGCAGGCTTGTTAGTAATGTTTACAGTCTATGCTGCTAAGAACAGACTTACCAAAGTGTGTCAAATTCATTACCATGATACAATTATATAGTTGTCTGTTGTTAACAGAGTCACTTCTAGGTTACCCAGTCACTATAAAATTTCAGTCCCTTATCTGGCAATACAGGACTTCTGTTTTAAACTGCTCTCTAACTGTTGCCATGAAACAATTTGTTATTGTTAGGTGCCATTAAGTTGACAAAAATTTGTTGCTAGATGCCGTCAAATCAAGTACAACTCATAGCAACCCTATGAAGAGCCAACCTAAATCTGTCCATATCCTACGCCATCCTAATCATCTCTGACATACTAGAGCGCACTGCTGAAGCCACTGTGTCAATCCATTTCATTGGAGATATTCTTTTCTTTTGTTGACCCTCCATCTTTCCAAGCATGATATCCCTTTCCAAGGAATTAATAGCCTCGCCTAACTACCTGCCCAGGGTATTAAAAAGGAAGCTTTGGCCTCTTTGCTTCCAAGAAGCATTCTAGCTGCATTTTCCAAAATATATCTGTTTGTTCTTTTGACAATCCATGGGATATTGAACCAGGCACACCTTAGTCTTCAAACTGGCATCGTTGCTACTCAGAATTCTGGTATTGACACTATAAATAGAGCTAAACTCTTGCCCTAATCTATGTAATCTTCACCATCTCTGCCATATTTGAACCCATTGTTGCAGTCATTATGTCAATCAGTCTTCTGACCATGATCCCAATTTGTGTGCCAAGAAGTTTCACTATTTTTGTTTCTTAGGAGTACCCTCTGAAAATATATTCCCTCAGAGACAGATGTGTTTGTTTGGCAGAACACTTTTAACCTTCAGATTTGATCCACAGGCCATATTTTTCTGATCTCTGACTTAAAAGCTGGATGCTTAAAAAAAAAAATAAGCTGAATGCTTTATACACATTCTTGGCCAATAGAGAACTGAGTCTCTATATCTTCATTTTGTCAGATGATGAGATTACATTCCTGAATTGGCTTTGCCATGGCACCTTGAAATTACACAAAGGAAGTGGAAGAACCAGCACCTGAATGGAATTCTCAATGAGGTTTACGTGAAGCCACTGCCCAGGGTATCACCTGCACACCCCCTCCATTTCGTTTTTCTCTTTGAAAAGAAAAAAAAAGTACCACAACAAGAATAAAGGTAAACAATCCAATTGAAAAATGGTCACAGGATATGAACAGACACTTCACCAAAGAAGACATTCAGATGACCAACAAGCACATGAAGAAATGTACCAAATCCCTAGGTCTAAGAGAGATGCAAATCAACACAACCATGAGATAATCATCTCACCGCTGGAAGAATAGCAAAATTTAACAGAGCAGCAAGCAATAAATGCTGGCAAGGTTGTGGAGAAATTGGAACCCTTATTCACTGTTGGTGGAAGTGTAAAATGGTGCAACGACAGTGGAAGGTGGTGCGGTGCTGTCTCAAAAAGTTGAAAATAGAGATACCATTTGACCCAGCAATTCCACTACTGGGAATATACCCCAAAGAGACCATAACTGCCACCCAAGCAGATATATGCACACCCATGTTTATCATGACTTTGTTCACAATATCAAGGAGTTGGAAACAACCTAAGGGCCCATCAACAAACAAATGATATATTCACACAATGGAATACTATGCTGCATTGAAAAACAAGGAACTCATGCAATATTATTCAAAATGGGTTACCCTAGAGGACATTATGCTGAGTGAAACATCTCAGCCACACAGGAACAAATATGCATATCATGTCACTCTTGTAAAATAGGACTGACATAAGGGTTGGGGGGAGACTTGGAAAGATGGGATAAATAATGTATACTGTATTAAAACAGATGAGGGAGAAAACCGTTTAAAAGGGTTATGTGATTAGGTATTATTGTCATGACAGGAGTCTAGAACGAAGGCTGCATAGTGGAGTGGACCTGTGGGGGAGGGATTGTAAAACAATGAAAGAATTTTACTTTTACTTTTACTTTTACTTTTCAAAGAGAAGAGGGTACTTGGGGTGAGGTGGGCAAGGAGAAAAGTGCAACAACAAATGAATGGAAACTGAAAGTCACTGTAAATTTTTATTAAAATTAATAATAAAAAAATTTTAAAAAGAAAAAATTCTTTCATTGTTATACAATACCTCTCCTCAAGTCCACAATCCACTTTACTATGCATTTTTTTCCTGTTACCTTGTCATGAAAATAATACCTAATCCTATGTTCCTTTTAAATTAAACTGTTCTCTCCCTCATCTGTTTCAATGCAGTATCATTTATCCCCTCTTTTCTTAGGTTTCCCTCAACCCCAATATCAGTCCCATTTTACAACAGTGGCACTATGAAGTATTTGTCCTTTTGTGACTGAGATATTTCACTCTTGATCATTCTAATACTCAAGCTCCTCTAGACAAGTGGCTCACTTATAAGAAATGTAACAATGCACTATTCCTTTAGCTTTAGCTGTTGCAAAGATCTCAAACCAATTGCTTAGGTTTGGTCAACACTGGATTTCAGAACATATCTTTTGTGAAAACAGGAAAACACATTTTTTTACTTATTTTTCTCTTTATACCATACTCCTTACTTTTTGTGTACATGTTTCGTACACATACATTGTGTTTCATGCACTCCTCTATTCACATTGTTTCACAGCATCATTCTCACTAGGCAGTGTTTTATAAAATCAATCACCGTTGATCTATGCCCTCTAATACCCCACCTTTTAGGGTCCTAATTGGATCTTCCATAATTCCTTCCACCCATCACTCTTCCCACATAAATCTGTGCCCTCAAGATTTTTCCTCCCCACCCCTAGGCCCTCTCCTCCTCCTCCTGTTGGACATTCCTTATTTATTTTTTTCTTTTTTTCTTACTTTTAGTATCAATAGTATTAGAGTCTATGGATTTGGTGAAGGTGCTCTGGTAGCATACAGTCTATATTGTGTTGAAGTGCTAAGTAAAAAGCCTTACACCTCCAGTGGTTTAAATCCAGCAGCGGCTTCACAGGATGCTAACCCAAGGGCAATGAGTGAGCAAGTGATGTGTTGGTGATTTGGAGTCACTAGCTGATGTGAATGGTTAGTGTACTCGGCCGCTAAATGAAAGGTAGAGCAGCCCAAAGCCCATCAAAAGGAAGACCGGATGGTTTACTTCTGAAGAAATCCACCATTGAAAAGTCTATTAAAAATGTAGCTGTTGTCACTAAATGTTGCTGTTAGATGCCATCAAGCTGATTACAACTCATAGCGACCCTGTGAACCACAGACCTGAACCTTGCTCTATCCTGCATCATCTCATCATTTGATATGTTCCAGCCACTGTCACTGTGTCCATTCATCTCGTTGAAGGGCTTCCTGTGTTTCTCTGTCCCTCTATCTTTTCCAGCATGATATCTTTTTCCAAGAACTGGCCTTTCCTGGCCCCTCCAACATGCCTGAAGAATGGGAGACAAAATTTCACCATTCTCGCTTCTGCCTCTCAGGAACACTCTGATTACATTTCCTCCAGGACAGACCTGTCACTAAATTGTTGTTGTGTACTATTGAGCCAGAACTGATTCATAGTTAAACCTCCTCCACCTCAGCAGGTTTTCAAAGGCAGTAAATTACACAAGAAGAAATGGTCCTTCATTTTCTCATGGAGCAGCTGGTGAATTTGAACCACTTACTGAACTGCAATGCAACTTCTTACTTTTCTGAAGACATATCTGTCCTTTAGGCAGTCCATGGAATTTCCTGCACTATTGTCCAGCACCCCAAGGTGTCAATTCCTCTGTCATCATTATTCATTGTTCCACTCTCTAATGTGTAGTAGGTGATTGAGAAGACCATGACCTGAATCAGGCACGCCTTAGTCTTCAAACTGATGTCAGTGCTCTTCACATTTTGGAGATGTCCCTCGCAGTGGACTTGCCCAATGCAATACGTCTCCTGATTTCCTGATTGCTGTTATCAATGGTGTTGATGACTGATGCAATCAAAATGGCAGCTTCAATCCTTTTTCCATGCCGAAGACTGATCAGTCTTAGATCATCTAGTACCCTACAAATGCTGAATTGGAAAATGTTGTGTTCTTTCTGTAATGCAAATGCATACACATGTATATATGTGTTTTTCACACACACACACACACACACATACACACACAGAAAGGCAAGTCTTTTTAGTAGGAAAAGGAACACCATACTAGTCTGACACACACAGAGTCACCACCATGGGTCAGCCTTTACTCAATGGTAACTGGTTTTACATTTTGTTAATTAATAACCACTACAATGGACTCAAGTATCCCAGTGATCACAAAGATCTTACATGACTAGGTAATATTTTGTTCTGTTATACATCAAGTTGCCTTAAATTGGAGTTAACTTGATAGCAACTAACTACATTTTGGTAATTCGCCTAATAAGACAAGGGGTGCACGGACAAAAATACAAATGAAATATATGCATTATGTTCATTTTCTGTTTATAAAATTTTTAGCAGTGCATTAAACAAACATTATGTCTCATAATGTTCTCAGAATCTAGAGAATTGTGTGTGACCTCCTGGTATATAGCTGTGTGAAATTGGTGGTTTTGTAGCTTGCCAGAGCTGAAGAACCTTCTCTTCAAAGGAAGCCATATGCCAATATATACAATAGACACAAAATGCAGCTGCTCTGAGTTAGAGGAGTGGAGCCCCCAGGGCAATGGGGTACAGAAGCAACCAGAAGGACAATCACTAGGGGTGCATGTTAGAATGACAGATGTCTGGCCTTCACTCAGAACCTTTGAATCTGTCCTTCTCAAAGACGGCACATGGGAATCTGCACATTAAATGAGGTCCTTGGGGACTTCTTTGAAACACTAAAACCTGAGCAATATCACTTGAGAACTCAGTTAAGTCCAGTTTAGAAGAAAGTATGATTTCAGGTAATGACACCAAGTATTTCATTGTGTTGGGGAGTTTGGAAGAATAGTGAACGTCTCAGCGGATTCTTGTCATAAGGGAGAGGGTACAGTGGTGAGAGGGATGGACCCTACACTCAGATCTTCTGAGTTCAAATTCTGATGTCCATGTACAATTAATTGTATAATTTATGCACATTATTTAATCTCCATTTAAGAGCCTTCTTCATAATATATATCCCTTCTAGTAAAATGAGGATGTTGATAATAAAAAATTTGTTGCAAAATTTTGTGTATTAATGTAAGGTTTTTAAAATATTATCACATTCTGCTAAAACATTTTCTTTTATTTTCTACACACTTTTGATCAGACATTCCCCAAAGCCTTTCCTAGTTTTCTTCCTCCTTCTCCTTTTATCTTTCTATCCTTATCTTTTTGAGTTTTTATTCATATTTTGTTGTATTTCCTTATTTTTATGCCAAAGTCATGGCATGGTAGAAAGAGAGGACAGAAAAGAAATCATGTGCTCATGATTGATGGTATCATGATAAAGGTGACCAAATTATGAGGAGGATTTTAAGGAAAAAATTGCTTCAGTGACTTTGAAGTAATTGCAAGAGAACTCACAAAATAGGGGAGTACGCACACTAGTCTTATTGGAGGACACTTTCACTTCCATAAGAGACTGGGTGGAATCCTTTTATGATGGACCACTTGACTCAAACTGTAGCTTTGCTTCCCATAAAAGACCAGCAACACTGCGCTGACATTACTGAAAGGGGTTTCATAAACCATGTGTGAATAGCTTTAGTCATAAGTTCTTTTAACATGAAAATATAAACTAGTGTTTTGAGTATATTTCAGTCATTGCAATGAATCTATAATTTCAAAAGTTTTAAGTTGCATATACTGACTTTAAAAAACAAAGTACTTAGAATCTCTACAGCCAGTTGCTATAGAGCCAACTCCAACTCATAATGACTCAATGTGTCTAAGAATAGAACTGCGTTCCATAGGGTTTTCAAATTACTTCTTTTCAGATCTAGTTCACCAGGCCTTAGTTTCAAAACATTTATAGATGGCATCAAGCCTTCAATCTTTTGGCTAGCAACCAAGCACATTAACTATTTACATCACAGAGACTTGGCATAACATCTACCTAGTGCTAAAATATTGGAGGTATAGTTTAGTGCACACTAGGACAAGGATATCATTTCTATGGAGATGAAAATTGGTACTTGGTAGGTTAAAAAAAAATCTTAGATGTGACAATAGTTTGTATCTCTGACAAGGTCCTACCGTATAAACACAAAAATCTTAGATGTTCTAGTAGAGTGTGGCCCTCCAAAAGGTTCTCTAAAAAGTCCTGATAGGATAACAGAAGAAGAAATGATGTTTTAAGTTGTGGTGCTGAAGAATACTGAATATCTCATGGACTACAAAAAAAAAAAAAAACCCAAACAAACCAAAAAACAAAAAAACCCAACCCAGATATGTCTTGGGGGAAAGTGCAGCCAGAGTGATCTTTGAAGGAAAAGATGGTGAAGTTTTGTCTCTCACACTTTGGACATGTTGCTAGAACAGGTAATTCTGTGGGAAGGGACATCATACTTGGAAAAGTGAAGGGTCAGCAATACAAAGGAACACTCCCAATAAAATGGATTGACACAGTGATTGCAGCAATGGACTCAAGTGTTCAGAGATGTTACGAGTGGCACAGGATAGGACAGGTTTCAGCTTTGTTGGTGATTATGAGCCATACTTGACAACTACCTAACAATGACATATAAGCTCTATAATCTGTTCATATATAAAAACAAATAGATAACATCTGGGGTATTAATATGTCTTGATGGAACTGTAATGGCCTAGTAGGTTAGAAGTTGTGCTATTACTCCAAAGGCAGGCTGTTTGACTCCACCAGCTGCTCCATGGGAGAAAGATGGGCAGTCTCTTCCTGTGTGATTCACAGCCTCTGAAAACCTGCTGGAGGATTGGCTATGTGTCGGTTCCCACTTGACAACAATAATAATAATACTCTGACTTGGGGTGAAAAGGACAATTAGGTAAGGGCAATATGAAGGAAAAATGTAAAAGATTGTAAAGCACTTTGAGTAGAATACAAATATGGTTGCAAAGAAAACCAGGAAAGAGGTGAATATGCAAGAGGTTTTTAAAGTAGAACCATTAAAACAATTTTGAAGCTGGTTAGATTCTGAGCAGGCCTCAGAAAGGCTGTAAGACAGCATAATTGGCAAAAGTTTACTATTTGTTGTAAGATAAAGTTAAATCACATAAATGCATTGTAGAGGATGCTGCATTATGTTTTCTGTTACATCACATCCTGATTCTTAAAAAGCCTTATTACTGGAAACTGGTAAATCATTTGGAAAAAAAAGAAATCCTGTATAAATTAAATTGAAAATTGTGCCCTGTGAATCCCAAACTATAACAATAACTACAATTAAATGATTGAGATTCCCAAATTAATGTAATCACACATTCTGTCTGGTCCATCCAAGCACACACACATTGCATGAAAGAATGCATCCCCAGTCTTGCTTTCTCTCTGTTCTCTGTAAATAGGAAGGAATGTGTGTGTGATTGAGATCAAAGTTCTGGTGTAAATGCTTCTGTTTTCACAAACCATAAGCTGCATTCTAGAGAGGAGATCAGTAATAAATTTAGTTTATTAATGCAGGGCACAGGGATCCTACACTTTCTGAACATTTGCTTATATGACTTTGTTTTTATGAAAGGCTTAAGCCAGAGTGTGTGACACTCTCTTCAAAAACCGGAAGAAAAAAAATTGGAGAGAATTTGAAGAGGTAAAAGTGAAACTAGTGTGTAGCATTAGTTTACTGTTGGCCATTAGAGTCTGATTTTGTGCAAGTAAGGAAGTGTACTTTATTTAAGCCTCTTGCTCAGAGTCAACAAGACCTGGGGAGGGCCTTTGTGTTTAAAAGTCAGTTATTATTATATTTTGGAGGAACATTCTTCTAAGTGGTAGAGCACTCTTCTGTTAATATGCCATACTGAGGTAACCTGGGGTTGCTGTGATGCTGAACTCTGTGCATTGGGCTGTCAAATGGCATAATGGTTACCCATGGTAGACAGTGTTTGGTGGAGCTCTCAGATTAAGACAAGCATGGAAGCAGTAGTGGCATCCACTTCCTAAACAACATGCTTCAGGAACTATGAACTTTGAGACTCGACGATAGTTATAGAAAGGCTTCAGGCCTTTTGTTCATAAACTCACATGAGTCATGCTTGACTCAACGGCAGTCAACAACAACAACAAGAAGTGCAGCCAGAGTGCTTCTTGGTAGCAAAGATAACTAAGCTTCATTTCACACACTTTGGGCATGTTGTTAGAAGAGGCTTCTTCTATGGTGAGGGACTTCATGCTTGGAAAGTTGGAGGATCAGCAAAAAGAGGGAAGCTCTTGACAAGATGGATTGACACAGTGAGTGCAGTGGACTCAAGTGTGTCAGAGATGATGAGTGTGGTATGGGACAGGATAGGGTTCAGGTCTGTTGTTGCTGTAAGTCATAATCTATTGGGTGGTACCTAAAGGCAACAACAAGCAGGGAGAATTGTGTCCCCAAGTTCACTGTCCATGAACTACACGCAACATTTCATTATGATAGTTTTGAACTCTGTTTGTGAAAGTTGTTGTTGTTGTTGTTGTGTGCCATCAAGTCGCTTGCAACTCATAGCAACCCTATGTACAGCAGCCCTAAATGCCATTCTATCCTGTGCCAACCTCGCTGTCTCAGACACACTCATTCCCACCACTCCATTCACAGAATTGATCCATCTCATCGAAGGTCTTCCTCTCCTGCGCCATCCCTCCACTCTCCCAAACATGATGTCCCTCTCCAAGGACCAGTCCCTCCTTGCAACCTGCGCAAATAGTTTCATTATTTAGGTTTATTTGGTAACAATTCATAGTATATTGGGGAAGGTAAGGTGTTTTTTCCCTCATTGCTGTCTACCCAGAACTAACTCATAGCTGAACCTTCAATAGGTGTTTTGTAAGAGATAGGCTATTTTTCTCTTTTTGAGCCGCTGATGGATTCAAACTAGCTAAGAGGCACAGCCTTTGGGTTGGAAGTGCAGCAGAGTAGGAGCCAATGCATAGATGACCCTCTGTTGAGTTTCTGAGGCTATAAATTGAACAAAAGGAGATTGCCAATCTTTCTCCTGCAGAGCCATGGGTGAATTTGAACTGCCAGAGAGGTGTACCCTCTAGGTTACAGGGCATCTCCCTACTGACTATGCCACAAGCAGCACTCAACAATGTTTTCCATCTAAGTTAATGGTAATTGCTTCTTTACTTTACGCCATTTCAGCTTACAAAAGGTTTCACCTGAACACTCCACTCCCCAGTAGCAGGTACAATCTGTAAAAGTCAGAAGTTTAGAAGAGCAGTGTTAATATTCCACTCAAATCAACTCCTGATTTCTATTTTGAAGGGCACCGTAAGACAGCTTGATTTTTATTACTGTGAAGAAAAAGAAAATGACTTCTTTCCATTAATCAAAAAGGATTGTAAAAAAAAAAAAAATTGGCTTCACTAAAAGCGAACACTGACAAGTCGAAATGGCAAGTTTGATTTTGTGCAAAGATAAAGAATATCTTGAAAAATATTATAATCAATTCTGAAAAACTTCATTCACACACACACACACACACACACACACACACACATGCTGCATTTCAGTTCTTGCCGGCCTCAGCCACAAATGCTGCTTTGAGTGATTTCCTTCTGGACTGAAGAGGGTGAGCGATTTACCTCTGTGCTTAATAGCAGATGTCATTTCAGCATTCACGTTGAGTCCAGACACGGGCCGGCTCTGATCAGTGCATTTGGTTCTGAACCAAGGCCCTTCTCCTGTCAAAGATCTTCTTGCCAGGGCAGGCCTGAGTGCTGTCACTGATTCATGCTCTCTCAGCAGTGCACTGACAAATGATGCACTAGGAAACAAAGCAGAAAACCTTGTGAAGGCCACCAGTGAGCCCATGGGGAAATGCCGCCCATCAGGGAGCAGGAATCGTACTGAAGAGTCAACAGCACTGGGACGCAGTGGAACACATGTTACTTAACATGAAATGTGGTCTCTCTCTGCGCCTTCCATGTCAAAGTCATTCCTCTGAACCACGGGGACTCTCTTACATTCAGACTAATAAGGGACTCTCTTACATTCAGACTAATAAGCCTGCCTTGTGGGGTGGGGCCATAGAAGTGCCAATCATACAGGCTGCAGTCCATCCCACTTCCTAAATTTTGTAAATATTTATATAACTGGTTTCATTTACATTATGTTTTGTTCATGTATATTATGGTTCCTCCTCTTTCAATATTTACTAATAACTTCCTTTCTGAAAGTGTGTAAGCCTCATGCCTCATGCCCTAATATTCTCCCTTTAGTTAGCCAAATTCTGATACCGCCATCTCTATCAAACAGGAGTGGCATCCAATCCTAAACCACTTGCTTCTGGAAACTCTATGAACTTAGAGAAACGACAATAGTTACAGAACAAGGTTCAGGCCTTTTGTTCATAAGGCCACTATGAGTCATGCTCGACTCGATAGCAATCAACAACGACAGCATCAAACCAGTTCTCTGAGGCAATAAATACATGCTTTTTGCTAAATAATCCTCTGTTGATCTTGGCAACTTTGAGCATCTGCATCCACAAGCAAAATCTAGTCCAGAGCAGGTCATCAGGTTGCAGCAATCGATCCTAGCTTACAGCCTGGATCAGCCTCTCTTCAGCTGGTTGGGTTCTGGTCAACTCATCATCAGCCTTCTGTGTCCAGGCTTTAATGGGCATCAGCTGGAAACGCAGGAGTCCACACTTCTCCCTGAGATCTGAGATCTGCCCCTCTCCTCACTCAGCCCTAGCCTCCACACAGGGCCTAGTCAACAAGCCAGGGGTCCTCACAGCAACCTGCTCCTTCACACTCAGCACACTCAGCATCCCACATCTTTCGTCACACCCCATAGATTATCTTCACCAATAGCTGTGACGGGAAGAGTTACCACTACTCTCAATTGTATTCACTACCATCGAGTAGATTCTGACTCACAGCAATTCTACATGAGAGCTGAACTGCTCTCTAGAGTTTTCTTGGTTAATATCTTTATGAAAACGTTATCACTACGTCTTTCTCCGTCTGAGTGACGGAATGGGTTCAAACCACTAACCTTTTGATTAGCAGCCAATGCTTAACTGTTGTGCCACCTCATCAAAGTTGTTTCTGTTGTTAGGTGGCATCTAATTCATCCACTCACTCATTGCCACTGAGTCAGAGCCTACTTCTAGCTGACCCTCCAGCAGGATATCAGAGGCTGTAAATGACACAGGAGGAGAGTTCCCAGCTTTCTCCTGTAGAGTAGCTAGTGGCTTTGAATCAGAGAGGCACCACCATTGAGCTGGCAGCTTAGCTTTATGACCTGCAACTATTTGGACAGGATACCCTGCAGATCAATTACCTTGTAGGGTAAGAGGCCTAGCATAGAGATCACCAATGGTCATGTCCATGTTACCTCAGGCAGGACACAAGCAGGCAAATCCTGTGGGTTAACATGCAGGTTTGACAAGATATAAAATAATAAAAATGCAAAGCTTTTGGTTTGGTTTTCTGAATGGAAAAGCTGAGGACACTTTGAAAAAGAAATGTTTTGCAGTGTTGCTTGGGAACATTGAAGTTTGTTAAAAGTCTAGCTAGCAGCGGAAGTCAATCAGTAACAAAGTAAACTCAAACCAAACCCACAGCTGTAAAGTCAATTCTGACTCATAGTGACTTTCCATTAGGTTGAAGAGGCTGAAAATCTTTACAGAAGGAAGAAGCTGCCCTATTTTCATCTCTACAGGAGGAAGAAACTGTACTGGTAGATTCAAACTGGTAAAGTTTCACTTAGCAGCACAACACACTACAACCACCACAGAGAGTGTATGTGTAAGCTCTTCAGTTGGAATTGACTCATAGTTGAGCCTCTAACAGGTTTTCAGAGGAATGTTTTTTTGTGCGTGGTTTTGTGGGGTTTTTTTTAACTAGATTTTTTTTTTCTTACTAGAGGAGATTGCCCATATTTCTCCCACCCTGGTGGATTTGAACTGTCTGCCTTAGGGTTTGTAGAGCAATTCCCAACCTACTAGGCCACTACAGCTCCTATCGCCAGAGAGAAGCAGATAGTAAATCTATATATAGAGCAACAGTGAAGGGAAACAAGGAGAAAAGCAGCAGGCAGTAACATTTTAGCAGCCAGTCATGGTGACTCATTCAGGCCCATAGAATGCCAAGAATCTGGGTCCCTGTACTTGATTCCCTTATGTCTACTGGAGAGAATCCACAAGTTGGCTTTTTTTGCTTGTGTTTTTTTGGTTGTGGCTTTTAAAAAAAAATCTGATTAAATGTATAACATCTCCTACATAGAATTAAAAGAGATCACTCAAACATCCAAAACTTTTTCCTTTATTGCTTGGCGTTTTAACCGGAAAAAAAAATAATTAAGAGGTAAAACATGTTTCTAGAAAGAGTGAACGTGGAAAACTGACATTTGAGTTCAAAAGTTTCCATCTGGATAAACTTACACACAAGATGAAGCAATTACTCACTCTGTTATTCATCTGTCCATCATTTGTTAATGTGAGGGCAATTGATCTATATTTTCTCTTAATCTTGTTGCTAGGTGCAATCCAGTCAACTACAACTTATGAGCAAAAGATCTGAACCTTGCTCTATCTTGTACCATCTCCTCGATCTTCATCATGCTCCAGTCCATTGGATAGTCGTTGTGTTCTGGTTGAAGATCTTCCTCCCTCAGCATTTCTCTTAACAGTCATACAATTTCCAGAAAATATTACCCTTTAAATGGGATAATCCACACTAGAGAGTCCTACAGAAACACAAGAATGGATAAATATTTGTTTCGTTCCCAATATTTCATAGCCCAGTTTGATTATTCTGAAAAAAAATGTTCTTCTCACCTAAACACAGGCACTGTTCTAGAGGAAAAAAGCAACCAATCCCATCAAAAGTCTTCAATCTACTGTGAAAGTCTTCATGCAATCACCAATAATAAAAACCTCCCTCAGCTCTTTCCCTGAACCAATGGTTTCCAGAAGACCTGTCTCTGTATTTCTCCTAACACAATGGCCCATGCAATATCCCTCCAGTTTTGAGGAAAATTGTAATGTGAGGCACTATTAATTTGTAGTTCTTCTAGATAATCCAGTTGGGGGGATACTTCTCTGAGGTTTTTGTTCCTGTTTATATTTTCTTAACTTTATACATGTGTGTGTTGTTTTTAAATAACTTCACAAAAGCTGTGCTCCGGATCAGCCTCTTTTTCGTTCCTTTTTAAGTGGCTGGAATCTCAGGGTTTTGAAAGATGCATCTTCAAGTCATTGATCAAAGATCCCTTTCCCTGAGAACCGGTTCACTCCCTAGTTGTACATTAATCAAATCCTCCCTTTTCTCTCAAGCGGCAAAATTGTTTTCCTTGCCTCTCGATAGCTTTAAGCGTGGTCCGCATTAGGAAAGTTGATGAAGTAGGTCTGTTATGAGGGATAGCCAACGTTCCTTTCATCTCAAAGGCCACAAATTGCACCTCTTTAGTCAAAGCTGCTTACTAAATGGTGAGGCCATGTCTTATCTGACCTCTCTGAGCCCCTTTATTATGGGCTTGGGGTCAACACCTGAGAGTTGGCAGCAACCAATCTTGGGTGTTTGTGAAGCGATGACCTACAAGGGCCCACCTCCTAAGGGGCATGACCCTGAAAAGCACATCCAGGATTCTTTTCCAAAGGCCAACCCTTTACTTTCCTGCCAGTATCTCAGCCATTTATCTCTGGTGAGTCACTTTCTCTTCGAAAAATATTTTTTTTACTGTCTAATTCTCTCAGATTTGAAGCTTTAATTAGGAATCATCCAAGTCCCATAAAACTTTTGTCTTCACAGACTTATGTAGTGATTTCACCCCATGTAGCAAAAGCTTTATTCCATGCTCAACTCTTCGCGTCCTAATCGTATTATAACTGTGTGCATTTGTGCTCCTCCTGGCTCAGCTGCTCTCATTCTGAGAAAAGTCATTCTAATTCACAATGAATAAGTAAATAAATAGCTAGTATTTGCAAAACCAAAACATTGCGCCAGTCCTTTAAGAAATAAGAACTCGGCTTGGAAATCTGTTGCCTAGCAACAGGGCACTAACTTTGCTCTCCAGTTTCCAAACCAGTTGATAGCCTCCTGTTGGCTTGTCAGCATTCCAAAGTAAAACTTCCCCCCGCCCCCTTCTCCTTTTTTAAGACTAAGAAAGAAGTTTGGCTTTTTCATTGTCAAGGAACTCACTTTCACCTTCCTTACCTTTTTCCTTGGAAAAAGGAAGTTTTGTGGGAAGTCCTGATGTGTTTTCTTTCCCGGATCAAAAGGACTTTTATCACCTAAGAACAATATCTAAGAACAAATTTCATCTTTCTGCCTGCCTCAAATTGAAATGTAATTGATTTTTATTACTAATCATAACACCAAGCGATGAAACGGCACCTTGTATTTTGCAAGTCCTTTCATGTCCACTAATTCATTTAATTACATTTTTAGATGCTTACCTGAATGTCTTTGGCTGATGGGACCATACTCCAAAAAGACTTGAACTATATTGTTGTTTGGCTTTGTTGTAAGACTTTCACACTGTAATTTGACACTTTAGCTTCTCAGTCTAAGCAGGAATCTTGTTTTGGGGGTTATTTTTTTCCTTTTTATTGTGATTTTAGTAAGGTGCCATCAAGTGCCCTGATGCTTGCCCTATCCAACACCATACTCAATATAGGCCTGAGCAGGGTGTTAACATCTCTGTAGGGGAGCATTGTAATAATGTCTTTTATCTGCTCCTCCCCCCTTTTCTGGACTGAGCTCCATTTCGTGTCTGATAAGCCTTGTGTAGGGGTTGGTTAAACAAGTAAAATGCACTATTTCTATCTCTTCCAACTCCAACTCCTCTGGGTCTTTGGCAGAAAGCAGCATCAATGAGATGTGTAAAGCAGAGAGGGAAAGAGGCTTTTCCTGGGCAGCTCTTGTTTGGACAGTTATCTAGATACGTGTGTGTGCGCGCGCGTGCGCCATTCGAGGCTTTTGAAAACTTCTCTACACAGAAGGCAAAGAGACTCTGTGAAAGAGTAACCTCCTTATAATTATTACCACAATTGTTTTCCACAGCACTATGAACCATGCCAGCTGCATCAAATTGGTTCATAAATGTTAGTTTCGACCTGGCCCTTTTTAAAGCAGCTCTTGCGTCCCCTGGCTACCATGTTAACTTCCAAATTTGAAGTTGATACTGGGAGTGTGCAGACTTTATCAGCAAGGTGATTTCTGTTTGAAAATTCATGTCAGAGAGTAATTTCTCAAGAGGCTGGATTCCAGATTAAGCAAAAGAATGACTTATTTAAATCGTATCTCTTCAGTATATCTGTAAATAATCTATAGGGCCATAGTGTTTCCTTTTGTTGTTCCTAACTGCTCTTGAGCTCCCCCTCCTCATTCCAAGTTCAAGGAAATGAAACATTGTCTTGTGCGGTCTCCATGATCATGATAGAAAAATGCTTCATTTTGATCAGTATCCTTTTCAACATGCTAATAAAATGCTGGTTTTCAAAAATAGATTGCCAAATTTTTCATCCTAATCCATTTCAGTCTGGAACGTTAGGTTACAAGACCAGCGTGGAAGACGCCCAGGGCCGAACACCTAGGAGAAGACTAGCAAGTTCTCTCTGGAGAAGGTTACTATAGACAAACATTTACAAAAGTGAACAGTGCCGGGTTTATTAGTGAAAGAAGAAAAAAAAAAACAGCCGCGCATATATACCGTCCAAGAGTCAGACATCAGGTCCCCTCTCACGCGTGAGAAGGAACCCTGATCTAAGGGCCAAGTTCCAGTATTTATGGGGTCTTTTTCCCTAGTGCAACTTTTTTTGTATTTCCAATTAGTGGCTTTCTCTGACTGGGAGTAAAGGTAAAGGGCAACTCTCTCCTCCATGGTGATTGCAGAAATTCTCCATGCTCCTGGCAGTTGCTTCTCTTGCCCAAGGTGGTGGTTCCCCTGCTTCCAGGCACAAAGTTAAGCAGTGAGAATAGGGAGCTTGCCAGTGGCTGCAGCAGTTTGTGCTGGCCTCGACAGGTAAGCTCCACTGACCCCATTAAACATCATACGCGACCTTCCACTGACACCTCTGTAATGATTGTGCATGCGATACTTTGCCCAGGAATGGAACTCAGGTCTCCCACATGGACGTTAAAAATTCTACCATTGAAGCACCAAAGTTTTATCCAGGTTGTGCCTCTAACAGTTGGAAACAAAGCTTCAACATAACTCTTCATAACAACTACTCAGTCAATGTAAAGATAGGAATACATTAAATTAGATGAGAGAATAAATTAAACTAGATGAAGTGCTTTACTTCAAAGGACTGTGTTTAGACATCAACAAAATGTAAGATAAACAAATGTGGCCTAAAATAGCTAAACCCTTTGGCAGCTGTATTATTTGGTATGTATTTAAGGATATGTGAATTGTGTATGTTTTAAAAGCTCTAAACATTTAAAGAAATAGCAAAAGAATACCCAACATTTAAAAAAACCTAAAAACTTACCCAACATTCTCATTTACCATGGTGAAAAAAATCTATCCAACTATTTTTATTTTCTTCTTTCTTTTTTTTTTTTTTAGTTAATGACGTACATCTGGCAACCACTGAGAAGTAAGGTCAGAGAAACATAGGCTAAGATCATTAAGGTTATATGGCTGCTTTGTAGGACTGTGATTCTCAGTGGCCTCAGCATTTATGTAATAATATAGTCATTCTTAATTTTGTGATCTGATGTGATCATCTTCCATTTTCACCTGATGTTGATTTTTCCATAATAACCTGGTCTTTGAATCCTAACCATATCTATAAGTGAAGGATATGTCTACATACGTAGTCATTGTAACTTTTCCAAATTAAGAACAACTTAATAGAAAGCAATGCTCTTTCATTCTCTCCTTTTAAAATTATTTATATTTTCACACCATAAAAAATAATTTTTCCAGGTTCTTTTTTATCCTCCAACCTCATGTTCCCCTGCAGCAGGCAGTTGGCCTACCCATTTCCTCTGAGAGAGTCCTGATTTGGAAACCACTGGAGGGAAAGTCTCTAAGCTCTTGCACAGATAATAGGTTGGTACCACTGGGCAATGTCCACTGCCTAGTACTGGGTTTTTGTAGGGTCTAACGTTATACTGGGGCCTCTGGAGGAGAGGAGTCTGTAGGCAGTTGTACTGCCAACCAAAACTTTGGTGGTGCTTCTCTAGTCGTTCAAAGTCACCAACCATACCAGGTGGAGAATGATGGGCAACCTCATTCCATGAAATATCCAGCCTCTTGAAAAACTGCTGGGGAGTTACCCCGGAGTCAGTTCTGACTGGAGGGTGATCAGTGAATAAACAAATGATATATCTAGCTATTAATAAGTAATAAAGAAAAATTAAGTTCTGATCCATATGATGACATGGCTATCCTTCCCACATTCTCTGTCTCTTATATTCCCATTGAATTGGAACTGACTCATAATGGACCCTCTATTGCATTTCTGAGGCTGTAAATCACATAGAAGGAAACTGTCCATCTTTATCCTGTGGAGTGGCTGACTGATTTAGAAAACCAGAGAGCCATGAGCTTTGGTTTAGCAGGATAACTCCCTAAAGGTCACACCACCTGAACTCCTTTATGGTGTAGAAACCTTGAAAATCTTAGTAGTAAAAGAAGTCAGACATGAAAGGTCAAACACTGTAAGATACCGTTTATGTGAAATATCTAAAACAGACAAATGTATAGGAATAAATGAGTAATTACTAGAGGGGACTAAAGAAGTTACTGTTTATAGAATACTAAGTTTCTATTTATGATGATGAAAAATGCTTTGAAAGTATATAGTGATGATGGCTGTACAACATTGTGAATTCCATTTAGATGCCACTGAATTGTGTACTTATAAATCATAAATACCAAATTTTGTTATACGTCACCAAGACCTGATGGGTGGGCCTTGTATTTAAAGATAGTTGAGCCTTTGGACCTGCGGTCCTCAGGCATGGTGATAAATGTGTTTGGGATTAACATACTTCTAAGTGGGACAGCCCTGGTCTGTCAATTTGCTGTACTGAAGTAACTTGGGGTTGCTATGATGCTGACCGCTGTGCCACTGATGTATCAAATGCCATAATAATTACCCATGGTGGACAGTGCTTGGTGGAAGTCCCAGACTGAGTTCCAGATTTGGAAGGAGTGACATCCACTTCCTAAACAACATGCCTTTGGAAACTATGAATTTAGATAAACAATGATAGTTATAAAACAGAGTTCAGGTCTTTTGTTCATAGGGTCACTATGGGTTGAGCTCAACTCGATGGCACTTAACAACAAAAACAACAACAATATTTTCTTAGTGACAGACATTGTATGAAGCAGTCTGGCTTCTCCATAAGTTTGGCCCTGCTGTTGCTCTCTATAGGTTCAGGAGAACTTATTCTTATTTTCTTTTAAGCAATAGGGTCAAGGCTGTTCAAAATATTGAATAAGGAAGCAGAGAATACCAGAGGGATGTCTATCTGTGTTTCATTATCTGTGCAAAATCATTTAACTGTGTGGATCGCAACAAAATATGGCTGACTCTGAGAAGAATGGGAATCCCAGAACATTTGATTGTGCTTACGCAAAACTTATACTTGGACCAGAGGCAGCTGTCAGAATAGAGCAAAGAAACACTGTATGGTTCAAAATTGGGAAGGGTGTGTGTCAAGAATGTGTCCTATCTCCATATCTTTTCAATCTATATGCAGAACAGATTATCTGGGAGGCTGGGCTCTATGAAGAGAAGTGTGGCATCAGGATTGGATGTAGACTTATCAGCAATCTGCATTACGCAGATGATACAACCCTGCTTACTGAAACTGAGGAGGACATGAAGCACTGCTGCAGAAAGTCAAGTATTGCAGCCTTCAATATGGATTGAAGTTCAATGTTAAGAAGACAAAGATTCTCACCACTGGACCAATTGGTAGCATCATGATAGATGGTAAAGAGATTGAGATTGTTGACAGCTTTAGTTTGCTTGGCTCCACAATCAACACTCTTGGTACCAGCAGCCTGGAATTTGAAAGATGAATTGCTTTGGGAAAATGTGCTGTTAGAGACCTTGCCAAGATACTAAGGAGCAACGATGTCAGTCTAGAGACTAAGGTGTGCCTGATCCAGGCCATGGTCTTTGCTAGTATACACTAGGACTCAGAGAGCTGGACAATGACTAGGGATGACAGGAGAGTTGATGCCTTTGAGCTGTGGTGCTGGAGAAGAGTATTGAAGATACCGTGGACTGCTAGGAGAACAAACAAGTTCATCCTGGAGAGGGTGAAGATAGGCTGCTCCTTGGAGGCAAGAATTCAGAAGCTTCGTCTGACATACTTTGGGCATTTTGCAAGGCAGGACCAGTCCTTAGAGAGGAACATCATGCATGGGCGGGTGCCAGGAGAGGAAGACCCTTGATGAGATGGACTAATTCCATCACTGGGGTAATTGGGATGGGTGTGTCGGAGGCAATAGATTGGCAAGGGATAGAGCAGAGTTTAGGGCTATTGTACATAGGGTCGCTATGAGTCGCAAGTGACTCGACAGCACATAACAATAACAACAAACAACCAAATATTAGTAATCATGATCACTGAAATAACCTGAATTCTATAGCCCCTATCTGCACCCCTTCTTTCCTTGGGTATTCTTGCTCTTTCCAGAAGCCCAGAGCCTCTGCTTCCTCCTATGTCCTCTGTTCTTTCACCTTGGTGTAGACAACATCCCAAACCTTTCCCAATCTTACTTTCCATCAAAATGCCTCTATCCTGTGTGTCTCTCATTGAGGTAATACTTTTAGCCCAGTTAGCTAATCAGATCAACATGTTAATGAGTGGATGCTTAATTCAAACAATGCTTTAATTTAAACACCGAAAGGTTTGGAAAATGTGTGAATTCCAAAGCCTTATTACAAGGTCAATGAAAAGAGTTTTGTTGTTGTTTTCCCTGAGGGATGCTTTTCTGAACTCTCAAATTGCACCTCCTAGTCAGACCAGACCTAGTATGTCAACAGCATTTTTATCCATATAAAACAAAATAAATGATTTAGCCATGGTTATCTGATTTGTATTAAGGAACAGGTATGTAGAAAATAACCTGAGGTACCACAGAGCTTTCCCAGGCAACGGCAATAAAACACTTTAAGTTTGATCTGTAATATCCTGTATCCTGTTAGTACTAGCCCTGCAGTGAAAGAAATGCCACCTCTGCCAAATTTCATGGCCAATAATCCTGTGACATGGAGCAATGTCCAGTATGGTGTTTGTTGTTGTTGTTATGTGCCGTCGAGTCGCCTGCGACTCATAGCGACCCTATGTACAACAGCCCTAAATTCTGCTCTGTCCTGTG
>NW_006399823.1:14314149-14320820 GCF_000299155.1 Elephantulus edwardii | reverse complement strand
AATCTTTGTCTTCTTGACATTGAGCCTCAATCCATATTGTAGGCTGCAGTCCTTGACGCTCTGCAGCAGGTGCTTCAGGTCCTCCTCAGTTTCAGCAAGCAGGGTTGTGTCATCCGCATAACGGATGTCCAGTATGGGTTAAAATAATGCCATCAATGGCATTCTATTGATGAACTATGACAGTCTTGAACCTTCTTTCCAAAAAATACATTCATAGTGCACACCACCTCATTACATAGTTCACTGAAACAGGTTTAAATACTGGAAAAGCATCAATATAGAAAGAACATACAATGTATCATAACTTCTACCTTATCCTTAATTGATTCAAGATACTGCCTCTGTGCTCTCAGAATTTTATATTCAAATGTTCATCTTTGATAAGAGAGAAGGTGCAGTGTATATTGAGCTTGTTTTGTGTGCAGTTTTGGAGAAATTTGAAAATAGTCATTTTTATCTGGTCTGGAAATATGATCTTATTCCTTACATTTTAAAATGGTTGTGTCTAATATTCTTAATTTTAGAACTATTTTGTTGTTGTTATGCAACATTGAGTTCTTTGTGACTCATAGCGACCCTATGTACAAGAGCCCTAAATGCCTTTCTATCCTGTGCCAACGTTGCTGTCTCAAACACACTCATTCCCACCACTCCACTCACAGAATCGATCCATCTCATCAAGGGTCTTCTTCTCCTGCACCGTCCCTCCACTCTCCCAAAGATGATGTCCTACTCCAAGGACCAGTCCCTCCTTGCAACATGCCTGAAGTATGTAAGACAAAGCTTCAGAATCCTTGACTCCAGGGAATATTCTGACTTCACCCTCTCTAGGACAAACCTGTTCTCCTAGCAGTCCATGGTATATTCAACACTCTTCTCCAGCACCACAACTCAAAGACATCAATTTTTATTGGAGCATATAATGAAGAAATTACTTGTAACAAGATAAGGAAGTCAAACTACAGAAAACTGATACAGAAATTGAGGAGGAGTGTCCTAACGTCATTCTTTTAGCTTGTTATTTGTAGCATTTGCTATGTTCACTCTCTTTTGAACTTTTCTCATTTCTGGGTGTCCATGACACTGTACTGTTATTATTCTTTTTGGTTCCTCACTCTTTCTCCTTTGGAGTGCCCCTTCCTTGCTTCTTATGTCCTCAAACCCAATCATGGTTCTTTCCTCATCTTTTTTTCACTCTACATATACTATTTATACTTGTCACAATGTCAATTTATCATTTTGGTTTCAAATTTTTCTCTCCAACTATGGTCTATTGACTTCTAACTCCAGGTGTTCAATAACCTGGACAGCCTCTGTTTACCTTGAGCTTAAGAAATCTGAAAATGAACTCCCAGATCAGACTACACTATGTGAAGAAATAACATGTTTCTTTTGTCAGATCTGTCTCTTTTTTGGTTGAACATTCCCTTGGCAAGAAGGTATAGCAGGGCCTTAAACACTAGAGGTGAGGTTGAACTACATGAGATTGGTTTTAGGTCCTATTATTAATAAGGTTCCCTAATACCAGTGCCACCTCTTGACTTTTTCCTTGTCGCCCAGACTAAAAAACCCAAAGTCAGCTTTGACTCTTAACTTTCCTTTCATGTTGAATTAAATGTCAAGCCTTCTTATTGATTCTTCTTACACTTTCTTTCTAACATTGATACTCTTGTTTTTATCTGCCACTTAATTGTCCGTCCCTGACTCATGGCCATCCCATGCACAACTCCATTTCTGGATCTTTTGTTATCTATAGGGTCATCAATGTCTGATTTTCAGAAACAGATTATTGGGCTTTCTTTCCTAACCATCTTTGTCTGGAAGCTCTGCTGAAATGTACTCATTGTCATGGCAACATCCACACCTCTACTACCAGATGGGTGATGGCTGTGCAAGAGGTATATGGCTGGAAATCAAACTTGGGGCCTCCACATAGGAGGCAGGAATTCTATTGAAACACTACATTGTCACCCATCTTTATTGGCTCCATCCCATTTTCCTTTCCAATCACCTCCCTGACCACATGATGCAAAGGAAAGCCAGTGCACTTGGTGTATTGCAAGGTGCCAGAGCTTTGCAGCATCCTTCACAGCTCAACCTGGGCTGTATCTGGAGCCAGAGCCTCTCTGTAGCATCTTTTAATCAGCCAGGCTATAGCTGCCACCAAGATCTTAAGGGAAAACTCTCAAAGGAAAGAACTTGAATAAAAAGAGGAAGAAGAAAGAATGAGGGATGAAAGCAAAAGGAAAGATGGTCCCCAAACTTCTATTTGGTCCTCAGTCAATTGTTATGTCATTCCATGCAAGTTGCTGTTCTCTGCAACTGCCTCTACATTGATGCACTCCCTTTTCCATGTCTGCACTACAGTGACTGGCATTGCAATGGCTTCATTATGGCCCAGTAATTTCACTTCCAGTTCTCTCACCGCCCTGCAAGACCTCCATCTAACTCACAACCCCTGTCTTCTCTTTCCTACCCAACAACCACTTCCACACTTAATCCATTTCCTCTTCTCACAGAAGAAATGGAAGTCTTTTCATTGTGCTAGGAAACTTCTCTTTAGGCTTCACATTAGGTTCCATTTTCATGCTTTGCATCACTAGATATCTTCTTTCCTTAGAAAACTGAAACTGGATTTCAATCTTTCAAAAGTCATGTGCTTAAATCTTTAAATAAAATTAGATGTTTATAAAACATGAATGATACTCTTTCCCCACTGAAAAGATTCCAAAAGCTAAGCTTCAGAGTTGAAGTTTGGCAACTTCATTCCCTACTTCTATCCTCCTCTGTCTCTGCAAATTTCCCTCAGGATCCCTGATCACCCTTTCATTTCACTCACCTTTAACTTGTCTGTGTGAAGTGAGACCTCCTGCTGCCTCTGATTATCCAAATTCTGCCTGAACTCAGACACAAAGCCAAATATCTCCTTATTTTCCAAGTCTTTCCCCTCAATTTCAGCCATTAATAGTCTCTTCCTCTTCATGTATGCTCCAGAATTTTATATCATCCATATGGTGACATCTCAAGCCTAAACTACTTTATTTGCTTGTGTTTTAAATTTGTACCTATTTTAGTCTACATGAGAGAGCTCTTACTAATAGTTCTTTAGATACACCATAATACTAAATAGTATCTCACACTCAGTAGATATTAGAAATTCTTTGATTGGCTAGCTAAACTAATGAATGAATAAATCTTTCCTAGCAACAACTCTTGCTAAAAATAGACTTTCTTTTCTTAAACAACTGTACATTTTCTCTCTATTCCTTGAGGGAGATGTGTTTTGGTTTCAAAAGGTTTGGTATTTATTTTTTTAAATTAGAATTAATATGTGAACCCAGTTATAATTAGTATTAATTACTGTCTAGGATAGTTCAAAGGAGTCATGGTGGCATTGAGCATTATGTGTTACACTATTAACTAAATGATCAACTATTCAAGTCTTCTTGCAGGTCCATGATAGAAAGGTGAATAGTCTTTTCCCATAGAGGTTTAAATCCTTGAAAACTCAGTGGCTAGTCACAGTAGATTCTCCTTGACAGGAGTAAGTGAGTTGATTCCAGACTTTTAGTTCATGGCCCTCAGGCCAGTCTTTCATTGTTTTTGTTCAGACATTCCTCTAGGTCGTATAGCCTTGGTGTACAAGTTGCCATCC
The DNA here is from genome assembly GCF_000299155.1 of Elephantulus edwardii. Lineage (NCBI taxonomy): Eukaryota > Metazoa > Chordata > Mammalia > Macroscelidea > Macroscelididae > Elephantulus > Elephantulus edwardii. The sequence continues at coordinate 14,317,165 of NW_006399823.1, read as the reverse complement.
CGAGGTCACTTGTGGTTGCTGTGAGGCTGAACACTGTGACATGGATGTGTCAAATATGTTAATGGTTGACTACCCAATGCGGACTGAGAGTGGGGTGGAGCTCCCCGATGAAACAAGCGTGGAAGGAGGAGTGGAATCCACTTCCATAATAGCTTGCCTCTGGAAACCCTATGAACTTGGAGAGAGGATGAAAGGCACCCAAGCGTCCAGGACTCTCCTTCATAGGGTCGCTATGAGTCGCCTGCGACTCGATGGCCCTTAACAACAACAGATAGATAGATGATAGATAGATAGATAGATAGATAGATAGATAGATAGATAGATAGACTGGTCTAGGTATAGGGTTCACATGAGCACAAAGGCTCTGGGATTCCCATTACTCAATAAAGCACAAATAGACAGTCTTCTGGTATTCTTTACATTCAGCCAGAATCCATCTGACATCAACAATGACATCACTGGTGCGTGGCCTTTTCTAAATCCTGCTTGAACTTCTGGCAGTTCTCTCTCTATATATAGTTCTAGCCATTTTCGAATGATTTTCAGCAATATCTTGCTTGCATATGATATTGTTCAATAATTTCCACATTCAGTTGGATCACTTTTCTTGGAAATAGGAAAAAATATGGACCTCTTCCAATTCATTGGCCAGACAGCCATCTTCCAAATTTCCAGGCGTAGACTGGTGAGCTCATCCAGGGCTGCATCTGTTAATTGAAACAAGTCAATTGGTTCCTGGGACCTTATTCTTTTCCAACTACTTCAGTGAAGCTTCCATTTCATCCTTCATTACCATTGTCTCCTTTTCATTTGGTACTTCCTGAAGTTTTTCAGTGTCAATCAGTTCTTTCTGGTACAGTGATTCTTTTGATGCTTTCTAGGTCATTCAATATATTGTCTGTAGTATCTTTAAATATTGTGAGACAAGGCTTAAATTTGTTTTTCAGTTCTTTCAGATAGAGAAATGTAGAGCGAGTTCTTTCCTTTTTATTCTCAAATTCCAGCTCTTTTCACATTCCATTACAATATTTTGCTTTGTCCTCTTGAGCTGCCCTTTGAAATCATCTGCTCAGCTCTTTGACGTCATCGTGTTTTCCTTTAGTTTTGGCTTCTCAACGTTCCAGTGCAATCTTTAGAGTTCTTCTGACATCCATTTCAATTTTTATTTCTCCTCTGTTTTTATAATAACCTTTTGCTCTCTTTGTGGATAATGTCCTTGATATCAACCCACAATTCATCTTGTCTTCTAACATTGGTGTTGAATGTTTCAAATACCACATGGTTTGAAATTGGGAATGGAGTGAGCCAGGGTAGTATTATCTTTCCATGCTTATTCAATTTTTATGCTGAGCAAATTAGCCAAGAAGCTGGAGTCTATGAGGAGTAGTGTGGCCTCAGGATTGAAGGGATTTTCATCTGTGTTATGCAGATGGTACAACCTTGCTTGCTAAAGTGAAGATAGCTTGAAGGCTTGAAGCACTTGTTGCAGAAGATCAAGGAATGCAGCCTTAGGTATGGATTGTGTCGCAATGTCAGGAAAACAAAAATTCTTACCACTGGATCATTAGGCAATGTTGTGATGAATGGAGAGGAGATTGAAACTGTCAACAGCTTTATCTCACTTGAATTTACAATTAAAATCCTTGGTACCAGCAATCAGGAAATAAAGAGATGCATTCCACTGGGAAAACCTGCAGTTAGAGACCTTTCCAAATTATTGAGGAGTAGTGATGTCAGTTTGAAGAGTAAGCTGAATCTGATTCAGGCCATAGACTTTCTAATTACTAGCTATGCGTCTGAGAGCTGGACAATAAGGAGACAGAAAAACAATTGATGCCTTTGAGCTGTGGTGTTGGAGAAGAGCATTGAACATGAACAGCCAAGAGATCAAACAGATATATCTTGGAGACAGTGCAGCCAGAGTGCACTTTGGATGCAAGAATGATAAGGCTTCGCTTCATATACTTTGGGCATATTGCTAGGAGGTGCTATTCCTTGAAGAAGGACATGATGCTTGAAAAGTTGGAGGGTTAGTGAAAGGAATACCCTCAGCCAGGTGAATTGACATGGTGACTATTGCAATGGGCTCTTGTGTGTCAGGAAGTGTGAGAATGGCATAGGATAGAATAGGGTTCAGATCTTTTGTTCATAGGGTCACTATGAGTCCTGCTCAACTCGATGGCACCTAAGAGCAACAACATATAGACTGATGGTTTCAAACCCCAAAACATTTTTTCCCAAAAAAATAATTCACAATTACCTAAGGTAACTAAATGTGTATATATGCCTGTCATTGTTAGATGCAATTAGTCAAAAGCCGGGCACAAAACTTTTATATGACCATTCACTTTACAATGCTAACTTAAATTTTGAAAAAAAAAACCCCAAAATAGATAAAACGTGAATATGGTCAGACCTCATAATCAACTCCAACAAATGTTCCTGTAAATTTTATACTGTTGCCAAAAGAGTCACTCTTTTTGGTCTAGTGTGCATATACAGGGAGATATTTAATTGAGAAATTAAATAATCGTCTATTTTGAAAACATGAAACTGTGCTCCTATAAATGTTATAATATTAAATTGAAAAGAGATCATGTCATAATTTTACTCTATGAGTAAAGAACCATCTATTTGTCATTAAAGTTGATGTATTTAAGGTCCAGATAACATGAAGACTCACTTATACTGCTTGAGGTTTTAGAGCAACCAATGGTAAGAGTAATATCACTCAACCATCCAGTCAACCCAATCTGTAAACCTCAATGTATGTTGTACAATGTCAGCATCTCTTCATGACCTTGTTAACTATCAAGCCCTGGGTTAAGGTTTAGCAATGACAATACAAAAAAGACATGACCCTGAAGTAGCTTTCATACTCTGTTGGGAAATGAAATGAAGTGCAAACAAGAACAAAAAGTACTACTTACCACAAAAGTAGTTGGTTTTTTTTAAAAAAATTAATTTTTATTTATTTATTTATTTGTTTATTTATTTTATGTGTGTACCATCAAAT
>NW_006399823.1:14311651-14313147 GCF_000299155.1 Elephantulus edwardii | reverse complement strand
GCAGATTGTTGATAAATCGTCCACCAGTCTTGACCCCACATTTCTCCTCATGGAGCCCAGCCTCCCAGATAACCTGTTCTGCATATAGGTTGAAAAGGTGTGGAGATAGGATGCATCCCTTGCGTATGCCCTTCCTAAATCCCTAGAGGGTGAGCGTGTTATGTTGGGACTGTTCAGATCTACAAGTCTGTCTGTGATGACCTCATGGAGGAACAACATGAACCAGAATCATCTCCCTGGCAATCAGTGTGCCCCCTGGAATGATATGTGTGAACTGGGTAGTAAAGAATGAGCATCCTTTTGTTTGGTGGGGTAAAGGCTGTTACAGGTAGAGTGACCAACATGCCTGAAGTTTATATGAACCAGAAAAAGCGTTAATATAGTGTGCCTCCTCATCCTAATAGAATAATGTGAGTTTTCTATCATTATGACATTGAAGAAAGTATACTTAAAGGTGGAAAAGAAAACAACTCTTTTCTATTTGTTGCTTCATGTTTGAACCAGAAAGATCTGGTAGTATTCTCTGAAGATACAGATTCATGACTGAAGCATGCTCCTTTAACCTGGCTAGTCAGAAGCCTGACCTTTGCTTATTCATATGTAGAGCATTTCTAAGGTACCTGGGGAGAGGATGAGCAAATGTCCTCATACACCAGAGAAGTCATATTGTGTGTGATTTCTTGGCTCTGATGGTGTCTCTTACTAGAGACAGCAAGGGGGCCTTGCCTAAAAAAGTACATGAGGAAACTTGGCTGCTTTCACCAAGTTTTTTACAGAGAAGCAGCTACTGTGCTGTTAGTCATAGAATGCTGTGCCTTTGTCTCAGGAAAGAAAGCTGTTTGCACCAAGGAGCATCCTTAACAGCAATAATGTTGTTGTTGATTGCCTTCAAGTCGAGCACAAATCATAGCGACTCTATGAACAAAAGACCTAATGCCTTTCTGTAACTATCATCTTTTCTCCAAGTTCATAGAGTTTCCATAGGCACATGGTTTAGGAAGTGAATGCCACTCCTGCTTCCAAACCTAGTTTACAACTGGGAGCTCCACTAAACACTATCCACATTGGGAAATCATTATGGCATTTGACACCGCAGTGGCACAAGGTTCAGCATCACAGCAAACCCAGATTAAATCAGTACAGCAAATAGACAGATTGATGTTCAAAGCAGAAGAATGTTCCTCCAAAATAAAACAACACTAGTTTCACTTTGTTGTTGTTGTTATTATGTGCCATTGAGTGGCTTGCAACTCATAGCGACCCTATGTACAACATCCCTAAACTCTGTTCTGTCCTGTGCCAGTCACACCATCTTCAATACACCCATTCCGATTACCCCAGTCACTGAATCAATCCACCTCATAGGAGGCCTTCCCATTCTGCGCTGTCCCTCCACCCTACCAAGCATGATGTCCCTCTCCAAGGACCTGTCCCTCCTTGCAACATGTCCAAAGTATGTTAGACGGAGCCTCAGAATCCTTGCCTCCAAGGAGCAG
>NW_006399823.1:14296102-14310548 GCF_000299155.1 Elephantulus edwardii | reverse complement strand
CAGAGTGTGGAAACTATAGAACAATATCATTGATTTCACATGCAAGCAAGATTCTACTGAAGATTATCCAAAAATGACTGGAACAACACATGAGCAGAGAACTAGTTTCACTTAGCAGTGGTTAAATGCTATCAAGTTAAATGCAACTCATAGCGACCCTATGAAGAAAATACCTGAACTCTATTCTATAATTAACATCATTTCTCTATTTTCATAGTTTACAGAGGCATGTGGTTTAGGAAGTGAATGCTGCTCCTGTTTCTAAACCTGAATCAATCTGGAAGCTCCTCCAAATCATGGTATTTGACACAAGTATGGCACAGTGTTCAGCATCACAGCAACTCCAAGTTACTTCAGTACAGCACATAGACAAACGACTGCTGTATCACTTAAAGAATGTTCATCCCAAAATTAATAAATTTTAATTCATTACAGAACTAAAATTAACTACAAATGCTGTTGACTATGGTAAACCAAGTAGACTCTCCGCCTTGGGTCATTGTTGGCAAAATCAGGTAAAAGTCCAGCCAGCTTACATTCACTCGTGGAGGGAGAAAAAAAAAATAACACAAACCAAAATTTTCCTTACGTGACCCTCGTCAAGATATGGGAAACCAACTTCTAGAATGGAACCATTCACAGGAGCCTCCAGGTCAGCCACAGACTTAACCCAAAACTACGGAATTTTAAAGACACGCTGAACAAATGCTCCCTTGGCATGATAGCTCAACTCCAAATTATTCAAATTGTGTAGTAAGTAAGCAATAAAAAGATATTATTAACAAGCAATGACTTATAAGAGCAGGACAATATAAATCATTGAAAGAAATCTATGGTTATGGTAGTGCAAATATTGAAACTTCCCTAAAATAATACATGCTGCAGGGACCTAAAAAGATTGGATAATGATGGGCTAGATCCAATGGTGATTGATTTTATAAAACATAATTTGTAGGAATGATTGTATGAAATACAATATGAAGGAAGAATAGTGTGAAACACAATGTATATGAACTTTGTGAGCAAACCAACATAAAATAATTAAAAAAAAAAACAAACAATTGACCCAATAGAAAAAAAAGTAGCACTTATAATGAAGTTGTTGAGACAAGAAAAAATGTTCCTGTCTTCCTAAATTTAAAATTATTGTTGTGATAGGCTGTCAAGTCACCTGTGAGCCAGTCTATGATTCAAACACCCCAACCCCCATTGCCCCAGTTACTGTATCAATCCATTTCATCCAGCGTCTTCCTCTCCTGTGCTGTCCCTCCTTCCTTCCAAGCATGAAGTCCTTCTCCAAAGACAAGTCTCTCTGGGCCATGTGCCCAAAGTATATGAGACAGAGCTTCAAAATCCTAGCCTCCGACTGGAACATTTATTCACTGTTGGTAGGAGTGTAAAATGGTGCAACCACTATGGAAGGCTGTATGGAGCTTTCTCAAAAAGTTGCAAATATAAATACCATTTGACCCAGCAATTCTAAAGCTGGGAATATACTCTAAAGAACCAGAACTGCCACCCAAGTAGATATATGCACACCCATGTTTATTGCTGCTTTTTTCACAATATAGAAGAGTTAGAAACAACCCATCAACAAGCTAATGGATAGAGAAACTGTGGTATATTAATGCAATAGAATATTATGCAGCACTGAAAAACAAAGAACTCATGAAATATTATGCAAAATGGGTGACCATGGAGGATATTATGCTGAGTGAAATATCTCAGTCACAAAAAGATAAATACTGTATAATACCACTGTTATAAAACAGGACTGATGGGGGCTTTGGGGGGAAACTAAGAAAAGAGGGGATAAATAATGTACATGGCATTGAAACAAATGAGAGAGAGAACTATATAAAAGGAATATATGATTAAGCATTATGGGTATGACAAGAGTCCAGAATAAGAGCTGCATAGTATAGTGGTCTGGGTGGTGGGGACTGTATAACAACGAAAGAACTTTTTTTCCGAAGAAAAATGTGAACTGAGGGAGAAGGTGGACAGGGAGGAAAATGTGCAACAGTGAATGACTGGAAACTCAAGTTCTTTATAAAGTTACAATAAAATCTTCAGTTAAAAAAAAATCTAGCCTCCAAAAAAAACTTGGTTTCATCCTCTCCAAAACAGACCTATTTTCTTGGTGGTCCATAGTATGTTCAAGATTCTTCTCCAGAACCACAATTCAGAGGCATCAATTCTTCTTCTATCATCCTTAGTCATTGTCCATATCTCTAATGCTTAGCAAGTAATTACGAAGACCATGGCCTGTTAAGTGCACCTTAGTCTCTAGAATGATGTTGTTGCTTTTCAGCACTCTGGAGAGGTCCCTGACAGCAGATTTTCCCAATGCATTTATTCTTTTGATTTCCTAAATGCTGATGCCAAAAGTGTTGATTGTGGAGTTGAGCAAGCTATAACTGTTAAAACCTCAATCTCCTCTCCAACTGTCATGATGCTGCCAATTGGCCCAGTAGTGAGAATCTTTGTCTTTGATATTGAGCTTCAATCTATATTGAAGACTAGAGTCATTGACCTTCTGCAGCAAGCACTTCAGGTCCTACTCAGTTTCAGCAAGCAAGGTTGTATCATCTGCATAGATTATTGATGAGCATCAATGTAGCATCAAATCCTGATAATGCCCAGCCTGCCAAATGATATGTTCTGCATATACATTGAAAAAGATATGGAGACAGAAAGCATCCTTGACACACTTCCTTCCTTATTTTGAATGATGCAGTGTTTCCCTACTCTGTTCTGAGGAGTGCTTTCTGGTCCAAGTATAGTATTCACATAAGCACAATCAAGCGTCAATAGTCACAAAATCAAAAGGGCTGAGCTTTCTCAGCATTTCTTAAGCCAAAGGAACTAAAGAGCAAATTTAAGCTGCGAGTTGCAATGCTTAAGGATGCTATGGGCAGAATATTGAATGATTCAGAAAGCATTTAAAAAAAGATGGGAGGAGTATATAGAATCACTCTACCGGAAAGAATTGGCTGATACAGAAGAATTGCAAGGAACAAAATATGATCAGGAAGTAATGGTGATGGAGGAGGAAGTTAAGGCTGCTTTGAAGGACTTGGCAAAAAATAAAGCCCCAGGAGTTGATGAAATACTAATTGTCATATTTCAACAAACTAATGCTGCCCTGGATGTACTCCCCTGGTTGTACCAAGGAATCTGAGGGACTACTGCATGGCCAACTGACTGGAAGAGATCCAAATTCATTCCATTCCAAAAAAAAAGTTGATCCAACAGAGTGTGAACATTATCAAACAATATCACTAATATTGCACACTAGCAAAATCCTGCTGAATTAATCTTCATGGATAATTGCAAAAACAACTGGAACAGTACATTGACAGAGAAGTACCAAAAATATAAGCTGTGTTTAGAAGAGGTTGTGGCACTAGAGACTTTATTGCCAATATCAGATGGATCTTGTCTGAAAGCAAAGAGGACCAGAGAAATGTCTATCTGTCTTTCATTGACAATGCAAAGGCATTTGACTGTGTAGATCACAACAAATTGTGACTAATGCTTAGGAAATCTAAAGTACAGAGTTTCATAATTGTGTATACAGCACGATCTGAATTATTTGAGCATCTGTCTTTCTAGCCTTTGCTTTCTGCACATCTGTCCACTTAGACTATAATGCACATGAGCTCAGGGAGCTTACCTGTGTATCAGTAAAAAGAACAATCACTAACAAAAAGCAAGACTCAAGTGAATATCTAGCCTAGTCCTAAGAAGTTGCTCTGAAATCATGAAGGCAAGTCATTCAAATCCACCAGCTGTTCCATGGGAGAAGGATGGGCAATCTCCTCCTGTGCAATTAACTGTCTCTGAAAACATGCTGAAGGACCAACTATGGGTTGGTTTAGACTCAATGGTATACCATGACAACAAAAACAGGGAAAATAACAGATTGCAATTCAGACTAGGAATAGGACACAGCCCTTCAGTAAAGATGGCTTCTCAGTAATACTTGCTGGTCTTTTGACTTTCAGCCTTGTGTCTTTAGGCCAGTATTTCAAAGCTTTCATGGTACTGCTAATTATTGCATCTCCCCTCCCCAAGCCCATACTCAGTCCTCCAGCAAATTTGAGTTAAGGCCCCTATCTCTGGTTGCGTAGGGCAGCAATCCCAGTTACTGTCTTCACACTGCTCTCTGGTTCACCACTGCTATTACTGTTGTTGCCCTTATCTAGGTCCTGGCTGACTGACACAGGAATCTCTGTAATGCCCAAGGGACATGCACTTCATTTTCTCCTTCATTTTTTATGGCAGCAAGACTCATATTTTCTCATTCTGTTCCATTTAAGCCTGGTGAGATGGTAAAACTAGTTAATTCCCTCATTATTAATGTACACACCTTATTTGCATATTCCCATCCAGCCATGTGACAGATGTTCAAGGCATTAGTTTAATATCTGAAGTGGAGGAAACAGGACATGAGTGCACAAGGCCATGAGTATCACTCTGAAAGGGCCAAAGGGAGTAAGAATAGTACAGGCCCTCATTGCCCCAGAGCAGAAAGCAGATAAAGAGCCCATAGCCCAGTCCCATGGTGCCTGTAGGGTCCCACCAGTAGCAAGAAGTAATTTATTCATTGCTGACTCACAGACTCATAGTTATAGTACCAACAATGCAGTTTATAAGGGAAATAAGTTGGAGAGTGGGGGAGGCAAAGATTATCACCCAATACAAGTCCTGGTTTTAGCCCAAGTATCAAGGCACAATTCTTCAATTAGTCTAGGCTCTGGTTTTGGATCAGCAGTCATATCCAAGTCATCCAGAAAGATTTGCCTCAGAGCAGTTATAAGTTAGCTTCTCCCTCAAACATCAGCAAGAACAGCAAAACCCCTTAACAATAGCCAGCACAAATGCAAGAACCCTCAGGTCACACCTTGCCACAGTTTTTTCACAGCAATGACACAGTCTCTATAACATCATCACCAGAGTCTCACCCTCCCCAGGGTCTTGGTCCAATCTCCCACAAGACTTGCTTGCCTCAAGTCTTGCTGTCTAGTGTGGAAAACATTCCTTCTCTTATCTTAGTCTCACAGCTATTAATGATTCTCAAGATCATGTGTCTGCAGTTAAGGTAGCTAAGGTAGTTAAGGTAGAAGACTAAATGTAATGTCTAAAAAATTCAACTTTTAAGCTAATACCACACTTAGGAAAATAGTTTTGAACAATGAACCGAATCACCAGAAGTCTGAAGAAAATTTTATGAATATTTAGTATTTTTTATATAATGGATCATTTTATTTCTCTGTTATTTTTTATTGGTTTGCATACAATCATTCATATATATTGCCTCATTCATGTACTTTGTGTTTTATACACTATTTTATATACATTGTATCTTATTTAACTAATTACCATTGATCTATAAAAATATAGCAAACAAAATACTGCTGAAGTATATTAAAACACAGCTAGAGCAGTACATGGATCAGGAACTTCTTGAAATTCAAGCCTGATTTAGAAGAAGCTGTGGTACCAGGGATATCATGGCTGATATCAGCTGGATCCTGACTGAAAGTAAAGAATACCAGAAGAATTTATTTCTATTTATGCTGTATTGACTATGCAAAGACATTTGACTGTACAGACCATAATAAGTTATGGCTAACATTGATAAGAAAGGAAATCCCAGAGCACTTAATTGTGCACATGTGAAACCTATACTGAGACCAGAAGGCTGTTGTGTAAACAGAGCAAGAGAACACTACGTGGTTTAAAATTAAGAATGAAGTTCATTAGGGTTGTATTCTCTCTCCATATCTATTTAGTCTGTTTGCTGAGCAAATTATTCAAGAAGCTGGACTCTATGAAGAGGAATGTGGCATCAGGATCCGAGGCAGACTCATCAAGAATCTGCATTAGGCAGATGACACAACCTCACTTACTGAAAGTGAGGAGGACTTGAAGCACTTGTTGCAGAAGAAAAAAAATACATCCTTCAATATGGATTACATCTTAATGTCAAGAAGACAAAGATTCTTTGTAATAGATAGGCAACAACATGATAGATGGAGAAAAGATTAAAACTGTCAACCACTTCATCTTGCTTGGATCCACAATTAATACTCTTGGTACCAGCAGTCAGGAAATCCAGAGACATATTGCACAGGAAAAGTCTGTAGTTAGAGATCCCTCGAAATTCTTGAGGAGCAATAATGTCAGTTTGAGAGCTAAGGTGTGCCTGATTCAGGCCATGGTCTTTCCAATCACTTCCTATGTATCTGAGAGTTGGACAATTAATAAGGATGACTGTAGAATTGACACCTTTGAGCTGTCGTGTTGGAGAAGCACACAGAACATCCCATGGACTGCCAAAAGAATAAACAAATATGTCTTGGAAAGGGTACAGCCAGAGTGCTCTTTGGAGGCAAAGATCATGAGGCTTCCCCTCACATACTTTGGGCTTGTGGCTGGGGGTGGGGGCTATTCCTTGGAGAAGGACATGATGCTTGGAAAAGTAGAAGATGGCGAAGGAGAAGAAGACCCTCAACTAGGTGGATTGACCCCATGGCTGCCACTATGGGCTCTAATGTGAAGTGTGAGGATGGCACAGGATAGAACAGGGTTCAGGTCTGTTCATAAGGTTGCTATGGGTCATATTCGACTTGATTGCACTTAACAGCAACAACATTGATCTATGCTAATTATCACCCCATCTTTTCAAGTCCCCTTTTAATTTTTCATATTCCTTCAACTCTCATCTTGCCCAGTATCCTCTGCTATCCTAGTGATCCTCCCCTTTTCCCTTTTCTTCGGCCTCTTCTCCCCTTCCCTTATGAACATTAATAAATATTTTTCTCAATTACCCTCCTATTTTCACAATAGTAGTGGTATGCAAAGTTTCTCCTTTTGTGACTGAGTTCTTTTACTCAGTGGGTGACTCTAATCTGCAGCCCTAAGGCCCATTCTTAATTGTTTTTGTTCAGTCTTCTAGGTCGTATAGCCCTGGTGTGTCCACTTGCGGGACAGAGGTAAATTGTGGTTGCTGTGAAGCTAAACACTGTGACACTGATGTGTCAAATGCGATAACAGTTACCCATGGTGGACAGTGTTTGGTGGAGCTCCCCAGTTGAAACAAACTTAGAAGCAGGAGTGGTATCCACTTCTAAAATAGCTTGCCTCTGGAAACCCTATGAACCTGGAGATAGGATGAAAGTCGCGCACACAAGTGTTGAGGACTTTCGTTCTTAGGGTCACTATGAGTCACCTATGACTCAACATCACTTAACAACAACAGCAATGCTTTCTAGATTCTTCCATGTTAAATAACATTTAACAAAGTAGTTGTTCCTTAGAGCTGCATAGTAGTCCATTGTGTGAATGTACTATAATTTCCCAATCCATTAATTTATTAATGGGCATTAAGGTCATTTCTATTTGCCTACTATTTTGAATAACATTGTTCTTAACAGGTGTACACATTGACATTTGTGTCCCCACATATTTCTTCTGCCTTCTTGTCTCTGGTATACAATGGGTCTGTGATCTGGTCTGTTTTTTTGTTTGTTTTTTTTTAAATAGTTCATCTACAAAATTAAAATACGTTGTTTTCCAGACCGATTATTTTTTTAAGGAGAAAGCTTGTTTTAGTTTTTCATAATAGTTGACTCTACCTACTGCTTCCTTAACATCGTACTTAGTTTTTCTCGGTATGTGTGAGGCTGTTTCTGTTGTGTCTGTGTCTGTAATTATCCCTTCCTTATTTGTATGATGTTATTGGTAGAGATTCAGATTCTACATGTTTCTCCTGATTCCATTTCCTAGTGGTAATCTTCTCTGCTGGTCGTCTGCGGAAAATTCTATTCCCTATTTGCTGTGGTGTGCTTACTATCTGGTTGATCTTGGAGAGCCAGGGAGATGGGGTCTCTCTCTTTGCTCAGCCATGATGATCTCACTTCTCTATCTTGGCCTGTAGTTTGATGAGAAGGGGCAGTTTCTTCTAGGATTTGGCAAAGTTAGCTGCTTCTGTTTGTATCCTCTCCTGCCACTGGATGGGAAGGACTGTTCACCCTCTGAGACAACAAAGACCCCGAGGAACTAGGAAAGTTCTAAGAATACTGCCCAGGACACTTTCCTACTCAGTCTGGCTCAGTTGGTGCTCAGTGTATACCTTTGTCCTCTCCTGAGGCTAGATGGGAGGGACTACTTCCTCCTTAGCAAACAAAGACCCTGAGGAGCTGGTGAAATCCCAGGAATGCTGCTGAGGCTCCTTTCCTTCCCAAGTTTCAGTGGATTGTCTGTGTTTCTGCTTTATGGTGGCCCACAAGGTAGATCTCACAACACACTCCTCTCTCTGCTGGCTGGGACAGTGTGGACTCCAGGGTATTCAGCAGAGTTCTTCCCTCTGTGCTGGTTAGTTCTCAGAAGGTTAATGAGCAGATAGGGGTGGAGAGGACCCTCACAGAGATTTATGCAAGTTGAATGAACTCATGGATCACAAGACACTTTTCTCACTGCTGGTTCATCAAGGGATCCCAGAGAGCTCTTCTCTGTCTGCTGACTGGGGCAGCTCAGGCACCTGGATGGTGCCCTGCATTGCTCTTCCTTCTCTGCTGGTTGGTTCTCAATGAAGGTAAATGGGTAGGTCTTGGGTGACTATTTTTTGATGAATGAATTATGTGTAAGTAATCCTTTTGTCCCTAATTCCCTAATATTACATAAATTGAAAGTATAATCCATTAACAGAAAAATCATACTACAATCATTTCAAACACAAAAACAAGTCTAGAGAATGATACAAGAGTTGGTTACTTACCTTTGTCACCTGTGAGTCCTAACTGAGTACACCTAGAAGCAGGGAGTGGAAGTACGAGGAAATCCTCCTTCCATCATACATTGCATGCTTCCCTTGGTCACGTAATCTCTTCTCCAAACAATTGGGTTTTCCCTATTTAAGTCAAGTCCCCAGAGGATACATTTACAAGGGAGTAACAACCCAAACACTTTTAATACAAAGTTGAACATTTTTCTGGGTAACTCCCATATGTCAAAGAATCTCTTTTTCTCAGCTTAACCAAAAACCTGCTCCCTGTTGCAAGCAACTTGCACAGGCCAGTGTTAAGGGATTTAGTTTTTAAGAAAAAGAGTAAAATGCCTTTCTGGTCATAACTATAAATGCATTGTGAAATGAGTGAGGGTTCTCATCTCAGCTTACTGTTGGAACTGAATCACAGCTGAACTTCCGTTGTGTTTCTGAGGCTGTAATTTGTATAGGAGGAGATTGCCTAGATTTCTCCCTCAAAGCCACTGAAGGATTTGAACAGCCAGAGAAACGTGGACTTTGTGTTAACTGCATTACTCCCTTCTAACGAAACAACAGAGCTCCCTAATACCCAGCTCAACTCAATTCATTGCTGTGGAGTAAAAACCAACCTATACAAAACCCATGATTGGGTTTTCAGAGGCTGTACACCTCACTAGAGGAGATTGCTCATCTTTCTGCCAAGAAGTAGTTGGTAGACTCGATCTTTTGGATTAGTAATACAGCCTCTTACCTCCTAAACTCTTAGCTCCCTCGCTAATACTTTGCACCAAAATATCAAGAGTATATTTCCTTGGACAGAAAGATTGCAATGTGCTAATGTATGTATACATACACCGGGTGTTTTTTTTATTGCCTACAATTAGAATATAAAAATTAAAAAAACAATAAACACTTTTAAGCCTCATTGACTACATTCACTAACAATTTTCAACATTTTTCTCTATCAATCCGCAAACATATTAAAATAAACCACAATTTGGGGAAGATAATTAAGTAGCAATTAAGACAAGCCCTACTGAACAATGTTTTCTTTGAAACCATACCCAATCTGAAAAGAGCCTTCTATATGTGCTCCAATCAGATCAAACCTGCTGAATTATTTTCAAGCAATACACAATTTGTACATAGTTTAACAGTAGTTTGCTTTCCAAAGATTCCTCATGACCTCCTTTGATTTCCTGTAATTACTGAGTACTTCTAGAACAGTAAGTCTGAATATACAGTACAACCCCTTCTGTAAGATTCCATTTAAGTATTTACAATTATGTGCTGCTTAACGACCATTCTGGCAACATCCAAACACATATATGACTAACTCCCAACCTTGTAAATTCTATTGTATTAATAATATAAGTTCTGATACATGCAGTATTCCTAAATAGCATTAAGACATGCATCCAAAACGTTTCTGTGATTACTATATTATTATGTTAAGGGTGCTTTAGTTTATCTGAAATTGTGTATTTGATGTTTTCTGTAGTTACAAAGTATAGCATACACTACCAACTATATACTAAGACAAACATTTAGAACTCTGGCAGTATAGTCTACAGGGAATTATACTGCTAATCCAAAGGTCACACCTGCCTGCTGATTCAAATACATCAGTGACTCCGAGGGAGAAAGATGGGAAATCACCTATGTGATTTACAGCATTACAAACTCAATGGAAGCTTAGCTATGAGTCAGTTCCAATCTGATGACAATAGGCTGAATTGAAGACAAATAATTAACTAGCAGATATTGGATATAAACCATACCTAACTTCTCTGATTTAAGGTATAAACTGTACTTACTGATACCTAAGCATACAGTTCATTCACAATCTAAAACTGCCTGTATATAATACAGTGTTCACGCAATCTCCTACTTCAAAGGCATATCATGGACATTAAGTAATGTAGAACTGTACTATAAAGAGATTTAGGTTTCCACATGAGGTAGAAAAATTGTAATCTCAACTCGGTGATGAAAGTGATAATTGCTATGATAAGCAAGGTTAAAATCATTATGGATTTTGCTATGCTGAAAAACTAAGCAATGTTTACATAAGGGTCACAAAGTCTTGGATATTTTTGTTGTTACAAAACATTGTATTTAGCTAAAATTTTTAATACAGAACTCGTTATGATAATCTATTAAGTATAAGTTTTCCATTAGTCAGACATTTCTTACATACTATATAACATATTCTGTTTTCCCATTCATCTGTTGGTAGACATTTAGGTTGTTTTCACCTTTGGGCTATTGTTTTAATAGTGCTGAAGTGAACACTAACACATCCTTTTTTAAAAAAAATTATATTGACTTGCTTACAAAGTTCATATACCTTGTGTTTCACGCTATCTTTCATTCACATTGTGTTTCATGCAATCATCCCCATTCATTTTGTTTTATAAAATTAATCACCATTGAAATATGACCGCCATTACTCTGGTTTTCCAGATCCCCACAAGATCATTCCCATTTCCTTTACTGCCTACCCCCCCCAACACACACACACCTCCACTCACCAAATAAATTGTGTAACTCTATGATTTCTTTTCTGTTCATCCTTACCCCTTGGTTCTTCCCCTCCCCTCTTTTAGAGCCTCATACATATTTTACTAGTTATCTATGTCTACAATAATGGCCTTATGCCGTATTTGAGCTTTAAAACTGAATTCGTTCACTCAGCATGATGTTCACTACTCTCTCCTAAGTTATATACTAATTTTAATATTGTGCCCCTGAGTTCTGCATAGTATTCCCTCATGAAGATGCACCCCAATTTCTCAATCCATTCAGTTGAGTTTGGACATTTGGGCTGCTTCAATGTTCTTGTGATAGGGCATAACTCTTCCTTTGAATATTGGTGTACAGATCTCCATTTGTGTCCCAGTTCTAATATTCTCAGGGTATATTCCTAGTAGTGGAATAGCTGGGTCATATGGAATTTCTATGTTCAGCTTTTAGAGGAAATGTCAAACTGCCTTCCAGAAGGGTTGTACCATTTTATGATCCCACCAACAGTGTATGAGAGTTCCTCTTTTTGGTTTTTGCAGCTGTGTAGTAGGTTTTGAGGTCAGGGAGTGCTATGCCTCCCACTTCATTCTTGTTGTTCAGAAGTGCTTTGCTTGTTCAAGGTCTCTTTACTCTCCAAATACACGTGCCAATTGCCTTTTCTATCACTTTGAAAAATGGATTTAGTACCATCTGTATTGGAATTGTGATTGATTTTTGTAGGATTGTCATTTTCACTATATTGAGTCTTCCTATCCATGAACAGGAAACATTTTCCCATTTCTTTAGGTCTTTTATTATTTCTCTCTGAAGTGTTTTTGTTGTTTTCTTTGTAAGGTTGTTTTGTATCTCTAGTTAGGTTTATTCCTAAGTATCTCAATTTGTGGCTGGCTATTGTAAATAGTATTGCTTTCTTAATTTTCCTTCTCTGTATTTTCTTTGTTAATGTAGAAGAATGCCACTGACTTTTGTATATTGATCTCGTCTCCTGCCACTCGACTAATTGGTCTACTAGCTCTAAAGAGATTTTTTTTGTTGAGTCCTTGGGTTTTTTGTGTACAATATCAAAACAACTGCATATAGTGACAGTTTCACCATCTCTTTGCCAGTTTTGGTGCCATTTGTTTCCTTCTCTTGCTTTATTTCCCTAGCACGTACTTCCAATAAAATATTTAACAGGAGTGGTGACAGTGGGCATCCTTGTCTGTTCTCTGATAACAAGGAGAATTCTTTTAGTCTTTCTCCATTGCAAATGATATTGTCTCAGGGGATTGCATATATAATTTTCACTATTTGATGAAATTCCCTTCTATTCCTATTTTGCTGAGTGTTTAAATAAGTAACGGATGTTGGATTTTGTCAAAGGCTTTTTCTGCATCGATTGCTAGGATCATGTGGTTCTTGTTATTTGCTTTGTTAATGTGATAAACTATGTTATTTGTTTCTCTTATGTTGAACCATCCTTACATACCTGTTATAAATCCCATTTGGTCATGGTGAGTTATTTATTTATATGCTGTTAGATTCTATTGGCTATGATTTTGTGAAGAATTTTTGCATCTATATTCCTAAAAGATAATGGTCTGCAGTCATTGTTTTTTCTTGTTAATATCATTGTCTAGTTTTGGTATTAGGGTTATGCTTGCTTCATAGAATGACTTTGAGAGTGTTCCTTCTTTTCTACTTTTTGAAATAATGGAATCAGTGATAGATCTTCTTGGATTGTTTGGTAGAATGCAGCTTTGAAACTATCTGGTCCAGGACTTTTTTTGGTAGGGAAGTCTTTTTATGACTGGCTCAATTTCTTATTTTGTGATGGTCTGTCCAAACATCCTACCATCTGTCCAGGTCAGTCAGGATAGGGCATAAATATCTAGGAATTTGTCCATAACGCCTAGGTTTTCAAATTTATCAGAATATAGCTCATAATATTCTCATATTATTGATTTAATGTCATCTGGTTCTGTTGTGATGCTATTTCTATCATTTTTTAATCAATTTATCTGTATCTTACCTTTTTTACTTTTGTTAAGTTTGCCAGTGGTTTGTCCATTTTATTGACCCTTTAGAAAGAAACTGTTCCTTGTCTTGTTGATAGTTTCAATTGTTTTTCTGTTTTCTATCTCATTTATTTCAGCTCTTGTCCTTATAATTTTCTTTCTTCTAGAGGCTGTGGGATTAGATAGTTGTACTTTTTCTATTTGATGGAGGAGTTGACTTAGATGATGAATTATACTTTTTTTTTCTATGTGTATGCCTATTACTATGAACTATGCCTGAGGATTGCCTCAGCTACATCTCAGAGGTTTTAGTATATTTTATTCTCATTTCTTCAAGGTACTTCTTATTTTATTCTTTATTTTTTCTGTCACCCAATTGTGTTTTACCAGGGTGTTAAGTGTCCACATGTGTGGTTTTGTAAGCTTTACCCTCATGTGATTAATTTCTAGATTTATGGCATTTTGGTCTGAGAAGATCATTTTATTTCAATTTTTTTTAATTTGTTGAAGCTTGTATTATGTCTTAATATATGATCGATTCCAGAGAATGTACCATGTGCACTTGAGAAAAAAGTGAATTTTTAGTTGGGTGCAGTACTTGGAATATATCCACAACGTTGAGTTGGCTGATTATATGGTTTAGATCTTCTACATTTTTGTTAAGTTTCTTTTAAGTTAACCTATCCTTTGATGAGAGTGGTGTGTTAAAGTCTTCTACCACTATTGTGATGCTTTCTAATTCTTTCTTCAATTTTGTTAACTGTTGTTTTACAAATTTTGCAAGTCTATACTTTGTTGCTCCCGCCAGAAATCCCGGGTACCTGTGAAAAACGCCTGTCTGTTGCTTAACTGAGGTGGCTGCCGCTTTCAAGCCTCCCTTCCGCCCAGGAGCACGCTTGTCAGAGTTTCCAAGGGCTTCCTCCCGCTGGAAATCCTGGGTACCTGTGAAAAACTGACAAGCATGCTCCTGGGCGCAAGGGAGGCTTGAAAGTGGCAGCCACCTCAGATAAGCAACGAACAGGTGTTTTCCACAGGTACCCGGGATTTCCGGTGGCCCTCGGGCCAGAAGGGGAAACACAATCTACACAGAAGTTCTACAGGACACGTCACCTTCCCTTGGAGACAGCACAACTAAACTTAAGAGACA
>NW_006399823.1:14280250-14293112 GCF_000299155.1 Elephantulus edwardii | reverse complement strand
AGGGGAAGACCCTCTATGAGATGGATTGATTTGGTGACTGGGGTAATCGGGATAGGTGTGTCAGAGGTGGTGCGGTTGGCGCAGGATAGAGCAGGGTTTAGGGCTGTTGTGCATAGGGTCGCTATGAGTCGGAAACGACTCGACAGCACGTAACAGCAACAACAACATACTTTGTTGCATGAATGTTGACCAAAATTATGTCTTTTTCATCTATTGTGCCTTTAATCATTACATAGTTCCCTTCCTTATCTTTTATGGTGGCTTTTAACGAGAAATCTATTTTATCAGAGATTAGTATTACCATTCCTGGTTTTGTTCAGATGGTATTTGCTTGGTATATTTTTTTTCCCCTCAGTCTTTGATTGTGAGTCTATCTTTGTTTCTTAGATGTGTCTCTTGTAGGCAACTTATTGACATGCTTTAGATTCAGGGTTTTTTACCTTTTTTTTTATTCTGCTACACTTTTTCTCTTAATTGGCACATTTAGTCCATACACATTTAGTGTGACTATTGACAGGGCAGATTTTATCGTTGCTGTTTTTCTGTTGTTTATGGTTATTATGGTCTATCCACTCTCTTTTGGTCTCTGTGTGAAAGACTTCCCTTTAAATTTCTTGTAGATTTGCTTTTGTTTTCACAGATCCCTTAAGTTTCTTCTTTTCTGTGAATGACTTAATTTCTCCTTCATATTTGATGGACAGCTTTGATGAGTACAGGACTGTTAGTGGACAATAATTTTTGTTCAAGTTTTTGTATATACTATCCCTTTAACTTCTAGCTCTCACAGTTTCTGTTGAGAAATCCGAACTTTACCTAATTGTTTCCCCTTTGTAGGTGACTTTGTTTTCCCCATGCTGCTTTTGGTATTCTATCCTTATCTTTTAATTTGGAGAATTTGACTATGATATGTCTTGATGTTTTTCTTTTGGGGTCTAATGTATTTGATGTTCACTGAGCATCTTGCATATTAATTTCTCCATTCTTCATAGTACCTGAAAAGTTTTCTTCTAGTACCTCTTCCACAGTTTTCTCAGTGACTTCCCTGTCCCTCTTATGTTCTGGAATTCGAATCATATGTATATTGTTCATTTTGATATCATCCTACATGACTCTGATGTTTTCTTCATTTTCTTTATGTCTCATCGCTGGGTTTTCTTCTAATATATTTCTACTGATACTCTTGTCTGCCAGCTCACTGACTCTCTGTCCCAGATTTTCTGTTCTACTTTTTTGTGCCTCCAGCATGTTGACACTTCTACCATTTTTATATTAATATTCCAGATTGCATTTTATGCATTTCTGTTCTTCCCAGTACTGTGTTGGCTGTACATATCTGTCTTGTGAAGATTTTTTGTAATGCTTGTACTTCTTTAGCTATGGTTCCAATTCTTCTATCTTTTGCATTTTCTTCTGTAGTTGTTCAAGTTGCTCCTCATTTATGTATTTCTTCTTGTTTCCT
Organism: Elephantulus edwardii; assembly: GCF_000299155.1. NCBI lineage: Eukaryota > Metazoa > Chordata > Mammalia > Macroscelidea > Macroscelididae > Elephantulus > Elephantulus edwardii. The sequence goes on along the minus strand of NW_006399823.1, from coordinate 14,291,653 downwards.
GTTTCTGGCGTATTGACTTTCTTAATAGCTTTCATTATTTCTTCCATCATTTGCACTTTCTTCTATAGCTGTTCAAATAGCTAGGCATCAACATATTTCTTCTAGTTCTCTGTATGTGAGGTATTTATTGGGTCTGCAATATGCTCTGCTTTTTTCAGAAGAAAGACTAGTTTGTTTTTCCATGATGTTTGAGGCAGCCTGCTGCTTTCTTGACATTATGTGAATCTTATTTGTAGATGTTAGCCTGTTATAAGTGTATAATGTCCAAAGGGAGAGCAGTGTTCTGTGAAGAACCTAGATATTCATTCTCCCCTTTTGCCTGAGGCCCAAATCAGAGTGAATATTGTTCTCTATAAACTGTGACTGGTCCATATATGTTCCCCTTTGGCTTAAGAAATACCAAGCCTTCTCTGTATGTTGCAGTTAGGAGAGTTCAAGTGCAGCAGCATTGGTCCTAAAGTACAGGGATGTATTATTCTCCCAAAACTGTACACAGTCCATATCTGTTACCCTTTGGCTTTGGAAATCCCAAGCCTTCTCCACATGTTGCAATCAAGAAAATTCAAGCACATCAGTACCTAGGTCCTGGGTTCTAGGTCCTGATGTCTATATACTTTTTGTGTGTTCTTGTTTTTAATTCTTCTAAGTATTTACCTAGGAATGGGACTAGGCTTTATATATATGACACAGATATTTATACCTTTACCAGATATATTGTGGTAAGAAGTAGTTGCTATTTGTTGTTGTTATGTGTTGTCAAATTGAATCTGACTGATAGTGACCCTGTGTACAACAGCTCTGAACCCTGCTTTATCTTGAGTCAATTTCATCATCTCTGACATGCCTACCTCATTACCGTAGTCACTGAGTCATTCTATCTCATCCAGGGTCTTCTTCTCTTACACTGTCCCTCCACCCTTCCCAAGCATAATGTCTATCTTCAAAGACTGGTCTCTTCTTGTAATATACATAAAGTATGTCAGATGGAGCTTCAAAATCCTTGTTTCCAAGAAGAATCCTGGTTTCACCATCTCTTGGATGGATCAGTTTGTACTCTTAGTAGTCCATGATACATTCAGTACTCTTCTCCAGCACCACAACTCAAAGGCATTGATTCTTCTTCTTCTATCATTATTAGTCATTGTCTAGTTCTCTGGCGCATAGCAAATAATTGTGAAGACCATGGCCTGGATCACGTGGCACAAAGTACAAATCCACAAACTGTTCTGCAGAAGAAAACGAACAGTTTCCTCTTGTGCAAGTAAATAGCTTCTGAAAACCCACTGGAGGGTCAGCTATGGGTCATTTCCCACTCAATGGTACACAACAATTAACATCACAATGTAACTATAAAAATACAAACAACCCTTTTAAATTCTTAAATATGTACAAGCATGAGAAAGCAGGAAAAGCTGAGATGCGTCCAAGATCTTTTTCTTTGTTAATAATGGCTATGCAATTTATTTGAGTCACAGCTACTCCATGTGTATAAAGCAGAACTACTCTTAAGGGTTTTCAAGACAGTAATATTTCAGAATAGATAAATAATTTTGTCTTTTGGGTGTGTGTGTGTATGTGTGAAGGCACTTCTGGATGATGTCTGATTAGCCACCTTTCAGTTAGTAGTTGAACACTACTGTCTGTATCATTTTTTTCAACAATGCTAAATATAAATCACATAACTTTTAGCCATATCGTTGTTGATGGTGATGACAGAGTAAAAGAATAAATTCAATGGAGAAAATGTATATTGTATCAGAGTATAGTTCTTCATGAATAACTCTACTGGCATGACGGTAAAGCATTTGACTGCCAATTGAAAGTCTGATGGGTCAAACCTACTCTGAGTGTGAGAGATAGACCATAAAATCTGCTTTTAGAAAGATTACAATCTAGAAAATTCTGTTGAAAAGTTCTACTCTGTCACATGAAGTCCTTATAAGTCAGAAAATCAGCTGGGGAAAATATAACAGTATAGTTCTTATATTCCATGTACAGTTATTGTACATTGTCTATCAGTTGCAACAATCTCCCTTAAAGAGTCCCATATATTCTAATACACACTTCACCACAAGACCCACATTCTCTAGCTCCTGAGAACAGACTAATTGAGAGGGTGTGCTGTATTACAAAGTATGATTTGCCTAAAAAGGAGATTGCCATCTTACTCATTAATTTTACATTACCATACTGTGCTTCTATTGATGTTATCACAATGCTTTCTGCAGCTACTTACTGCGATTGCAAAAATACACAGATTGCTCTGTCATTAAGAAGGGTGAAGAATTTTTTGAGTGATGCAAGAAAAAGAAAACTTTTATGATCATTTTCTCTGATCATTTTCCATGATTACAGTATGTGTTTATATGTCAACAGCCATGTGCAATATACATTAATGCGTTGGAGCTCCTTGACTGTGCTTATACTGTTGAACTGTTTAAGATAATGTACTCTCCTGCAGAATATTGCTTTGATGGCACATAAACAAAAGAGTCTATTTATAGTGTTGCAAAGATGCAACTCTTTCTCAAATTTCTCTCTTAATTTAAATAATAGAAAAATGCACAGGAAAAGATGTTCTTAGTAGAGCTATTAACGTAGTTGTGAGCATACAGAATTTAGTAAAGGAGCCCTAGTGACACAATGAGTAAGCATTCAATTGCTACATAAAGATTTATCATTCAAACACATCCAGTGGCTTCATGAGAGTGACTTTTTCCTATAATGATTACAATCCAGGGAGCCCTTTGGTCTGGTTCTACTCCGCCAAGTAGGATCGCTCTAAGTTGAATAGGAATCGACTTGCTGGTGTCCCATAACAAAACATCATAGATATCAATGTACCAGAAGAAAGAATAAAAAATATCCACTTAGATAACTCTTTGGAAACAAAGACAATGCCATGCAGGGGGGCACAGGGAGGAGCAGATGCACTCAGGATTGAGGAGGAGGTTTCCAATCAACACTTGATCATTTGCTCATAAAACTCTGTGGCCAAATGTACCACGTTAATTTGCTAAGCATAAAGTTTTTAGTTGAAAGGTATTTTTAACATACTTTTAAAACCATCTTTAAAAGCTATTATTTTTTAAGAAATAAGTATTGGCAATTTGACTGTCCAGTAGCTATGCCCTTTTATTAATATTGTTTTCATTCCCTTTCTCGTCTCCTATTGGCTATAGTCTGGTGCAAGTTTATTTAGAACAACTATGAGATATCATCTCAACCCTGTAACAATAGCAAAGTTCAACAGAGAAGCAAACAATAAATGCTGGCAAAGTTGTGGAGAAATTGGTGGGAGTTTTAAATGGTTGCAACCACTCTGGAAGGCAGTTGGGACTTTCTAAAAAAATTGGAAATAGAAATAACATTTTACCCAGCAATTCCACTTCTATATATATACCCTAAGACCTCCAGAACTGCCACACAAATAGATATATACACACCCATGTATACTGCTGCATTGGTCACAGTAGCAAAGAGATGGAAACAACCCAAGTGCCCATCAACAAATGAATGAATAGAGAAGCTATGGGATATACACATAATGGAATACTACACAGCACCAAAAAAACCCTCATAAGATAAGGAACTCATAAGATATTATACAAAATGGGTGACTCTGGAGTACATTATGCTTAGTGAACTATCTCAGTCACAAAAAACCAAATAGTGCATAATGCCACTGTTGTAAAGTGGGACTGAAATGGGAGTTGGTGGGGGGGGGGACTAAGAGGGGCTAAATAATGGACACTGCATTTAAATAGATGAGGAAAAGAACTGTTTAAAAGGACTATGTGATTAGTTATTATCTGCTTGACAGCAGTCCAGAATAAGAGGTGCATAACAAAGTGAACGGTGGGGCAGGGGGAGAGAGGAAATTGTGCAACAATAAAAGAATCTTTTTAAAGAGAAAAGTGAACTTGAGAGTGTAGTGAGGAAAATGTGCAACAATGAACAAATGGAAATGCAAGTTTTCTGTAAACTTTTGTTAAAATATCAATAAAAAATATATTTTTTAAAAAGCCTGACCTCCCTTAAACATACAGTAGACATATAAGAAAAATTAGACCCCTAACATGTCTTCCTTAAAGTTTAAAATTTTATCTGATAAATAAAAATGCTTAGAGCTCGTCCAACTCTTTTGGAAAAACCCTAACCATATTAATTCCTATTACAAAAAGATTCTTATCATTTCATTTTCTAGTCTCCAAAACTCTAAAGCTAATTATGTATTTTTAAGCCTACCCATTTGAAGCAATCCTGTCCACTCTATGAGCTCCTAGTATTAATCTAATAAGTATCTTTCTTTGATTTATTATTCAGTATAAGCAAAATTATGCCAAATTAACAATAAATTCAACAAACTTATCAAAGTTTCATTTTCATTCACATTCTGTAATGGTGGGAAGGTTATGTCAGGTGGAAGCCCAGCTGGGAAAAAAAATTAATCTTAATGTAGGTTTTTATGCCTGTGTTATTGTGTGCCATGGAGTCGGAACCAACCCATACCTGGCCCTCCAGTGTGTTTTTAGAGGCAGTAAATCACAGAGGAGGAGATTGTTCCTTTTTTCTCCCATAGAGCATCTGATAGATTCAAACCACTTGCCTTTGGGATTGCAGAGTAGCTTCTCACCACTAGGACACCAGCACTTCCTATAATTATAGGTACAGGGGGGATAAAATATGTTGAATATCATTTTTACTGCTCAGAACTGGTACATTATTTTTGCTTCCTTGGCCAAATAAAATGTCACTAAGGTAGGGAAGTATAATTATTCCTCAAGAAGAGATAGAAAATATTTGAGACTACAAATAGTGTCTGACTACTATACACAATCAGAGAAGTTTCTTGTTGTCTATAATTAAATAATCCTTGTTGTGATGTATCATAGAGTTGTGTCTCATAGCTGACTCTCCAGTTTTCAGGTGGGAAGAGTTTGCCCATCTTTCTTCCACAGAGTAGCTGGTGGACCTGAACCAGCTATCTTTCGATTAACAGCACAATCCCTTACCACTAAACAGCCATGCTCTTAGATTGACAGCACAGTTCCTTACTACTAGGCCACTAGAGCTCTACTAAGCTATCAAAATTCCTTAAATAAGTCTAGTGGTTATTTTTTTTCTTTTAGAGTTCTGTAGTTTGTATTACATCTAAAAAGACTTTCCTAGTACCTGTTACAAAAGTATTTCTTAAAACTGTCCTCTAATTTGTTTAGAGTTATTAATCCAAATTTTCCAAATTGCTTGTGTACTCTGGAGGAAGGGGGGTAATTATGCCTACATTATAAGGGAGCTGCACTAGCCTAGTGGTAAAAACTACCTTGCAACCCTGAAGACACTGATTGGAATCCAGCTGCTGCCTCTCAGGAAGATGGACAGTCTCCTCCCTTGAGATTAACTGCTTTTGAAAACCCACCAGAAAGTCAGCTATGGGTCTGTTTTGACTGGATGGTACAAAACACCAACTATATTATAAGGCACCAAATTGACAATGCTATGGTATATCAGGTCATTATGATTTGCAGGCGACTTGACCACACATAACAAACACCGTCACATGCTTTTAAAAAAAAATCCACATGGTCTGCAACAACAACAACAAAATAATCCTTGAACTAACTTGTTTCAACAATCAGCATAAAACTCTGTTGAGTATGCATGATGAAGAAATGGTTTCTACCAATTTTGCTCTAAAATGGTTCATACTTAAATTTTGATGCTTGTTTCACAATAAATGCTATCATTATAACTGAACAAATGAAAAGATGTCATGAAAGAAAATGTAATGATCAGAAAACAAATAATACAACAAATTAGATTTTATTTTTAGATTACTCTTTCATCGCTAGCATGTTATGATTAAAATACTTCTAGTTTTTACTTGAACACATTCTTCAATGATTTAATCTCAATTAAGATGCCAAACAAAATCTACTATACATAAAAAAAGATAATGAATTAGTCTGTCTTGGAGCATTTTTGTACACTTGGAGTTTGAGTCTCTTCAGAGAGTTTTATTGTACTGTATGTGATCATTAAAGTAAAGCAAATTTAACACAGATAAATATGCCTACATGAGTAAAATTTGTCTTCCCTGAATCTGTAAACTTAATTCTCATGTAAAAATGAAATTATGGTATTTCTTCCTAAACGTTTGTATTTAAGTTATTGAGATAAACATGTATTAATTTATTAGATACGTCCATTCATTTTGCATCAGGTAAGTCCACACTGCTTAAGAAGGAAAATTGATGTGAAAGAATTTCATACCCTTTCATCCTTCTTTTCACGTAATATTCAAGTGTGTAAATGATGGCATAATATGTAAAATTGATCTCTGGTATCCAAAGATATTTCTTGAATACTTCTATCATTTATTTGTTTCTAATACTGCTGCAATGTTGAACTGCTTGATAAACAGTATTTGATAGTATATTTTTGTTGGGTTTTCAAAATAATTTCTTAAAAATTTATGAATAACCTCTTAATGACTGGTAGAGATCTGTTCATATCTTTGCATTTACTTTGGCATCTTGGAGAGTTTGACCTATCTGACAAAGATGTCACACTATATTATGCTGCATAACCAACATAAATACTTATTCTAGTGTTTGTCTTTTGTTGTCTTTGATATCTCCTTTCTATTTGATATCTCCTTTCTATTTGTGATCTACAGTGATCTTTTCTAAGGCATTTAGAATCTTAGAGCAAGTCCAAGATTGCTCTTGTTGCTACACTATGTACATTCCAACACATATTAGAAAGACATTTTAATACTCAATTATCATTCAAGGAAGCTCTTGTAGCCTAAGAGTTGCTCTACCAACTAGCAGATCCACTAGCTACTCTGTGTGAGAGAAAGATGGACACACACACCCCTCTCGATTTGGGGCTGACAAGTCTGAAAACAAATAAATACAGGGTCACCTCAATGGGTAATATGGTAGCAGCTCCCTCCTCATTTTCTCCATTAGGTTTGCACCTTAGATACTGATTCGGGCTACAGAACCTCCTGCAGTGAAGAATGATTTGTCAGCAACTTTCATTAGGCAGACTGCACTGCCTTGCTTTGCAGAATGTAAAGAAGATTTGAAGCTTCTATTGAAGAGTAAAGATTACAGGCTTCAATATGGGTTACATCTCAACATAAAAGAAAAACAAACAAAAAAAAACACCAAAAACAACCCCCCCAAAAATCTCTCATCTTTGACCAATAGGCAATATGAGAGATGGAGAAAAGATTGAGCTTACAAACAATTCATTTTACTTGGATCCACAAATAACATGAATAGTAGGAATCATCAAGAAATCAAAAGGCCTGGTGCATTTAGAAACCTCTCCAAAGCACTAAAGAGCGACAACGTCAGTTTAAGGACTAAGCTATATCTGATTCAAACCATACTATTTTCAACTGCTTTCTGTGAATCTGAATGTTGGGTAATGAATAAAGAGGGCAAAAACATATAGGGACATCTGATGGCCTAGTGGTAAGAAACTGCATTGCAATCCCAAAGGCATGCAATTCAAACACATCAGCTGTTCCACAGGTTGTTGTTGTTGTTGTTATGTGCCGTCGTCAAGTCGTTTGTGACTCACAGTGACCCTATGTACAACAGCCCTAAACCCTGTTCTATCCTGTGCCAATCGCCTTGCCTCTGACACACCCATCCCTATTACCCCACTGAATCAATCCACCTCATAGAGGGTCTTCCCCTCCTGCGCTGTCCCTCCACCCTACCAAACATGATGTCCTTCTCCAAGGACCGGTCTCTCCTTACAACGTGTCCAAAGTATGTCAGACGAAGCCCCAGATACCTTGCCTCCAAGGAGTAGCCTGGTTTAACCCTCTCCAGGATGAATCTGTTTGTTTTCTTGGCAGTCCAGGGTAGATTCAATACTCTTCTCCAGCACCACAGCTCAAAGGCATCAATTCTCCTTCTATCCTCCTTAGTATTGTCCAACTCTCTGATGCATAACAAGTGATTGCAAAGACCATGGCCTGTATCAGGCACACCTTAGTCTCCAGAGAGACACCATTGCTCTTGAGTACTTTAGAGAGGTCCCTAACAGCAGACTTTCCCATCGCAATACGTTTTTTTATTTCCTGGCTGCTGGTGTCAAGAGTGTTGACTGTGGAGCTGAGCAAACTGAAGCTCTGAACAATCTCAATCTCTTCGCCATCCATCCTGATGCTGCCAACTGGTCCAGTGGTGAGTATCTTTGTCTTCTTGACATTGAGCCTCAGTCCACAGGAGGATGGGCAATCTCCTCCCATGTGATTATCTGCCTCTCAAAACCTGCTGGAGGGTCAGCCATGGGTTGGTTCCCACTCACTGGTACTCAATGACAAAAAAATAATATACACCTTTTAATTGTGGTATTGGACAATAATATTGAATATCCCATGAAGTACCAAAAGAGCAAACAGATCTATCTTGGAGAAAGTACGAGAACTGTTTATTAAAGGTCTGGTTGTGAAAGTACATCTCGCACACATTTTGGGTATGTTGTCAGGAACGGTCAGTCCTTGGAAAAAGACATAATGCTGAGAAAAGGATGGAGCTAGCAAAATAGAGGAAAACCCTCAATGATCTGAAATGACAATGTGACTACAACAATGAACTTGAATATGACAGAGATTGTGAAGATGGAAAAGGATAGGGCAGGGTTCAGATCTGTTGTTCATAAGTTCACTAGAAGCCATAGACACTACCTAAGAACTATAGCAGAACCTTGTTTGTTTACCGTAAGAAAATTCCACCATGAATTGTCAAATGGTCCACTGTAATACTGACAATCACTGGATCCTCTTTTGATTCAATAATTACATTATAAGAAAAATTGCCCCACAAATTAAGACCTATATTTCATTTATTTATAGTTTCCATTTGTTTTTGTTGTTGATTGCCTCCGAGTCAAGCATGACTCATAGTGAGTGACCCTATAAACAAAAGACCTTGAAGCCTCTCTACAACTATTCACATTTATCATTTAATACACCATTATTACTTTCCTACAGCAAAGAAGGGATGCAGAATTTGAAGCAAATTCAATTCTATTTAATCACATTTCAACAACAACAATTAGTAATTTCAGCCTTACCTACACTTTTACAGTGATTTTCACCCATTAAATTTGATTGTTTAACAGAAGATGCTTTTTATCCATAATAGTTCCTTCTGTTTTGACATAACTAATAAATTGCTTTAATCATTACAGTTTTATCATATTTATTTATTTGATACTAATCAGTATGGCTGAGAATCGATTCAAGGACAGTGAATTTGTCCTTCCAGTTGTTTTGTTTTTTTACATGTCCTTTGTTAGTCTTTAACAATTTTTTACGTCAATTTTTCCTTTAGTATTCAACCAAAAAAGTACATACAAATGCAAAAAATGTATCTGATAGGTAAATAATTTACAGATATATAAGGCAAAAGTCTACATAACCAAGACTCACTTTCTAGCCATTAAACAGTTACTTGTGCAAATTATTAATTACACTTTTGATGCATTCAGTGATGAAGTATGAGACCCTAAGTCCAAATAGGAGGGTAAATACTTAAGTTGTCCTTGAAATCAGTGATATTAAAGTGCTTGTTGAAGGACAAGAAGGAAGTAACTGAGTGAAGAGAAAGTTAAAGGTATCTATAAAGAAGATTTTTTTGTTGTTGTTGTAGTGTACAAGGGAGTCAGAACTAACCCTCCTGTGGGTTTTCAGAGCCAATCTATCGCATGGGAGGAGACTGCATATCTTCTTCCCACAGCAGTTGTGAACCGTATGCCTCTTGGTTGACATGCAACTGCTTACTATTAAGCTGCGAAGGAAAAGATATACAGGTATTCAGGGAGCGCTGGTGGCCTAGTGGTAAGAAGCTGCACTGCAATCCCAAAGGCATGCAGTTTGAATCCACTAACTGCTATCTAGGAGATGGTTGGGCAATGTCCTCCTGTGCTATTAATTGCTTCTGAAAACCTATTGGAAAGTGAGCTATGTTCTGACTACATAGTTCACAATAACACAACAAAGCCAATGTAAAGAGAGAGTTTGTAAATGTAAAGAGAGGCAATGTAAAGAGAGGCACAAGTAGCATGAGATGGAGTTAACTGGAGCAATGCAATGTGGAATCTTACAGAACATAATTAGAAATTAATTTTTTAAATAGTATAAAGCAGCTATAGAAGGATTTTTAGCAGTGTGACTACAAAAATCACATACTTCTCTTATTATTGTATCGTTACTGTTTTTAAAAGAGGTTGTGTAGTTCGAGTGGTATTAGTCGAAAAGGAGAAACTAGAAGACAATCTGAGACATGCTAATTGCCTGGATGACAGAAGAGTTGAAATCATGTGAGGAAACACTGAGAATATTTAGGAGGTAAAAGCAAATGGATTTTATATCAGATGAGTTTTCCCAAATAAGTTCAGAATTCAAAACCTATTGTGATTGTAATTAATTTCCATCAGTATGTTTATGCAGAATTGATACTCTATACAATGCTTATTTTCTAACCAGCAACACGATTTGTTTGTTTTTTACATTTTTATATTCCTTTATATCCTCAACAGTATTTAGTTGTCTTTTTTGTGAAGATCACAGATAGATACTTGGAAAGCCAACCTCACACACAAAAATTCTGTTTCCTGGTTACTGTGAGTGAGAGAAAGATTCTGATTTAAGGGAGCTCTGGTGTTCTGTTGTTGTTGTTGTTGTTAGGTGCCGTTGAGTCATAGACAACTCATAGCAACCCTATGAACTAAAGACCTGAGCACTGTTCATAGTTTCTGGAGGCAAGCCATTTCGGAAGTGGATGCCACTCCTGTTTCAAGCTTGTTTTAATCAAGAAGCTCCACCAAACATTGTCCACCATGAGTAACCATTATCATATTTGGCACATCAGTGTCACAGTGTTTAGCATCACAGCAACCACAGGTTACCCCTGTACAGAAATGCACAGACTGGTGCTATACCACCCAGCAGAATGTTTGGGGGGGCGGGGGAGGAGAACAATTTTAAAAAGGTCTGAAGGCCATAGGTTAAAATCGCCCACCTTGGGCTTGGTAGGCATAACTGTCTCTCTACTAGACCAATGTAGCTCTCTCTATGTGGACATGGTTATTATTTTTTGGTATCATTGAGTCATAGATGACTCATAGTGACCCTACAAATAAAAGACCTGAGCACTGTTCGTATCATTGGTGATATGTTGTTGTTGTTGTTGTTGTTATGTGCCGTCAAGTCGCTTGCGACTCATAGCGACCCTGTGAACAAAATCCATAAACTCTGCTCTGTCCTGTGCCAATCGCACTGTCTCTGACACTCCCACACCGATTACCCCAGTCACTGAATCAATCCACCTCATAGAGGGCCTTCCCTTCCTGCGCTGTCCCTCCACCCTC
>NW_006399823.1:14266808-14275815 GCF_000299155.1 Elephantulus edwardii | reverse complement strand
TCCGTCTAACATACTTCGGACATGTTGTGAGGAGAGACCGGTCCTTGGAGAAGGACATCATGCTTGGGAGGGTGGAGGGACAGCGCAGGAGGGGAAGGCCCTCTATGAGGTGGATTGATTCAGTGATTGGGGTAATCGGTGTGGGAGTGTCAGTGACAGTGTGATTGGCACAGGACAGAGCAGAATTTAGGGCTGTTGTACATAGGGTCGCTATGAGTCGTAAGCAACTTGACGGCACATAACAAGAACAACAACTACCCAAGGTTCACAAAGGAGGAAAAATAAATGTAAGCAGACCCTAGTTATTGCAAAATGGAATGTGAGAAGCATGAATGTAGGAAAACTGGACATTGTTAAGAAAGAAATGGAATGCATTAATATTGATATATTAGATATTAGCAAAATGAGATGGATTGGCATGGGACATTTTGAATCAGATGATCATATGATTTATACTGGAGATGAAAAGGTGAGAAATCAACAGGATCATTTTAATAGTTAAAAATTCCATTTCTAGGTCCATCTTTAAATACAATATTGTCAGTGACAGGAGAATATCCATTCACATACAAGGAAGGTATGTAAGTAGGAACAATAATCTTGTCTATTTATTATGCAAACACGGCGAAGACTTTATTGTACATGAAAATTTCTACATCCACCCTACTATCTTAGAACTAAATAAAAACACCTTACCCTCCTTTACCTAACACTATTTTAGATATGTATCAAAGCAATCAGTTCACAGTAGAAAATGTAACATAAGTTGAATGGATGTGCTAGAAAAATACACACTTCCACCAATGCTCAGGAAACCTGTGGGTAATTTTGTCCGAACTATAGCACTTCAAAAAATATATATGTGGGCACCACAGAGTCTCAAAAAAAAAAAAGCAACTTTTATATACAAAGGAGTATGCTTTTGAAAGCATTAGCCATCTGTAGCAATGCTGTAACAGTAGCCCCCGTCTTTATTTCCTAGTGGCTTCCCCATGGTGCAAGTTCCTGCAATTACAGTGGGAACTCAAATCATTTCACATACAGAAAGCCACAAAACATGAATATACATATAGACAATAAGGATAACCAAATACATTGCTTGAATAAAGCTATTTTTATTGCCACTCATTAAATTGCTATGTTTGAAATGTCTCAAACAAATGCTTTGGAACAGTGTCATGCCAAACGTACCCACACAAACAGAAAGGCAGCTCAGCTTTAAAAAAAAACAAAGTGCTAACAGCCACCATGCTCTGATTGGAGCCACATGGTATGCTGGGATGCCATGTGCTGCCTTTTCCAACAAGATTAACTTGCAACATTTCCTCTAAGGGCCCTCCTCTCCCATTTCCTTTCCCTCTTCTTACTTGGAATAAATACAGTATAAGAAATTTGAGTATTCTTATATATTTCCCCCCAAGGATAACTCCAATTATCTTTAATTTTTTAAGCATTTTTTAGTGTACTTTTAGTGAAAGTTTGTAAAGCATATTGGGTTTTCATTCAATCATTCATATGCATTTTGTTTTGTAATATTAATTACAATTACAATATCTGATAATACTCTTACTTCAGGTTTTCCTTTGCTTAACCCATCTTAATAAAAGTGTCTTATTGATTTGTTAATTTTTATTGCATTCTCCCTTCCATCCCATCCTTTGTAACCAAGGATTATTCTCGCTGCATGTAAATCGTCTTTGTTGTTGTTGTTGCAGTTGTCATTGTTATGTGCCGTAGAGTCAGAGCCAACCCGTAGCTGATGCTTCAGTGGGTTTTCAGAGGCTGTAAATTGGAAGGAAGGAGATTTCCCATCTTTATACTATGGAGCAGCTGGTGGACTCAATCTTTTAGGTTGAAAGGGCAGCTCCTTACCACTAGGCCACTAGAGCTCATTCTGTACTATTTATCCAAAGATAAAGGACACCCAAAACAAGTATAATCAAGGGTTTATTGAATCCCTCTGAAAAGAAACATGTGTTTTGTTCTTTAATCCCTGGGTGGTTGACTTTATATTTGATCTGCTCAAACATAAATCCACCTACTTACCAATTATTATCAGTTTCTTTTAAAAGGAGCTCTGGTGGCCTACTGGCAAGAAGCTGTGCTGTAATCCCAAAGGCACATGGTTCAAGGCCACCAACTGCTCTTCGAGAGGATGAGCAATCTCCTCCCAAGTGATTAAGTGCCTCTGAAAACCCACTGGAGGGTCATCTATGGGTCGGTTCTAACTCTATGGTATACAACAACAACATCAGTTTCTATTAAAATATAAGTTGATTATTTCCCACCTCATAAGGCACACGGTTTGAATTGACGCTCTGTGAGAGAAGCAAGCAATCTGAAAACCCACCGAAGTGTCAGCTATGGGTAGGTCCTTTACTCAAGTGTTCAATAACAACAAACAATAATAACAGAATAGACAGCATTGAGTGGATACCTGCAGCTGGAAGCTTAGGGTTACTTCCATCAATAAGAGTACTTGGGCAAAGGTGATCCTCTACATGAAGATGGAAAATAAAGGAAGCCTAGAATTCTTTTCAGTTGAAACAGTTTAGCATATCAAAACCTTGACCTTTGAGGAAAGTCCTGTTGTTTATCACCATTGCGTTGGAACTAACTCATAACTGACCCTCCAGTGAGTTTTTAGAGACAGTAAACTGTACAGAAGGAAATTGCCCGTATTTCTCCCCAGAGCAGCTCATGGATTGGAACCACATGCTTTTGAGTTGACAGTACAGGTTTTTACCATTAGGCCACTAGAGCTCCCAAAGGAAGTCCTGATGTGAAAATTATTAACAAGCTTTACTGCTAATCAAAACTAACATTCATATCATCCAAAGGTGGTTCGCAAGAAAGGCCTGGTGAGCTACTTCCAAATAATCAACCATGGAAAACCCTATGGAACACAATTCTACAGGCACAAATGGGGTTCTCATGACTTGGGACTTTATTTCACAGCATTTGCTTTACTGGTTAGAATTATGGGAAAAGGAGGAAATAATGAAAATACATTTTTATACATTAATTAACTCATACATAAAGCTTGATTAGCTTGTCCAAGATCACATCCTAGGTGGTGGACTGAATAAGTTTTAAGGTGTAACTGACTCCAAAGACTGTCATAGCCTTCTACTTGCAATTTTGATCTCTACTCAAAGGAGGACTTCACTTTACCATCAGAAATGAACACATTTCCCATAAAACTAAAAAATTATTAACTTTATTGACTGTTAGACTTGTAGTACTTGTTAACAATCTTAAAACTGACCCCAAAACATCACATGGTTTTACACTATTCCCATGATTGGTGATAGATTGTTCTGTTATGCACCAATTAGCGTTACATAAAAATAGTGTTTTATTAAAACCAGAATAAAAAACTTTGCATTTTACTTGACTTCAGCAGAGAACATTCCAGTAGGCTTCATTACGGTCGAGCCTCCTAGGGGCCACTCTGTAGACCATCATGACACTCCTGTAAGCTTATTATAGTTGAGAATCACTACCAGAGGAAAACCAGGACATCCATTTGGATGCCCTGTGACTTGATAGTATTTGCTGCAAATGAGCATTCCATAACAATGGTGCCCGCTCCAACAGCTAATGGCTGTGGGTCTCAAAGCCCTGAGCTGCCATATGCATGTACCATATATGCAAAGACTCACAGGAGCCCAGGTTACATTTGCACCTCAATTCTCACCACATTGCATCCCTGGCCTCTGGCCTCACTTAAATGCCTGGCCCTTTCCTGTACTTCAAGGGTGGCTAGAAGCTGCTCATCTGTTGCAAAAGAGAAACCAAGGACAGCTACTCTAAGCCAAGAAAACATATGGTCCAATTTCCTGAAAGAAAACATGGAGGGGAAGGGTTGAAAGGGGCCTCAATTTATTTTCAGAGGAAACGGGGACTGAACAGGGTAGGGAGTTGGTGAAATTGCTCTAAAGAACAATTTTAAAAGACAGGTGTGCTAGACCAGGTGTGTTGTTTCCTGAAACAAAATCATGTTGGGTTTTTTTTAAAAAAAAAACAAAACAAAACAAAACAAAAAAAAACAGTAAAGGAAATGTATGTCAATGTGTCTTTCTCCCAGACACCTTGACATGGGTAGTGATAAAATTGAACACCCACTCCACCACCACTTTTCACCACCTGCCTCAAGTCCTCACAGTTAGAAGCAGGCAGGATGAAGGAAGGTTTTCACTGGATGAATAATACCTCTCCTCATTAGGTGAAGCCTTTTACTCTGACCCCATCAGAAATTTAATCACCAATTCAAACAAGTTAAGTTTAAGATGCCTCCTATTATCAAAGCAAAATGTAAAACTGAAATATCCATGAACAGAATGCATCAAGAATACTCAGCGAGAAAGAGATAAAGCACTGAGAAGGGTGGGAGTAGGGTACAAAAAGAAAAAAAAGTTCTTCTCAGGTTGCAAAATATTGTATGGGGGCAGTAATGGCACATTTCTAAGAATGTTAAAGATTTTATAGAGTGAATTTGAAACAATTTCATATACAGAGGATATGGACTTCTTACCTATGTCCAAACTTGCTGTCATGTAGTCGATTTTCACTCATAGCGACCCCATAGGCAGAACAGAACTGTCCCAGAGAGTTTCCAATCTGTATGAAAGACTGTAATCTTTATGAAAGCAAACTTCCACATCTTTCTCCCACACAGCTGTGGAGGGGTTCAAACTAGTGACTTCTAGGATAATAGGCAAATGCTTTAACTGCAGTGCCACCAAGGTTCCTAACATATGCAGTACATCACACACTTGGGTGACAGCTGAGTAGCTGAGGCCAACAGAAGTATGAACTGGTACACTTAGAAACACACTCTCCACCCCTTTTTTTTTTTCACAACCTGTAAACATTACCAATTGCTGTGCAGTGACAACCACATGTGAGTCAGAGTGGAACCGTGTTCCATACCATTTACAAAACAGAGTCCCAAGCCTTTCTTCAAAGGCATCTCCAGATGGACTTTGAAAAAATTTCATTTTTCTTTTCTTAGAATCCAGATTTCTGGGCACCGTGGAGTTAGAGTAATCCACAAAAAAAGTTGCTCTGGGATTATATTTTGAAACTTGAGCCTTGACAAAACTAGTTTCCTAAAGTTATCTTGAATCAAACAGTGTTGTAGAGAAATTAGTAAAGACTTAATAATTCTTTAGGCAGTAAGCTTTTTTTATAAAAGAATTATCTATATGTAGTCAGTTTCAAGAAGCAGAATCTCTAAGACCAGACTAGAATCTAGGTTTCAGGGTAAACTATTACTGCACAGAAATGGTTTTTGCCTTGTTTCCATGGCAATGTCAATAAAATGAGATCTTATTCTTCGAAAGTTCTTTCCTTTCTGACATTTTTGACTGCCTAGTTGAAATGTTACCTTGATTTGCAAATTGTTTGTTAAATGAAATTCAATTAATCTGTGTTATTGGCTTAATATGATTTTTTGTTTTAGCAATTTGAATCTTACAACCTTTCTGTTTGCTGCCAAGCGTGCTACCATTTACACCCAGTCTATATTCATCATTTCCACCAATTATGTCCAAGGAGTTGTTTGTTTGGTTTTTTTTCTCTCAAAAGCTTGATAAATGGTACCAGAACTGGAACACAGATCAATTAATTTGTTGTGTAAATGACACTTAATTCGCTGTATAAAAAACCATATATAATAGTTGCTCCATTAATATGTTCAGTCATTCTTTTTTTTCTTTTTGTTGTTGTTATCATTAGGTAAGGTAGTTCTGGGAGCCTAGTGAATAGAAAGCTATGTTGCTAAACAAAAGATGAATGGTTCAAATCCACCAGCTGACCCTCAGGAGAAAGACAGGCAATCTCATCTAGTATGATTTACAGCTTCTGACAACCCACTGGAGGGTCAGCTATTAGTGGATTTCAGCTCAATTGCAAAAAAATATCTGAATCTGTCTTTCGGTAGTATGGAGTTCAAAATTATTATCTTACTTAGCTCAACATGATGTTTTGTTTTGTTTTCCTACCTGGGGAGACCAAGTTGGTAACTCTGCTATTGAAGACCCCAAGCTTATCTCTTTCTGAATATGCTATAGCTTGTATCTAGACAGATAATAAATGTGCATTTCTAATAAGAGTATTACAATTCTGCTGCATCCCTAAATATAGCATTAGATTATGAGACAGAATGACTTCCTTCTGGCTTGGTATTTTCACCCAAGGGCCTGATCGATGCCCATACCAATGACTGTCACCTCCTAAGCATAGCACCTTCTTACAGAGCCACCTTGCTGGGGCCAGGGATCTTGGTTTATTCAGCTTTGCTACTCATATCTTTCCCCAAGTCACTCCCCCAATTCCCATCACAGTGGCTTACACACAACCAGCGCTCAATAAATATTTATTGAAGTCAATCTGCTGTAACCTCTTTCATGCTAACACTTTGACAGTGTAGAACAGCCAAGCCAGTCATCTTGAGAATAACAAAAACTGTTTTACTAAGGAGGAAGCATATTTTCAGATGACACTTGTGAGCTTTTTCTGATTACAAAAGCAATGCATATTCATTATAGGAATTTGAAAAACTCAGAAAAGCATAAATAAAAGGTATAATAATTAATATTCCTGCCATTTACAAAAGAACCACTGTTTGCTAATTTCTTTAGATTCCATTGCCTGCTTCTGTGTTTCCAAAGTAGAATCTTAGTGATTGCTATTTTTAATTTTTAAACATAAACTTTGAGACTTGTCATGCGTGATCTTAAATATTCTTAAAGAATATGGTTTCTCATAGTTACGATGCATTGCAGCATATGAATGTTCCAATATTCAGGAATTTAACCAGCATTTTTTCTTGAATATATATTTTGACTGTTTTCAAGTTTCTACTATTATAAATAGAGCTTCAGTGAACATCCTAGTATATCAATCTCTGCACCCACTTTAATTATTTCCACATGTCAAATTCCTAGAGTAAAATTGCTCAAAGAATAAAAATTATTTTGAAGGTGAAAATGTTCACTTGAGGGGATAAGAATCAAGAAACAATCCCTTGGCCTTGGGACATAACTTCTTACACACTAACCATTCTAGATTAAGGAGCTGTTACCGATTGTCTTCACTTTTCTAGAAGAGGAACCTATGGAGACACTCAGTGCCTAAAATAGAGACACTTCACTACAAAGTCAGACAGACCTGTGTCCTAAACCTGATCTTCCATTTAACATCTATAATTTTGTCTAATGTAGTGATATTATTTCCTATAAATAAATTAAAAATTAAAACAACTTTATTATAAAATGCTGACTATTCTACGTTTATTCCCTCTCTCCCTAATATCAGAACTCAGTTTTTCATTGGGGAAGTCATTACACTTGGTAAGTTTTTGACAAAACCAGTCTCCCTTGAAGCTGTATGTTGTTAGGTGCTATCAAATTGGCTGCAACTCAAAGCACTCCTGTGAACAAACAGATCAAAACCTTTCCCTGTCCTGTGCCGTCCTCATAGTCTCTCTTCCATGCTCAAGCCATTGCCGCACTCACTGAGTCAGTCTATTTTATAGGGGTTTATCCTCTCTTTAGCTGACCCTTTACTTACTTAGCATGATATCTTTTTCCAAGGAAATTTGGTTCTATAAAAAGAGCAAGACTTACTTCTTAAGTGATAGTAATTAATTTAACAAAGCAAAGGGTATTTTGACTTTATTTTTGTCTATTACACAAAAGCAAAGCAATTAAATTCAAAACTTGTCTTCAATCTGTGTGTAAGCATATATCCATTATTAAAAGAATATAATATTATTTGTTCTTGATGATTGCCTTCAAGTCGAACATGACTCATAGAGACCCTATGAACAAAAGGCCTGAAGTCTTTCTATAACTATCGACATTTATCAAATTTCATAGAGTTTCGGAAGCATGCTGTTTAGTAAGTGGATGCCATTCCTGCTTCTAAATAATATTTTCCATAGCATTATTTTAAATAATGAAATATTAGATAATGTTTAAATGTAGCAAAGGATACATAAATTATGTTACAGGGATAGAACAAAGTATTGTCAGTTGGAAAAATTATTTCTAAAATAAACTGTAATGCACACCCGCGTTTATTGGTGCTTTGTTCACAATAGAAAAGCATTGGAAACAACCCAAGTGCCCATCCACAAACGAATGGATAGAGGAACTGTGGTATAGTCAGTCATGCAATGGAATATTATACAGCACTGAAAAACAAAGAACTCATGAAATAATACACAAAACGGGTGACAGTCGAGGACATTATATGCTGAGTGAAATATCTCTATCACAAAAAGACAAATACTGCATAATGCCACTGTTATAGAACAGAACTGACATGGAAGTTGGTGAGAAACAAAAAAAAAGGATAAATAACAAGGGAGAGAACTGTATAAAAGGAATATGTGATTAGGTTTTATTGACATGACAAAAGTCCAGAATAAGAGCTGCATAGTAAAGTGGACTGGGCAGGGGGAGGGATTGTAGAACAATGAAAGAGGTTTGTTTTGTTTTTTTTTCCAAAGACAAAAGCAAACAGAGAAGGGGCATGGAGAAAAATGTGCAACAATGAATGAATGGAAATCCAAGTTCTCTATTAACTTTCATTAAAATCTCAATTAAAAAAATTAACTGTAACAATAGCAGAGATGGAAACAACCCAAGTACCCCATCAACGAAAGAATGAATAAAGAAACAATATACATTCATGTAAAGTACTACACAACCCTGAAAAATGATAAGGAATTCACAGAGCACTGAGTAACATAGATACATGTAGAGGTCATTATGCTAAATGAAACAAGTCATCCACAAAAGGGCAAAATTACTGTTATAAAAAGCAGGGAGCTTGGAGGGTATGATCCACAGAGTTGCATTTCTAACTCAAATGCCATGCCTCTCAGGCATTTAGAATCCACTAGTGATTCTCCGTCTAACATACTTTGGACATGTTGTGAGGAGAGACCAGTCCTTAGAGAGGGACATCATGCTTTGGAGGGTGGAGGGACAGC
>NW_006399823.1:14265508-14266708 GCF_000299155.1 Elephantulus edwardii | reverse complement strand
TGTCATCTGCATAACGCAGATTGTTGATAGATCTTCCACCAATCTTGACCCCACATTTCTCCTCATAGAGCTCAGCCTTCTGGATAATCTGTTCTGCATGCAGGTTGAAAAGGTATGGAGACAGGACACATCCCTGGCATACACCCTTCCCAATTTTGAACCATGCAGTGTCCCCTTGCTCTGTTCTTCTTCCTGTTCCAAGTATAGGTTTGGCATTAGAATGATAAAGTGTTCTGGGGAAAAAACACCGATGATATAGTCCACACAAATTATGTTGGTAACCAGAGACTACCTATTTCTGGTGGTTTGGATCTATCAGTAACTCTGAAGGTCAATCTGATGGTCAATCTACTTCCTTTGTGATTTACAGCTTTGGAAACCTGACAGAGGGTTGCTGAGTCAGAACTGACTTGATTGCAGTGAGTGGGTAATTTTTTAGATTGTCTGTTTTGAGTGTATATCTTACCTGATTATCATTGACATACTGTACAAAAAAAGTTCATCAATTTTGTACAAAGAAAATTTTTGCTTTGGTAAATACTTTTTAACTCACCACCTTATAATAGTATTCATTATTCATCTAATTATGTTTTTCAGTTAATTCTTTTGGGGTTTATGCAAATAATGATCACTTAATTCTCATTTTAAGTACAAACTTTCTTCTCCAAATTACTGCATTATTAGGTAGAAGTTCTAGAGAAATTGTTTTTTAAAAAAAAAATCTAGTCTTACAAATGGCTTTAATTGGAATTTCAAAGTTAATTCCCTAGCACTCTAAGGTGTGGTTGTTATACAAATAAAGATTTCCAGAGTCAAATAAAGGAGCTTTGGTGAGATTGTGCATTAAGTGTTTGCATGGTACACTGCCAACATTTAGGTAGCTACCAGCTGTTCTAGGGTAGAAAGATGGGTGGAAGGGCAGTTTCCTCTTCTTAAGATGTGCAGCCTCGACAACCTGGTGCAGAATTGAGTTGGAGTTGAACTGATGGAAGTGGAGCCAGAATCAACATACTTGGAAAATATCTCAACTAAAATCAATTGATTTGTAAGAGGATTTCCTATGTTAATACTTACCTTGAATATCTGAAAAAAAGATCTATCATATATCACTTCTTACTTTACTTTGTTTGTTGTTGTTGTTGTTTAATGCCGTCGAGTCGTAGACAACTCATAGCGACCCTATGAATGAACAGCCTGAGC
>NW_006399823.1:14215029-14262905 GCF_000299155.1 Elephantulus edwardii | reverse complement strand
CAGGACAGAGCGGAGTTTAGGGCTGTTGTACATAGGGTCGCTATGAGTCGCAGGCGACTCGACGGCACATAACAACAACAACAACAACAACAAGTGATTCTTTGGCAGAAAGATGGGCAATCTCCTTCTATGAGATTTACAGCCTAAGAAATTCACTAGAGAGTTAGCTTAGTTGGTTCCAACGCACAATGACTTTTTTATTAGGAAAAAAGCTAAGAAAACTTTTATACCTATCTAGAATTATTCTTAGATGGTTACCAGGAATGAGAAGAGAGAGAGAAGAGAGTAGAAAATAGCAAATAGATAATAGGGACACATTAAGATTAAGAGAAAGACAATATTTGATAAGAGGAAATGGGAAAAGAATTCTTGCATTGTGGGCACTGAAATTATTGAACAATTTTTATGAATGTTTGAATGAAAAATTTGCCTTGTAAACCTTCATGCAAATCAAAATTAGGAGAAAAAAATAGATTGTAAGAAGGACAATGCTTGTAATATAAAACGAAATTGAAACATACAAATGGTATTATAATAATTAGTGATAGAAATTAGGTCAAAGAATTTGATAGAATTGGATACAACTTATAACGTAGAGAGCTCTGGTGACCTAGTGGTAAAAAGCAATCCTAAAGGCATGTGATTCAAATCCACCAGTCGCTCCACAGAGAAAGGATGGGCAATCTCCTCCCATGTGATTTACTGCCTCTGAAACCCCTGCTGAGTCATTTTCAACTTACCAGCAAATCAGCATTATGTAAAGTTTAAAGAATAAGGTGCACCTGATCTATGCCATGGTCTTTTCAATTGCTTCCTCTGTATCTGAGAGTCGGATAATGAATAAAGATTACCAATGAAGAATGGATGCCTTTGAGCTGTGGTGTTGGCAGAGTATAGGAAATCTCCTTCGATGCAACTTATTGTCTCTGAAAGCTCGCTGGAGGGTCAGCTATGGGTTTGTTCTGACTTGACGGCACACAACAACAATGATAAATAAACTGTCAAAAGAACAAACAAGTCTGTCTTGGAGAAGGTACAACCAGAGTGCTCCTTAGACACAATGGGTGAAATTTCATCTCACATACTTTGGGCATGTCTTTCAAGAGAGGCCAGTCCTTGGAACAAGACATTATGCTGGGGAAAGTAGAGAGCCAGAGAAAGAGCAAGCCTCAAAAAAAATGAATTGACATAGAGACTGTAATAATGGCATAAGCATATCAGAGGTGGTGATGGTGTAGGATAAGACAAGGATCAGATCTGCTGCTCAGAGGTCATTATGAACTGTGGTCTAGTGGACAGCACCTAACAACGATGACAACATCGTTAGCTGGTGTTAGTAGGTAATATATTCAGCTGCTAATGACAGAGGTGCCTTGGCAGAAAATAGCCATTGAAAACTCTGTAGAATACAATTCTATTCTGACACATATGAGTCACTGTGAGCTGAAATAAATTGAACAGCAACTATTTTATCCCTTTTTTAATTAGTTTTTGTAGAATCATTCATATACATTGTGTTTTATAAACTTAATTACTATTGATCAATGCTTTTTATTATTTCATCAAATCTCCATTGAGTCTAGACTATTCCTTTACCTGCCCCATCCATCCTCTAATCTTTGCTCCCTACTATTTTCCCCTTTACCCCTTCTTCTGCACCCCCTTCACTTCTTCCCCTTCCCCTCTTGAGCAGGCATGCATATCTCATACCTGCTGACTAAATGCAATTGCCTTGTTTTTCTTTCACCAATCCTTTCCAGTTTGGTCCTCCTTTGTCCCAATTCTTTACAATGTTCATTAACTGTACATTCTCTCCCTCTCTCCCAATGCCCTCCCAATTTCCCCACTCCTGTTTCACAGTGACAGTTTTATGCAATATTTTTTGTCCTTTTGTGATTGATTTATTTCACTCAGTATAAAGTACTCCATCCTCTCCAATGTCCCACTGTGTTTTTACAAATTGTTCCTTAATGCTATATAGTATTCCATTGAGTGACTGTACCACAATTTCTCCATCCATTCATTAGTTGATGGACATTTGGCTTGAGTCCATTTCCTTGCTATTGTGAATTATACTGGGATGAACTTCTTGTTGTTGCTGTTAAATGATTTTCCAGTAGTGGAATTGTTGGTGGTGGAATAGGTGAGACCTACGGAATTTCTATAGTCACCTTTTTGAAGAAATACCAGACTGCCCTCCATAGTAATTGTATGATTTTGCAATCTCACCAGCAGTATGTGAGAGTTCCAGTCTCTCTTCATCCTCACCAATATTTATTGTTTGCTGTCCTATTAAACTTTGCTTTTGCTACTGGAGTGAGGTGGTATCTCATTGTTACTTACATCTTTCTGATTGCTAGTGATTTTGAACATTTTCTCAGAGGTTTGTTGGTCATACAAGTATTCTCATTGGTGAACATGTCTGTTGCACATTTTATTTTTGGGTTATCATTCCATTGAAGACTCTGTTGCTGTTATTGTGTACCGTAGAGTTGGAACCAACCCATTGCTAACCCTCCAATGGGTTTTCAGAGACAGTTGCTCACATGGGAGGAGATTTCTCATCTTCCTCCCATGGAGAAGCTGGTGGTCTCGAACCACGTGCCAGCTTCTTGCCACTAGTCCATCAGACAGGTGTTCTGTAAATTTTAGTTATGAATCCCTTGTCTAAAATGTCATTGCCAAAATATTTTTCCATAAATTTTCATCCCTTTGCAAAGGTTTTTTATGCACACAGGGATTTGATGTCAATGTTTAGACTTTTTTTTTCTTTCTTTCTTGCTTTCTTTGAAAGCCTATTCATTCTATAGACTAGAGCTTCTACATTTTCCCAGATTTTTTTTTTCTCTGATGATATTTATGACTTTGGATTTTGCCCCTAAGTTTCTTATCCACTTTGTTTTTAGTTTTATGTATGGCATCAGATCTGGGTCCTGTTTTTATTTTCTGCAAGTAAATATCCAGTTTTGCCACCACCATTTGTTAAAGTGCCTATTGTTTTCCCATATAATGGGTTCCATTTCCTTGCTAAATATCATTTGACCATAGTGGGTAGATGAGTTGATTTCTGGGTTCTGCATTTGTCTATGTGTCTGTCATTGTACCGTAACACCATGCTGTTTTGTAGACTGTGTAGTAGATTTTTTTCTATTTTTTTATTTTATTATTTTTGTGTGTGAGTGTACCGTCAAATCAGATCTGACTGGTACAGGAGGAGATTGTCCCTCCTTCCCCGGCAGAGCATCTGGTGGATTCAAACTGTGAGCCTCTGGGATTGTAGTTGCAGCTCCTTGCCACTAGGCCACCAGAGCTCCCCTTGTGTAGTAGATTTTGAGATTAGGGAGTATGATGCCTACTTGACTTTTATTTCTTCTGTCTCCATACCTTTTCAATCTGTATGCAGAACAGATCATCTGAGATGCTGGGCTATACGAAGAGGAATGTGGCATCAGGATTGGTGAAAGAATCATCAACAACCTGCGTTATGCAGATGACACAACCCTGCTTGCTGAAACTGAGGAGGACCTGAAGCGCTTGCTACAGAAGATCAAGGACTACAGCCTCCTATATGGACTGAAGCTCAACATCAAGAAAACAAAGATTTTAACCACTGGGCCAACTGGCAGCATCAGTATGGGTGGTGAAGAGATTGTGATAGTTAACAGTTTTAATTTATTTGGCTCCACAGTCAACACTCTTGGTAACAGCAGCCAGGAAATCAAGAGACAAATTGCATTGGGAAAGTTGGCTGTGAGGGACCTCTGAAGACTACTGAAGAGCAACGATGTCAGACTGGAGACTAAGGTGCACCTGATCCAGGCATAGTATTCACAATTATGTGCTATGCATCAGAGAGTTGGACAGTGAATAGGGTTGATAGAAAGAAAATTGATGCCTTTGAGCTGCGGTGCTGGAGAAGAGTGTTGAATATACCATGGACTGCTAGGAAAACAAACAGGGTTGTCCTGGAGAGGGTGAAATCAGAATGCTCCTTGGAGTCAAGGATTCTGAAGCTTCGTCTGACATATTTTGGGCAAGTTGCAAGGAGGGACTGGTCCTTGGAGAGGGACATCATGTTTGGCAGAGTGGAGGGGCGGCGAAGGAGAGGAAGACCTTTGATGAGATGGATCGATTCTGTGACTGGAGATGTGGGAATAAGTGCATTTGAGATGGCTAGGTTGACACAGGATAGAAGAGCATATAGAGCTCTTGTACATAGGGTCACTATGAGTCGCAAGCTACTCGATGGCACATAACAAAACAACAACAAAGAACTTTGCTTATTTGGAGTCTCTTCTCTTCAAAATAAAACTGTAAATTGCCTTTTGTATCTTCTTGAAGAGTGAATTTGGTATCTGTATTGGGATTGTTTTGAATCTGCAGATTGCTTTTGGTTAGATTGTCATTTTCACAACACTGAGTCTTCCTATCCATGATCAGGTAGTATTTTCCCCTTTAAATTCGGTCTCATGTTTTCCCTGTGTTTTGTAGTTTTCCTTATAAAAGTCTCTTATGTCTTCTCTAGTTAGGTTTATCGCCAGTATTTTCTTTGTTGCTGTAGAAAAAGATATCTCATTTTTGTATGTTAATCTTGTTTCCTGCCCCTCTAATAAATTGATGTACTAGGTCTAGCATTTTGTTGTTGTTGAGTCTTCAGGGTTTTCTAGGTACCTATCACGTTGTCTGCATATGGTGATAGTTTTGCCTCCTCTTCGTCCATTTGAATGCCTTTTATTTCCTTCTCTTCCCTAATTGCTCTAGCTAGGACTTGCAATACAATATTGAATAAGAGTGATGATGGTGGAAATCCTTGCCTGGCCCCTATTCTCAAAGAGAATGCTTTTAGTCTCTTTCTATTGAGAATGATGTTGGCTCTTGGTTTTATGGCATAGCCTGTAGGGTGTTGCATTGCTAACCCAATGACAATATCTCTCTGGCGAGAATCAGAATCAGCCAGGTGGCTCTGAAGGAGAAAGAAAGGCAATCTCCTCCCATGCTCCCATGTGATTCACAGCCTCAGAAACCAATGGAGGGTCAGCTATGGGTTGGTTCCAAAAAGTAGACAGAAATCTAACACATACTCAGCAACTGAAGAAAGTGAAAGGAAATTAAGGAAATAGCAGCAAAACTGAAACTTCTTTAACAATGTGTATAGAGGTGAAACTCTGACTGTCCTAGAATCTGTGAAGAATAGAAACAAGACCAGCTTCTGCCCTACACCAGAATAAAATAGGAATTAACAGAGAGAAAGTGAGAGGTAGACAGCTGGACAGCTCTAATTGAATCAGTGTTGTAGTGCCAGTGCAAGTCATTGGTAGCAAGTTCAGAGAAGAGCCAGAGAAGTGATAATAAAAGCATCATTTTATGTTAAGGAGGTTTTTGCTCATGCCTGTCTGACTGGCAACTTATGCTGTGACAGCTTTGCAAACAGATTCAAATATGTGTGCGCCCACAGAGTTTCCGCCTCTCTACCTCACTGCTGGAAGGACAGACTTGATGAGTAATGGTGAGCACTGGGCTCCTATCAATGTGCAGTGCAAAGCCTAGTAGGGGATGTACTTTCAGCACAAGGTCTAGATATGTGGTGTGTTTTCCATTTCTACTGAAAGGTATGAGATCAGACCACAGGGCAGGAAGGAACCTGTGGAGACCACCTCTTCCAGCTTCCAACCCAATGTGTCATTACTCATTTTGGCTTTCAATCCTTAAGCATATGTTCATCTTCAAGAACTAATATCCTTTAGAATCAACTGTCCAATGGATCCTTAGTTTTCTGTGCACTTAAAAAGTTAAAGAAATGAACGTGCAATTAACTGTAATTCATACAATCTGTTTGTCAAGGTAAGTGAACCATAAATCAGAAGAAGAGGAGGAGTCTAAATTACATGGAGGAAACGGGAACTTGGCAATGGCCTCATCTTGGCAAGCTGTCATTCCAGGTCTACACAAGGTCAAGATGGCAATTCATTTCCTGAAATTACTTAATTCTGCTGTGTCTAATCAGTTACTTACCTTCAAGTACAGGAGTACACTGCTAAAGGAAAAATTAGTATTTGGAAATTCAAGTTTACTTTAGAGTGAATTCTTACTATACCATTGGACTGGTTCTTTCACACAGCAAGCATTCATAAACATTTAAAAAGAGGGTTCTGTTTACAAAATAATAAAAATCCTTGACATCACCTTTCCTGGAATACAGTAATTATATAGAGCTGAGTATATATCCACCCTAACACATGCTGGTCAGTAGATAAGCAGTTGAAATGTTGCTATTGACTGCAGGCAATTTTCCATTGATTACTAAAAGGTTATGGAACTCTGATGGCCTAGTGATAAGGAGTTGAGCTACCAACCCAAAGGCAAGTGGTTCAATTCCACGAGCTGCTCCACAGAAGAAAGATGGATGATCTCTTGCTATGAAATTTATTGTTTTTATGAGTCATCAAGTCAACTACAACTCATAGTGACCCTGTGAACAAGGACTCTAAACCTTGGCCTATCTTGAGCCAATCTCAACATCTCTAAAATCCCACTGTTGTGTCAGCTACCAGTTCCAACTCAATGCCCTATAATAACAACAACTTAAATGTTGACATTTTGAATCCACTCAATGGTGCCACTAAAGAAAAGTCTGGTAATCTGCGTCCATAAAGATTACAGCCAAAAGAACAACGTAGATCAGTTCTGCCCAGTAATTCATGGAGTCGCTGTGTGTTGGATTTAGCCCAATGGCAACTAAGAGCAACAACATAGTCAACAAATAACTTTTGTGCTAAGGCAAGTCCCTAAAGTTTTCATGGCAGTTTTTTGGTGTTTTTTGTGTGTGTGTGTTGTTTTATTTTTTTTTTCCACTGCTAAAGCAGATTGCTGAAGGTTAATTATAACTTCCTTTCAAATTACAGCAATTGAAAACAGTTTCCCACATCCCTGGTATTGACCCAGCTGTAAACACAGGCTTGAAGAATAGCCAGCCCAGATCTACAGGATGCCCTCAAAGAAAGTTTCCCTATGGCACCAACATATAAGCCTTATTAGAGATTTCTGGCAAAGCTGTCTCCATTGCCTTTCTCCAGGGAAGTGGGCCTACGCAAACTGTAAAATAAACTCAGAGACTGTTCAGCAATCTGCTGGGTGGAGGTGCTGGCAAAGTGAGCATCTCTCCCCTTCATAAGCTGAAGTGTGATCATTTCTCTGTTCCCCTCATTGGCAGTATCTAATGAAAAATGCACAATCCTGGACTCTCTCTCTGAAGCTACACAATATATCTGACCTTTGCAATAAGCAGCTTGTCCACCTAGGTGTTTTCACTGTGCACTTTTAAATGAAGCAATATAGCATATATATATTGGGGCAGGGGGCGGGGGAAGTCCTTGATGACATGCTTCATCCTTTTTTACAAGTTCATGCATTTATTCAACAAATAATTGACAATTTTAAGAAGACAAACTAAGAACTGTACACGTTGGTAGAAAGTAGTATATTTGAAGTTGTATGAAGGGCTGTGCATTCTTAGGAGAAAAGTGATGCGCTTTCAGATGGTGATGGACTTTCAGTAAATTTCATGTTAGGCAGAAGTTCTGATCAGATGTGGCTGAAAGCACAAAAGTTCTAGATAGTGATATTTCCAGAGAAGGGATGGGAGTTCTCGTGGCATAGACCATAGGGAATTGTGCTGCTAACCCAAAGGCCTCCACTAAACCTCTCTGAGAGTTTGAATCCACCAAGAGAAAAATGAGTAATCTCTTCCTGTGCATTTTACAGCCTCCAAAACCAGTGGAGTTTATCTAGGAGTTGGTTCTAATTCAATAGCAATAGCGTTTGAGTTTGAGGAGAAGGAGATAAGGAGTCTTTGGGTGGTACAAGTAAGTAATAGATGCTCTTGGGTGCTATCTAAAGGGTTGGTAGTTCAGGTCTACCCAGAAGTGTCTCACAAAAAAGGCCTAGTAATCTACTCTCCCCCCCAAAAACATCCATTGAAATCCTAAGAATTACTATTCTACTCTGACAAGAGATGAGGTGGCTGTGATGTGTGATTGATTACATAGCAACTGGTTAACAGAAATACAAATAGAGTTGTTTGGGTTATTTTGTTTCCCTACAATTAAAAGTATTTTTAAAATAACGTATATTGCATTCCACTGAAAATTCTTCTTTCCAAAACAGCAAGGGTCTTATTTTATGCGGATGTGGTTATACCACACAGCCTTTCTTCCACCCTGTCGAAACTTGCTTTTCTAATAACCTGTAGAAATTGAACTGATGATACTTTTCCTTCTTTTCTATAGAGGATGAAAATGACAGCTGAACCTAGCACAAGGCAGTGCCATCTGCATATATTAGATGAAGCCAATTTAATTTTTAGGATAATAAGACTCTCCAAGCCTTCAAAGATAAAGGCAAGGAGAGGAGGTGTGGGGGGATGGGGGAGCCATCATACACTTGCTCAGATTCTAGAACTGAATATTTTTTCCTCAAGTCAACGAGGTAATGCACACTGTTACTATAAACTATATTTATTCCTTAAAATATTGTTTTGTAATTGTAGACAAATATGTATTACAATGAAGAAGAATTAATACAAGATAGGATGGAAAGATACATCAGAGTTGGGGTTAATGAGAGTATGCACTTATGTGAAGACTAAGTTTCTGTGTGCAGTGCTTGTGAATGTCAGAGCACATCAGGAAAAGGAGAAGGAGTCAGCAAATTCAACATGTTGTAAACCTGGGAAGTGGTCTTATGGT
Organism: Elephantulus edwardii; assembly: GCF_000299155.1. Classification (NCBI taxonomy): domain Eukaryota; kingdom Metazoa; phylum Chordata; class Mammalia; order Macroscelidea; family Macroscelididae; genus Elephantulus; species Elephantulus edwardii. The sequence continues at coordinate 14,254,161 of NW_006399823.1, read as the reverse complement.
TCCGGTGCAAAGGCATAAGATAGTCAATCAAAGTTTTAATTAGAAGATAAGTCAATCAAGAGCCTAAATTCTACAGCTAATTCTAGCACTGTCCAAAAAAAACAAAAACAATTTCCCCCTAAAAACAAAAACAAAAAAACCCACCAAAACCAAAAAAACTCAATTAGACATTGTCTTCTGGTCCTCAGCTAAAGCGGAAGCATCTGACTAATTAGAAAAAGACATCATTCATCCAAAACAAATTAGGAGACTCTCTCATTGAGGTTGCATGCAAAATTACATGACGATGAGTAAGAATTTCTTTACCTCCCCAGAACGTGCTTACAGAATTACACAGCTTTTGATGAAATTCTCACTGCATCCAGCTTGCAGGGTTGTGCGAAGGGAGTTATCCTTATCTTTAAATGAACAAATGCCAAGAATATCCCACCCCAATAGCCTCTCTCGGTAGAGGAAGAAAAATGTGTAATTTTTTTGACTGAATGCACACTGAGCTTCCTTTTTCTGTGCTGATTATATTTCCCAAATTCATTTCTATTGAATCGGTCCTGCTTAAAATTTAATTGGCTTCATGGAAGACAAAAATAGGTCTTATAACAGTTGTGCTGAAATTTAAAAAATGCAAAATAGAAAAAGAAAATAATGCAAGCGCATTAATCCAAGGTGCAAATTCCACCCTCTTATTCCCAGGTGTGTGATTCAATCCAAACTACATGCCTGTCATCTTAAGGTGCCCAGAAAACTCGTTCCACATACAGCCACATCAAAAAACTTATCCTTTCATTTCCAAAAGTCAAACCAGATCCACGGTCACTGTGTAAATTCTGACTCATGGCAACAGTCCCCCAGGATTCCAAGGCTGCTCGTCTTCTGGGAGGAGATTGCCTCATCTTTTCCCCTTGCATCAGCTGATGGATTCAAACATCTGGCCTTCTAGCTAGAAGCCCAATATGTAACCTATTATGCCATCAAGGCTCCCACCATCTGATTTAGAGGGAGCAAAGTCACCTACATTACAACCCCATGTCTTAATATAGGGAAAAACATGTCCTTGCAGTCACATATTTTGCAAGAATTCCTCACTAGAGAATGTCTATTAAGAATCCATCTGCACGTATGTCTGCAAGCATCCTGAACAAAGCTCACCTGTTTCAGAGGAAACAGAAATATCATTGCGTACAAATAATAGACTGTGCAAAGATCATGTTTTGTTCACATGGAATTCAGTTTTCATGTGCAGAGTAAATTTTTAATAAAATATTTTACTTTGCTCTACCAAAATACCACTCTCCAACTCATCTGAAGAGGTGTGTGGGTTTTTTTTTTCTTTTCTTTCTTTTTTTTTTTACAGAGGTTTTGGATTTCCATTCATTCATTGCCACAATTTTCTCCCTTCCCACCCCTCCCCACCAGTTGTGTTCTGTTCAAGCTATACCCGTATATTAAGATGTTAGAATTTTGTGTTACTATAAAGATAATGTTTGTAGTGTTATAAATGGAATTGTCTCCATAAAAGTGATGTGTTGAAGGCCCTAATCCCAGCATCTGTGAGTGACTTTGTTTGGACACAGATTATTTGAAAATGCTGTCTATTAATATGAGTTTATGATAAAGTAGTATGATTTCTAAACCCATAAGTGAGTTGTTAGTTGTTGTTAGGTGCCTTCAAGTTGAGTATGACTCATAATAATCTCTTGAATAACAGATCTGAATGCTGTTCTGTCCTGTGCCATCTTCACACTTCCTGACACACAAGACCCCATTACAGCAGTCACTGTGTCAATCCACCTGGTTGAGGGTCTTCCTCTCCTTCGTGGGCACTCCACCCTTCCCAGCATCATGTCCTTCTCCAAAGAATAGCCCTTCCTAGCACCATGCCCAAAGTATGTGAGGCAAAACCTCATCATTCTTAACTCCAAAGAGCACTCTGGCAGCACTCTCACGCAAACATAGTTGTTCATTCTCTTAGCCATCCATGGGATGTTTAGTGCTCTTCGCCAACATCACAGCTAAAAGGCATCAGTTCTTTTTCTGTCATCCTTCTTCACTGTTCAGCTCTCAGATGCATAGCTAGTAATCAGAAAGACCATGGCCTGAGTCAGTCCCATATTAGTCTTCAAATTGGCATCATTACTCCTCAATAATTTGGAGAGGTACCTAAGTACAGATTTTCCCAGTGCAATGCATTCTATAAATGTAAAGACACACAGAGTTCTAACGTCCATGTAAAAACTAAGGCAGAAAATAGAACAATGATTGATGGGTGTTAGTAGATGCTCCATCCTGATTTCATATTCTTAGTTTCTAGAATTGTGAAAGGAGAGTTTGGCGTATTTTGTTACAGAAGCTGTACAAAAACTAATGCATGCAATATTGCCTTTTGTTGAGTTACCTAACTTAGTTAAAGCTCTAGTTTGTCATCTTTGTGAAAGATTTTTACTTATAAGGAGTCCCTGTGTGGTGCAGGTTTTGCCCTTGGCTGCTTACCAAAAGACTGGAAGTTCAAGTCTACTCAGATTTGCCTTGGGAGTAAGTCTTGGACACCTCCTTTTGAAAAATTAGCTATTATAAACCCTATACAGGACATTTCTAATCTAACATATAATGGGGTGCCACAAGTCAGAGCTGACTTAATGGCAACTTTTATAAAGAATAGTTAACGTAAACTAGCGAAACAGCTAATTGGTGATCCATTCCAATACAAAGGAAAATGATAAAAGTGACTTACACATGAAAAGCTCTCGCATACTTCTCCTGGGAACTCTGTACCCTTATGGTAAGCAGCTGTGCTACAATCTCAAAGGCACATGATTTGAAACCACCAGCTGTCCCTCAGGAGAAGTATGGACAATCTCCTCCCTCGCAATTTACTGCCTCTGAAAACCTGCTTGGAAGGTCAGCTATGAGTCAGTTCCAACTCAATGGCACTCAATGACAACATCCTTCCCCTTAAAGTCTTTATAAATTTCTCAATACTGCTTTCATTACCCAGCTCCCTAGATTTTATTGCTTTTACAAAAGATATTACAATGTGTAAGTGCTCTCAGTTCTTGGGTTTGTTTAACATTTTGCACATCAACACTGATTGAACAGTGATGAGATGTTGGTAGAGTCAATCAGTTATATTCTCACTTTTAGCTGCCTGCCCTCTTCTTAGTTACTGCTCAATAGATTAATACTTAGGTTTTAAGAAGACTCGGCTAAATGATGACACATCATGAAAAGTCCATCAAGGAGATGTTTTTTTGCTGTGAACAGGCAGATCAATGAGCTCTGTTGCACTGCTAACTCAACAGCCATGCCTCTCTAGGGGTTTGACACCAATAGCAGTTTTGTGGGAGAAAGTTGAGCAATCTCTTTCCAACAATTTGTAGCTTCAGAAACCTGCTGGGGGTGAGCTATGAGTTGATTTTGACTCTCCAGCAATGAATAAGATCAATAGGGTTAATGACAAATAACTAATCATGCTGACTTTTTGGGATATGGACTGAAAGTGTGGGGGGGAGAATAAGGTGGAATTAGTAGTAGAATGGAGCAAGGATATATAATGACAAATAAACTAAAGATATTAACAGGACAGAGAAATTATTCTGATCTCTAATCTCCTTGTATTAGGGTTGTGTCCTTTCTCCATACCTAGTTAATCTGTATGCTAGGCAAATTATTTGAGAATATGTACTAGCATCAGGATTGGAGGAAGACTCATCAGTAACCTTATTACGCAAATGACACAACCTTGCTTAGTAAAATTGAGGAGGACTTAAAGCACTTGCTGCAAAAGGTTAGACACTGCAGCCTTCAATATGGATCACATCTCAACATAAAAAAAAAACAACCATTCTTGCCTCTGTACCAATAGGCAACATCATTGAAACTGTCAACAACCTCATCTTACTTGTATCTACAATCAGTACATTCAGTACCAGCAGTCATGAGATGAGGAGATGTAGAGCCCTGGAAAAGTCTGTGGTCAGGAACCTCTCCAAATTATTAAGGAGCAATGATGTCTGTTTGAGGACTAGAGTGCATCTGATTTAGCCCATGATTTTCTTTTTTCAATCACTTTCTATGCATTTGAGAGCTGGACAATGACTAAGGGTGACAGAAGAATTGATGTATTTAAGTTGTATTGGAGAAGAGTACTAAGTGGACTGCCAAAAAAAACAGATATATTTTGGAGAAGGTGCAGGAAAAGTGCTCCTTTAAGGCAAAGATTGTGACACTGCATCTCACATATTTGTGACATGTTTCTAGGAGAAGCTATTCCTTAGAGAGGGAAATCATGCTCAGAAAGGTGGAGGGATGGCGAAGGAGAGAAAGACCCTCAACCAAGTGGATTGACATGGTGGCTGCAGCAATGGGCTTGGGTGTGTCAGATATCGTGAAGATGATTCAGAGTGGGACAGGGTTTAGATCTGCTATTCAAAGGTCTTTATGAATTGTCCTTGACTCAATGGCACTTAACAATAACACAATATCAATCTCCCTGTGTTGGTGGTTTTCAATTCTAGTAGATGTCTATTCTGAATGAGCCTATGGTTTAAAACATAAGATGTCTAATTAAACATGTTCCTACTGTTGTTGTTATGTGCTGTCAAGTTACCTGTGACTCACAGCGACCCTATGTACAGCGGCTCTGAAGTCTGCCCTGTCTGAACCAGTTCGCTTACTCTGACACATCTACCCCCATTGCCTCATGTACTGTATCAATTCATCTCATCTCGGGTCTTCCTCTCCTGCACTCTCTCTCCACCCTTCTCAACATGATGTCTTTCTCTAGGAATCCAGTCCCTCCTGGCCACATGTCCAAAGTATGAGATGGAGCTTCAAAATCTTAGCCTCTGAGGAGAAAGTTGGTTTCACCCTCTCCAAGACAGACCTATTTGTTTTCTCGATGGTCCATGGTATATTCAAGATTCTTCTCCAGCACCACAACTTGAAGCTCTTGATGATGCTTCTGTCATCCTTAGTTATTGTCCAGCTCTCTGATGCATAGCAAGTAATTGCAAAGACCATAGCCTAGATCAGATGCATGTAGTAACGCTCATATTTTTTTGTCCATAATTTGCCTTCCTTCCTCCAAATTCAAGAACCCTAACACTGTTGCTAATAACTCTAGCTCCTTCTCTCACCTCCTCCCACTGCTTGCATTTTTCCCAGTGCATGACCCATCACCACCCATGGTGGTTATTACACACCACTAAAGGCAATAAAGGGTCTATGGTACAACAAAGGCAATAGTTTGCAGAACAAAGATAAATAATCTGAAGATACTTTGGTTAAAAAGGATTGACTACCTAAATAAATGAGAGAAGATTTGGGATGGAATGTATAAAATAAAGAAGTGGTAGTTGTTATCTGCTATCAAGTCACCTGTGACTCATAGCAACCCTATGTACAACAGCCCTAAACCCTGCTCTATCCTGTGCCAATCTTATTGTCTCTGGCACACCTACACCGATTACCCCAGTCACTGAGTCAATCCATCTCATAGAGGGTCTTCCTCTCCTGCGCTGTTCCTCCACCCTCCCAAGCATGATGTTCCTCTCCAAGGACTGGTCTCTCCTTGCAACATGTGCAAAATTTGTCAGATGGAGCTTCCTTACCTCCAAGGAGCATCCTGACTTCACCATCTCCAGGACAAACCTGTTTGTTCTCCTAGCAGTCCACGGAATAGTCAATAGAAGACATGTTTAGAGACTGTGTCTAGAAATGCATTGATGGTCAGAAAAAGTGAACATGTGTTTTCTTTACCAGCTTCCAAGGGAATTTGAGACAAAACACACACACACACACACACACACACACACACACACACACACACACACACATATACAGGAAAAAGACAAAGAGTAAGAACCAATAATTCAAATATGGTTCAAAGCAGTCTTTGGATACCCCACTTTGGTAAAGGGGAATGAACACATGTACCTTTAGGAAAAAGTAAAGATTTTTTTTTAAACAATGACTATAGGGGACATAATGCTTGGTAAGATGGAGGGCTTATGAAGAAAAAATAGACCCTCAATGAGATGGATTGACACAATAACTGTAGCAATGGATTTAAATGTGTCAGAGATGATGAGGATGACATAGGACAGGACGGGGTTTAGATCTTTTCATAGAGTCGTTATGAGTCACACTCGATGACACCTGACAGCAATATCCACAACATATTCACTTCGGGCATGTTGTCAGAAGTCACCAGTTCCTGGGAGCGGGGTGGAGAATCATGCCTGGAAAAGTAGAGGATCTGTGATAGAGAGGAAGGTCCTCAACAAGATAGATGAGCATAGTGACCATAATAATGGGTTTAAACATGGGAGAAATAGTGAGGCTGACACAGGATATGGTAAGCTGTTGATCTGTTTTTCACAGGGTCACTACTAGTAATAGCTCAATGACACCTAACAACATTTTCCTTCACTGAGTTTTACTGACTTTTTTAAAAAGAAATTTAATTTCTAGAATCTTAATACAGTGAAATAAAGTAATCTTAAATTATGGCAAATATTCTTTAGCATCCTAGAAGCCTGCAATTTCTTATCTGGGCCATCTTCACCACACCAATGACAGAAATCTAGCTTGCTTCATGGTAACTTTGACCTTTGAGCCATGTTAATAAAGAGTGGAATCAGAAAAAAAAGAAAGAAAGAAAGAAAGAATGTAACTTGTGATTTGAAAAGAAAATAACTATCCTTTGTCTTTTTTTAAGCCAAAGAGACTCTTTCACACACACAAAAACCCCAAACCCAAACATTTAATATCATTTAACTTTGAAAAATTATTCCATTTCCTCCCTCTCAACCTAAATCTTTATATCCTGTGTCCAGACAACCAATGCAGGTCATTCACCATTAGCATGAGACATCTCCTCTCTGCTTTCCCAGCCACAACATAACCTCTTGCCAAATTCTCCCACATAACTCGTTGTCAGCAAAGTTCGTGGAAGATCTTACAGATTAAAAATTAATTCCCTATAGAATGCAAGTATTTGAATGTTAGAAAATTAATCAAAGTAGGTTTGGCACTAAAAACTTCATGGTGATATAAAAGGGAGAAAATTTTTTTTTCCTTTTCTTTATTTGACAATTTACTAATATTTAGTTTTAGTTCACATACATTTTCTTTTACAGCATTGCTATTGTAATTTCTTTGGATCAAGCATGCACATTTAAACTGATAACCTTAAATTAGCATTGGCTAATGCAACTAATGAAAAATAAACTTTGATCAACCCCGTTTTGTATATTGTCTTCTCTTTCATCCAATTTATCTATTAAATTTTTTTACTTATTTTGTTTTTCTTTTATAGAATTTTTTTTGTTTGATTAAAAGTGTAGAAATTATATTGATTTTTCAAACAATCATTCATAGACTTGTTTTATATTACTAATTATCAGTGATTAATTTATTAAAAATGCCTAATTGACTCCTTATTATGTATTGTCTTTCCCTTCAACCAACTTACATATTTATTAATTTTTACTCTCTTCCTCTTCCCACTTCTGCTAAACGTCAAAGATTATGTCACTCTGTGTGCAAAGTTTTCTTTGGCTTTTTATAACAATGGTCTTAGACTATAATTGCCCTCTTGTGACTGATTCATGTCACTCAACATAAGTTGTTCTAGATTGGGAAGGTAGATTCTAAGACCTAACAGGTTACAGTCCCGGTCCTTGGCCTCGATGGGAGTTTGTGATATGTGTCCTGTTACTAATGTAGCCAGGAGGCTTGGGCCTCAAGTTCACTTCTTTAGTGGTCAGTTCACAGGGAGGGCTGAGTTCCGGGCCCCCATGGTGCAGCAGTGAGTAACTTTAAAAAAAAAAGAAAAAAAAAAGTTGTTCTAGATTGGTCCATATTGTGCAGTATTTCACAAATTCTTGATCATAATAAGTCAGAAAAAGTGATGCATAGTTCATGAAGGATGGACAAATCTCCTCCTGTGTATTTAACTGCCTCTAAAGCCCACCGGTCAGCTACGGGTCAGTTTTGACTCTATGGTACACAACAACAACAATAATCCATAACCATTAATCCATTGATAAACACTTCGGGTGTTTCCAGCTCTTTGTTACTTTAAATAATGCTGTGATAACTATGAGCATGTGGGTGTTAGGTTTTGTCACACTTCTTATTTCTTTGTGATGTATATCTAGTAATGCAAGTTCTGAGTTGAGTGGTATTTCTATTCCCAATTTTCTAAAGAAGTGTCAAATTGCTTTCCATAGTGGTTATAACATTTTGCATTCCTACCAGCAGTATATGAAAATTCCAATCTATCTACACCCTTGCCAGTATTAATTATTTGTTATCTGGTTGAACATTGCTATTACTGCCAGGGGTGAGATGATATCTCATTGTTTTGATTTATATCTCTCTAAAAGCTAATGCTTGTTTGAGTACACAATCAACACTCTTGGAATCATGAGTCAGGAAATGAAAAGACAAATTGTATTAGGAAACTTTGTTGTCAAGGACCTCTCCAGAGTGCTGAAATGCAAAGCTGTCAGTCTAGAGACTAAAGTGTGCCTGATCCAGGCCATGGTCTTTGCAATTACTTACTATGCTTCAGAAAGCTGGGCAATGAATATGGATGACATAAGAAGAATTGATGCTTTGAGTTGTGGTGCTGGAGAAGAGTATTGAACATTCCACAGGCTGCCAAGAGAACAAACAAGTCTGTCCTGAAGAGGGTGAAATGAAATTATTCTCTGGAGGCAAGGATTTTGAAGCTCCATACCACATTCTTTGGGCACGTGGCCAGGAGGGATCACATGAGAAAAGCATCGTGCTTGGAAGGGTGAAAGGACAGCGCAAGAGAGGAAGGCCCCAGATGAGATGGATTGATACTGTAACTGGGATAATGGGGATAAGTGGGTCAGAAACAGTGAGATTGGTTCAGGACAGGACAGGGTTGAGCTATTGTACATAGAGTCACAATGAATCACAGGCAAGTTAATGGCACACAAAAACAATAAAAGCTAATGAGGAAGCCTAGTGATAAGGAATTGCATTGCCAACCCAAAGGTATGTGGTTCAAATCTGCCAGCTCCTCTGTAGGACACTGCTTCTGGAAACCTGCTATAGGATCAGCTTTCAGTTGGCTCCAACTCGATTGTACATAACTAAAACAACAAAAATAATGATCACGACCATTTTTTATTTGTTTGTTGCCATCTGAATGTTGCCTTTGGTGAAATATCTATCCATGTCATTTGTCTCTATTTCGTGTTGCAGTTTTGGAGTTTTCTATAATTTTTAGAGATGACACCCTTGTCAAATATGTGTCATTGCCAAATATTTTTTTTCTCAATCTGTAGATTCCCTTTTTACTTTTTTGGAGAAGTTTTTAGATTCACATAAGGATTTTCCTTTTTAAGAGGCCACATGCATCTCATTTCACCTCTGCTATTTGTGCATTTTCTGTTCTATTTGATAGTCAGTTTATTCCAGATATTAAATTAAAAAACAAACAAATAAAAAACAAAAAAAAATCCACAAATGCTCAAATCCATTGCTGTTGGGCCAAAACTGACTCATGACTGAAATTCCAGCAGGTTTTCAGAGGGTTTATATCTCACAGGAGGAGATGACTCATATTTCTCTCAAGGAGCAGACTTTCTCAGTAAAAGAAAATAGAAAAAGCAAAATGCAGGTGGTCACAAAATAAAGGAAAATAAGAATTGAAAGACAAAAAAAAAAGAGGAGAGAATGAGCTAGTAGGGTAAAGAGAGGAAATATTCTAGATAGAAGATAAAGTGGAAGATATGAAAAGACAAACAAAGACAAAACAGTTCACAAGAACATATTCTAAAACAAGCAAACAAATATAAAAAGTATTATGTTGTTGTTAGGTGCTATCAAGTAGACCTTGCCTCTTAGCAACACTGTGAACTACAGATCTAAACCATGCCTGGTCCTGAACCTTCCTCATTATCTCTACTCTTCTTGAGCCAGTTAGTCACCCATTGTTGAGGAGATTCCTTCTCCTTTGTTGACCCTCTGCCTTTCCCAGAATGATGTCTTTTTCCAAGGAATGGCCTCTCCTGACAGTATTTCAAAAGAGGGGAAATTTCACCATCATTTCTATGGAAGACACAAGATTTAAATTAATAATAATAATAATAATAATAATAATAATAATAGCCTGCCAGTCCAGCAGAAGGTCAGACTTGAGGTACCCAGTCAGCTCAGAGTTTCTGTTTATCTGGTTAGTAACTGAAGCCCCAAGATGCAAGCCAGTCATGGGTAGCACCTCGTCAGGTTTAGGAGGTTATCAAGGGGTGGGGCAGCCAGACTGATGCAGAGTTTCTGCTGCACTCAGAGGAACCTGGGCTCCTCTACCTGCCTAGAGATGGTGTTTTTGCCAGTCTAGGGTGTGGGTGCAGGCACAGTACCCTGTTAGAGTTGACTAATGTCAAGCCATCATCACTGCTGACCTGAAATGTCCAAAGGTGGCACACTTAGCAAAGGGTGCCCCACTCCAAATGTGGCTGTGAAGTATGTCAGGCAAAGGTAACCCCTGAGAGGGAAGGGTCCCAGTCAGAGGTGGTGCCCCCACTAATCTGGGGGCTGACTACAGACAGGGTGCAGTATAGGCTGTAGGCTCCTGGAAGAAAACTCTGAGTGTAGAACTGTCCACACATCCAGCTCCATACACATGATAATGGTGTGGTGTGGACATGGCCTAGGGCAGAGCTGAGCCTGGCCAGGAGTGCACAACACACACACAGTGAAGTCAAAGGATATTAGAAACTGTTGTTGTTTTTATTGCAATGTGCAGGACCAGACAATGTACAAAAATTTTCTGTTTTTCACTTTTTAAACAAAGCACAACTCTGGCCGCATAATAGCTGATTTTCTTCTTTGTCAGTCTTTGCCCAAACATTTAGCATAAAACAATTTTTATATGAAATAGAGCAAAACAAGATGCGGATCATTCTGGCTTGCTCGTAGGATAGCCACAAGCATAGGACTTAAAGGTCAGTGGCTGGCCAAGAGGGAGTGGCTTTGTCATGCTTGGACATCAGGCCACAGCAGGCAGCCCTGCTGCTCCCTGGCCACTCTATAATCCCCCTGAAATAGAGTCATCCTGGAGAGTGACAGATTACCAGCCCTGGAGGCGACAGTCCTGCACAGTCTCAGACAGCCTCAACCGCGTGAAGGGGAGGACAGCCGTGGCACCTCGTCTGTGACCCAGAGAGGGTGCTTCAGGGAATATAGCAGCAGCCAAATTTCAATTGGGTCAATATCTGGTCTTTGTTTTCAAAGCTGCCCTCAAGTCACAACAGTTTCACTTGTCTTCACTTTTGTGCATGTTCTGGTGGACTAACGAGCGCGTCCATTTTCTACAAACTGGCTAGAGAATGACAGGCTGCTTTAGACCATCTCGGCTAAAGTCAGTAAAATAAATATTCCTGTCATTAGGGACTTTTGCATCCCAGTTCCATACCACGAGTGATGTTCTTCACTACACAACACGTCTGTCTTAACTAATGCAGTATCAGATCTTAACTCCAGGTATTCTGCCAGGATTGAAAATATGAATACAAATATTTTATCTTTCTGAATTCATGTTTTTTAGTCTCAGGTATGAAGTCCTTGGGTGAGATATATAGTTGAGCACTCTGCTACTAATCAGAAGGTTAGTGGTTCGAATCCACCGGGGGCGGGGGGGGGGAGGTGTCTCTCAGAAGAAACACTTGGTGGCCTGTGTTCAATTTAAAAATGAATTAACTGGATCTTGAAAACCCTATGATTCTACCTTAACACTCACGAGTCCCACTTAGTGACAACAGGTTTGTTTTGGGTTTAGGTTATAGAACGCTTAGCTAGCTGATAAATTATGATGCTTTATAAGAATACAGTCTGGCCTCTCAGGGCAGGTAAGGTATGTAAAATGAAATTTATTTGATGAGGTATTTGCATCTAGAACACTCTTTTCTAGGCCCCATGATAACACACTCAAGCAATATACACTCATTTTCACTGCTTTAAAATGTCTTCAAAGACACTTATTTGTGAAATCTCCCCACTCAGACATTGTTATGCTTAAAAATGAAACAAAACAAAATTAAATCTTTGCATTGAACATATCCCTGTAAGGTTAGCTGTGGGATCACTGAGGCATGGCGTAATACATTATTCATCTATTGCGTGCAACTGGGGAAGGGTCTAAGTGACACAAAGACAAATTGGTATTGTTATTTAGAAGAAAAAAGTGATACACTACCGAAATATTGAGGACATTAAGAAATAATTCGCAAATGTCCTTTTGTATTCTGATCTCAGTCCTAATTTTGCTAAGTTGATTTACTGAGCAAAGGGAAAAGCAGGTCACCATTTTCCTGTCCTACAGTGAGTACACGTGCCTAAAGATAATAAAATGTTTTGTAGTTTTCCAGTGTTACATACTTGGCCAATAGAACCCAGATAAACTTTATTTATGCCATTTCACAGATACCCAATATATTGCCTATTCTTTCTCACATTGTTATCAGAACTGACACAGAGCTGACCTTTCAGTGATTTTTCTAATGCTGCAAATCACACAGGAGGAGATAGTTCATCTTTTTCCTACAGAGTTGCTGGTGGATTTTTCAAATGCCAACAAGGCACAAACTTTGAGTTAGCTGCACAACTCTGATTAGCTCCAAGCTGGGCCCTGTGAAGACAGGTAAAGGACCACCACCTCTCTGTCAGTTTGTTGTATGGTGGTGATTTGTGTGATTCTGTAATGCTGGATATTATGCCACCAGCATTTCAAATTCCAAAGGTGTTACCCATTTTGGACAGGTTTCAGTGGATCATCTAATTCAAGAAAAACTAGTAATAAAGGATTGGTTATCTCCTTCTGAAAGATGGCCAATTGAAAAACCTTACATTAAAAAACCCACAGAGTGGCCTAGTGGCAAGAAGCTGCACTGCAATCTCAGAGGTACCCGGTTCGAATCCACCAGATGCTCTGCTGAAGAAGGAGAAACAATCTCCTCCTATATCAGTCAGATCCGATTTGACGGTACACACAAAAAATAATGAAATTTAAAAAACCCACAGAACCTTGTCCAGTTTGCTTGCTTTGAACATCTAAGCAGGTAGAAGTAATCACTGCATTAAGACACTGTTTTGGGTGGAGTGAGGACTAGCTAGACCAAAGGGGACCTTCAGTACGATGGCTACACGCACTAGATAAAATGATGTAATTTAATTTACTGGTGATAATAAGGATGGCATAGGACCTGGTATAGTGTTTATTTCTGTGTACATAAGGTCAGTAGGAGTCAGAGTCAACTAGAAGTCCTTTTTTTTTCTTCCTTCCTTCCTTCCTTTCTTTCTTTCTTTCTTTCTTTCTTTCTTTCTTTCTTTCTTTCTTTCTTTCTTTCTTTCTCTCTCTATATAGATATAGAGATAGAGATATAAAATCTTTTAACTCTCTTGACAAGAAATGCTAAGAGAAGTTCTAGAATTTGGCCACTTCCTGGAAAGGTATTTGGCCATCTATCTATTGAATTACATTGCACCCAGGAAAAGGAGGGAAAGGGATGGGAAGGGAAAAGAAAACTATAAATAAACCACTTCCAATATATCAGATAAACATAATGCATTTTGTTCACACCTTTCCTTATAACAGGTTTCTTTCAAAGGGAAGATATATTTTTAAACCAGGAGTTCTTTACAAGATCAGTAAATGCTGAGTTTAAAAAAAAATGTCTGCAAAGTACCTAATTCACATATGGACAGTTTTGGAAGGAACTGAGTTGGTTAGATTCAGAAGACATTCAGCAGTTTCTAAATGCATACTAGTTCATCACTTTCCTCAGGAGGAAAAGTGAAAGCTGGCTTGCATTTTCGGGCTTGCATTTTCTTGTGCTGTAAATATCAGTGTATTCATTTTCTGAACATAAAATAATAATGATTTATAATAGCATAGCCTCCTGGTCTGGAAACGTTTGGCTAGAATCACGTTACTAATGGAATTTAAGCTATTTTCACTTATTATTCATAGTAATAATAGGTTCAGCTCTAGGCAGAATTGTTAAATGGGAAAAACTTACACTGGGTGCCTTCTCACTTAGCAGAAATTTCCCCTGGTGGGGAAAACTAGACCCACATTGAGTGAGGTGTTTAGCATTGTGCAGCAAAAATCTTACCTCATCCAGGAACATAAGCATATTAAAAGGTATTCTAGACTCCAGACAAGGTGAATCTCTATATTTGAGTTTACAAGGGTTTTTATCAAAACTGCATTGAAGGCATTTGTAAAAAATTAAGTTTCCATGAATTGATAGAATACTGACTATGATGCTTCAACAAACAAATGCAGCTCTGGGAGCACTCATCTATGCTAAGAAATTTGGGTAACAGCTACTGTCAACCAACTGGAAGCAATTGCTATTTGCTCCAATTTCAAAAAATGGTGGTCAAACAAAATGTGAAAATTAGCAATATACATTATATCTATATCAATATAATGAGTATTACACATAAATAGAATTTTTCTTGTTGTTGTTATGTGCCGTCAAGTCACTTGCAATTCATGAAAAGCTCTGAACCCTGCTCTGAGCCAACCTCATTGTCTCTGACACACCTACTCCCATTACCCCAGTCACTGAGTCAATTCATCTTATCCAAGGTCTTCCTCTCTTGTACTGTCTCTACACACTTCCAAGCATGATATCCCTTTCCAAGGACTGATCCCTCTTTTCAATATGCCCAAAGTATGTCAGACAAAGCTTCAAAATCCTTACTTCCGAGGATCAGCTTGGTTTCACACTCTCTAGGAAGGATCTGTTTGTTCTCCTAATAGTCCATGGTATATACAGTACTTTCTTCCATTACCACAACTCAAAGGCATTAATTATTCTTTTTCTATCATCCTTAGTCATTGCCCAGCTCTCTGATGCCTAGCAAGTAATTGCAAAGATCATGACCTGGATTTGTTGCATCTTAGTCTCCAGACTGACATCCTTGTTCTTCAGTACTTTAGAGATGTCCCTGACAGCCAGCTTTCCCAATGCGGTTGGTCTTTTGATTTCCTTATTGTTGGTACCAAGACTGTTGATTATGGAGCTGAGCAAACTGAAGCTGTTAATTTCAGTACCTTCTCTATCCATCATAATCCTCCTAATTGGCCCAGAGGTGAGAATCTTTGTTGTTTTGGTTCTTTTGTTTGTTTGTGGGTGAGGTTTTTTATGTTTTTTGGGTTTTTTTTTTAAGCTTCAATCCACATTGAAGGCTATAGTCCTGCTCAGTTTCAGCAAGTAAGGTTGTATCATCTGCATAACACAGGTTGCTGATGAATCTTCCTTCAATCCTGATGCCACATTCCTCCTCATAGAGCCCAGCTTCCCAGATAATCTGTTCTGCATATAGATTGAAAAGGTATGGAAACAGGATGCATCCCTGGCATACACCTTTCCAGATTTTGAACCATGTAGTGTTTCCTTGTCCTGTTCTGACAACTGCATCCTGGTCCAAGTATAAGCACAATCAAGTGTTCTGATATTCTCAGTCTTCTCAGTTAGCCAGTTTATTGTGATCTACACAGTCAAATGCCTTAGTATAGTAAATGAAACACAGATAGACATTCCTCTGCTACCCTGTTCTTTCAGCCAAGATCCATCTAACATTGGCTATAATATTCCTAGTGTCAAGACCTCTTCTAAACCCTACCTGCACATCTGGCAATTCTCTACTGATGTTCCGGTCATTTTTAATCATTTTCATCAGGATCTTGCTTGCATGTGATATTAATGATATTGTCTAATAGTTTCCACACTCTGTCAGGTCAACTTTTTTTTTTTTTTTTTTTAGTGGAAACAAATATGAATTCTTCCAGTCAGTTGGCCAGGTTGTTGTCCTCCAGATTTCTTGGCATATCTTGGTCCTTAAGATAATTTAAAAGCAATTGTAGTAGTACAACAAAGGACTGTCAACAAGTCAATCCAGATTTGGAACCTGCCATGGAGCCAGGGATATCACTGCTCATGATAGATATATCTTGACTAAAAACAGAGAATACCATAAAGATGTTTATCTGTGTTGATTTTTTATTTTCTTTTATATTGGTTGAAATGGAAGATTTGTATACATTGAGTTTTCATTCAAGTACATTATGCTTCACACCTTCTTTCATTCACATTGTATTTCATACAATCATTTATATACATTGTATTTTGTAAAATCAGTCACTGTTGATATTTGCCTTCTATTATTCTGCATTTTCGGATCCACTTTGGATTTTCCCCATTTCTTCACACAAACACACCCTTCAAATTCAGCTATTCTGGTGATTTCTCTCTTCCTCATTTTTTGCCCTCTCACTCCCTTCCCCGTTCCCTTTTGGATTTTTATACACGTCTTACTAGTTATACTTCTATAGCTATCTTAATAGCCTTATGAAGTATTTGTCCTTATTAGAATGAATTTTATTGACTATGTAAAGGAATTTGTCTGTGTGGATCATGACAAATTACAGAGAATATTATAAGGAACAAGAATTCCAGAACATTTATTGTGCTCATTTAGAATCTGCATAGACCAAGAAGCAGCTGTTCCAACAGAACAGTGAAATATTCCATGATTAAAATTTGCAAATGTTTGCATCAGAGTTGTATCCTTTCTATTAAACAAATGAAATCTGTACCCTGAGCAAATAATCCAGAAAGCTGGTCAGTAAGAAGACCACTCTATGAGGAAGATTGGAGGAATATTCTGCAATGTGCAGATAACACAAACTTGCTTACTGAAAGCAGAGAGGATTTTAAATGCTTACTGATAAAGATCAAAGATTATAGCCTTCAGTATCAATTATACCTTAACATAAAGAATACAAAAGTCCTCACAACTGGACCAATAAACAAGTTACTAATGATTTCATTTTTCTCATTTTTCTCTGATTCAAGATCAATATCTGTGGAAATAAAATGCTGTACAGTATTTGTCATATTGTCTACAAAGAATTTCTTTGAAATGCCAAAGAGCAAAGATATCTTGAGAATTTAGGTGGGCCTATACTTTCAGTCAGCTGCTCCATATGCACAATCTTGACAGTAAGGAAGGAAGACTGAAGATGGATTGATGCCTTTGAATTATGGTGTTGACAGAGAATATTCAATGAGCAGTCAAAAGAACAAACAAGTCTGTCTTAGAAGTGGCACAACCATAATGTTCCTTGGATGAGGATGGTGAGACAAAGCCTACTTTGAATATACAATAAGAGGGGGCCAGTCTCTGGGGGATGAGATCATGCTTGACATAGATGATCAAAGGAGAGGAAAATTCTCAAGGAGATGGAGTGACACAACAGCTCAATCATAGTGACACTTGTGACAATGATTGAGTAACGGGCAGTTCTTCCTTCTATTGTACCTAGAGTCCTAGGAGTAGAAACCAATTGGATACAACCTAATAATGACAATAGGCATCCAGAGAAGAGTATCCAGAAAGCTCTTCATAGTCCTCTCCTCATCTATCATGTCTCCACCCATCAATTTGGAGGACAAATTTTGCAAAATCAGCAAAGCATTATAATTTAATGCAAAAAAAAAAATATTACTTCTGAGTGCTTATTAAGTCTTGCTATTAAACATGTACTATGTATGCCTTTTGCTCTTCGAAATACAGAAAACAAGATGTTCCACAGTTTTATTCTTTCAACTAAGTAAGAGAGGAAACTATAGGTTTTGATCAAGAATAATTCTCCTTTTCTATAGATATGTTAATGGTGAGAAAAGATTCCCAAGTCAACTTACCACATTTCAAAAGTGCTCCTCGATAGAGAAGATAATTGAATATGAATTAGTTTTAGGCTACAAACTCAAGTTTAAAATTCAGGTATGATTCTATCTCCACAAAACCTTAAAAGAATCACATGTTCATGATTTCTTATCTTATCTACACTGAGAACCAGCTTTCAAAACTCTCCACCAGTACTAAAAACGTTTTGAATTGAAGAACTCACTCATAAGGAAACAAGAATAATTGTCCAAGGAAACCCCAGTTTGGAATGATAAAGTGTGACTTTAAATATTTTAATTCTTTGAAATAATGAATGGCATCCTTATTTCCTCTTTCACATCCATATTCACACTTGCATCAATTACAGCCTTCTACTTATGACTCATTAAGAAGGAAGAAAAAAAAAATCCTCTTCCTGATTTACTGAAAGGCCCATTTTTAATGTAATTCAGGTCAAAGTTTCCTTCTCTGTGTTGGGCGAAATTACATAACTCCAGAATGAGATTACCGAATGTGTAAGATAATAGCATTTCCAATAATTAATGAGTCTGATTGTCTTGGCCCCAGCAGTGGTTGCTTCGTACAGACCTGTATTTATTCTGCAGTCAAATATAGGCCAGAATTAGGCAGACAGCTGAACACCAATTTGGGTTCATATGAGCCTAATGGGGGGAAAGCCCTGTCAATAGCGCTGCTTAGCCTGGTTTCCACAAATTGCTTAATAACAGTTAAGTGGCTTTTGAGAAATTGTATTTTCCTACTTCTCCTTAGGCAGAAACCCAAAACAGGAAAAGAACTAAATATGGTTAAAAGAACTCTTTTCTCCAGACTGTTTTCTGAAGCTGAGTACAGATCATGGCCTGGATCAGCGCCTTTATTTTCTTTTAACATCATCTTCAGAGGAGCACTTTTTAATAATAGACTGCTCTTTTGAGTCTCTGATTTAAGTAGTGACTATTGATTGACTAGTTAGAACTTCCGAGCTTTATGAATTGTTCTCTAGAGGTGATGAAATGAGGAAATCAATGTCCTTATTTGCGTTTATAGTCAGTCTGCAGAGTGAATTGGATTTTCAAACACCAGAGACAAAAGGATATTTTTGAATTCCATTAGTTAAGGAATAAAATTAAAAAGAGCTAATCATATCAAAGCAAATATTTTTTTCAGACTCTTTCTAAATGTGCTGACATCAGTGGTTAATGGAAAAAGAATCAGCCTTCAACCAGTAGATATTAATTTCTTTTAAACAGATAATATCATTCTTTCCCTTCCACCTAACATGTACCAAGCAAAGTAGCCTACATGGGCTTAGAACCACATTGTTGTTTGTTGGTAGGTGACATCGAGTTAAATACGACTCATAGTGACCGTATGAACAATCATTCTGAACAGTACCTTATCCCATGCCATTCTCACAATCTCTGACATACTCCAACCCATTGCCGCAGACATCTTGTCACGTAGAACTGGTTAAGTCCTAGCTAGCTGTGTGGCTTTGAGTAGGCTGCTTGGCTTATTTAAATCATAGTTCCTTTTTATATGGGATAATAATCAGAGTTGCAAGGAAGATTAAATGAGTTAATAGCATACTGTTCATGAAAAGCACCACAATAACTTGTAACTAATTATTATTATTATTATTATTTTCTATCATTGTGGTAAGGAGCTCTGTTAGCATACCATGCTATATGGCAGGTAATAAATGAAAGGTCGGCAGTTTGAATCTGCCAAGTATACAATGGGGAAAAGATGAGGCATTCTCCTACCATTAAGATGTACAGCCCAAGGAACCCAGTGAAGGGTTACCATTGGTCAAAATTGACTCAATAGCATTCAACTTATTGCTGTGATGTTATTGTTATGTGCCATCTAGTCACTTGTGACTCCTGGTGACCCTATGTACAACCGTGCTCTGAAGACTGCTCTATTATGAGCCAACCTCATTAGCTCTGACACACCTACCCTCCTTACCCCAGTCACTGAGTCAACCATCTCATCCAGGGTCTTTCTCTCCTGCACTGTCCCTCCACCCTCCCAAGCATGATGTCCCTCTTCAAGGACTGGTCCCTCCTTGCCCAAAGTATGTCAGACGAAGTTTCAGAATCCTAGCCTCCAAGGAGCAGCCTTTTTTCACCTTCTCAGATGAACCTGCTTGTTCTCCTAGCAGTCCATGATGTATTCAGTACTCTTCTCCAGCATCACAGTTCAAAGGAAATAGATATTCAATTTAATAGAATAAACCTTTCTAAAGGTTTTAACTTTTCTAAAGGAAGTAAGTTTGTAGAGGTCTTCCACTCACTCTCGTGTCCTTGATGTCCTCCCATGCCTGTCCCAACACTGATCATTTCAGCTTCAGCTAGCTAGAACTTGTAGCACAAACCTGACCACTTCCATTTGAACTGCATGGGGTAATATCTACATGCTTCCAACAATCAGATTTCACCTACTGAGCGCGTCTCTGTTTGTTATATTTACTTCATCACCCAAAATTCTCAGCTGGCCTTGTTTGTGTAGTTATTACTCCTCAGTCTTCTAGATTTAAACCCTACCTGGGTATAGATTCCTTTTGTACTTGAATCCTGTACCTGCCTAGCTGTAACCAATCCTGCAGGCTCACACTATCTCTAATAGCTAGGTCTTGAGTCCCTATACCATATTTGAAAACCCTTCTCACAATCCTTCCTTCACCAGTGATCCATTAGTTCTTCAATTTCTAATACCTACTCCTTTGCTTTCTCTACTAATTGCTTATCTACTACTAAAACAAACAAACAAAAAACAAACGTGAAGAGCGAACAGAGGTTCAGTTGTGAGTTAGCTCTAGCTCCATAGCAATGAGATGCATTGAGTTGATGATTGTTTTTATCAGGTAAAGTATGTTAATATTTGCAAATTAAAATTTATTGATCTTTCCTTAAAAAAAAGTTGGTAATTTGAGTCCACTCAGAGACATTGCAGAAGAAGTACTATTTTGATCTATTTCCCCAAATAATAACTCCTTAAAAAATTCCGTTTTTTTAAAAAAAAATCAATCAAGTGATCTATTTCCTTCCTCCCCCCCAAAAAAAATCAGTCCTTGAAAATTCTGTGGGGCAGAGCTGGACTCTGAAATGAACAGTCTCCATGAATAAAAAAACAAACTGAAAGTAATTGGTTTGAGTTTGTGCTTAGTATTTTTCAAGAGCATGTAAAAATATTTGCTCCTCATTCAGGAAGCATTCCCTATTGCTTGATCCCAGGAAGAATATATATATCACCCCATCTTCTCTGTGCACACTTATGGGACATCTGTTCTTTGGCTGTTTCCCAAAATTTTATCCTTGCTCTTCTTATCTCTCTTATTTTTTTCCTTTAACAAATGTTATCTCTGTTTATCTACCGCATCTTCAGGGAGCTCTGGTGTCTTAGTCCATACCAAGTTGTGCTGTTAACCCAAAGACCATGACTCTCTTGGGGTCCAAATTGACCAGCATCTCAGCAGGAAAAAACTAGGCAATCTTCTCCTGTGAGATTTACAGCCTCAGAAACCCACTAGAGGGCCAGCTATGAGTCACCTCCAAATCAACAAGAATGAGAGAGTTAGAGACCACATATATGGGGGAAATTGCTAAATCTTTCTCTTTACCTAAGTCCTAATTATAGTGCATATTTACAGGGTGTCCCACGTCCTCCTTATTCTCGACATGTTATGATTTTATCTGCAATTCTATATACTTTATTCATTTTCTTATTTCAGTAAATAACATTCTTCTCCTTCTCATTAAAGAGCCTTAGTGGCACAGTGGTTAAATGCAGGGCTGGTAACTGAAAGGTTAGTGGTTCAAGCCCCTAGCCACCCTGCAAGAGAGACCCGTAGAAGCCTGTTTCTGTAAAAGATGCACATATCTGAAAACTGGAGGAAGGTGTTCTCCTCTGCCCTAGACCATTGCTATGAATTGAAATATACTCTGCACAAATTAGTTTTCTTTGGCTTGGTTTGTCTTTTTAGCCATCTAGGCTCTTTTCCTTAAACTTACAATTCAGTAAATGTATTCTCCATAATTTTAGGAAACATTTCATTTGTCCCCTTTTCTCAAACATCATCATGAGTCTGGTTCATGGCTGTAATGAGGAATAGGATGCCAGGTATGGTGGGAGTTTTCCCCCATGTTTGACTACTGACAGTTTTTAAGCATCTTCTCATTGTATTTTCCTTTTTCCTCACACCTGAGAAAAGTAATACAAAAGTTTGAGTGTTGTTTCTTTAGTGCTGGGAGGAACTTCAACAAACCAACTCCAACTGCCATAAAGAATGCCAAGCTAGTCTCTTTTCCCTGACTTTGGAAGCTATTTTTCAACCTGTTTGAAACTTGCTCTACTCTCCCCAGAAAGCTTCATTATGTGAGGAGTGGGTTTGTGCACACACTACCGGTTGTGCTCACACTACTGTGTGGAAGGTACTGTTGGTCTTGAAATCCATATCAAGTTTTGGTACAGATTGATCCATTTTCTTTAATAACATTAATTGTCTTAGTACAAATGTCTCACTACACTGCCCATCCCAACTCCTGCATCATTAAATCCATCCAACATTCTCTGGGAACTTTGTTGTTGTTGTTGTTAGGTGCCATCAAGTCAAGCACAACTCATAGTGACCCTATGAACAAAAGATCTGAGCTCTGTTCTATCCTGCACCATCCTCACACTTCCTGACACACAAGAACCCATTGCAGCAGTCACTATGTCAATCCACCTGGTTGAGGGTCTTCCTCTCCTTCACTGACCATCTGTCCTTTACAACATTATGTCCTTCTGCAAGGAATAGCATCTCCTAGCAACGTGTCCAAAGTATGTGAGAGAAACCTTATCATTCTTGCCTCCAAAGAGCACTCTGGCTCCATTCTAAGTCATATCTGTTCTTTCTCCTGGGCATCCATGGGATGTTCAGTACTCTTCTCCAACAACACAGCTCAAAGGCATCAATCATTTTTCTCTCATCCTTATTCATTGTCCAGATGTATAGCTATTAATCAGAAAGACTTTGGCCTGAATCAGATGCATCTTAGTCTTCAAAATGACATCACTAGTCCTCAATAATTTAGAAAGGTTCCTAACCACAGACTTTCCCAATGCAATGTGTCTGCTTATTTTCTGACTGCTCGAACCAAGGGTGGATCTAAGCAAGATGAAGCTGTTGACAGTTTCAATTTCCTCTTCATCAATCATGACACTGCTTATCAGTCCAGTGGTAAGAATTTCCCTCAATTTCTGATACCACACTGTTCCTCATAGAGTCCATCTTCTCAGATAATTTGCTCAGCATATGAATTGAATAAGTATGGAGAGAAAATACAACCTTGACACACTCTTTTCCCAATTCCAAACCATGCAATGCTCCCCTGCTTTGTTGACACAACAGCCTTCTGGTGCAGGTATAGGTTCTGCATGAGGACAAATAAGTGCTTAGGATTCCCATTCTTCTCAAAGTCAGCCACAACTTGTCATGATACACACAGTCAAAGGCTTTTGCATAGTCAATAAAGTATAAATAGACATTCTTCTGGTATTCCTGACTTACTTCCAGGATGCATCTAACATCAGCAATAATATCCTTGACACCAAAGGCTCTTCTAAATGCTCCATGAACGTCTGGCAGTTCATTATCTATGCACTGTTCCAGCCACTTTTTTATATTAATTTTAATGAAAGTTTACAGAGACTTTGGATTTCCATTCATTCATTGTTGCACTTTTCTCCCTACCCACCCCCACCTGCCCCCCAGGTTCAGTCTTCTCTTTGAAAGGAAAAAAAAATTCGTTCATTGTTATGCAATCTTTCCCCCATCCCCCTCAGTCCACTCCACTATGCAGCCTTCATTCTGAACTCCTGTCATGACAATAATACCTAATCATATATCCCTTTGAAACAGTTCTCTTCCTCATCTGTTTCAATGCAGTATAAATTATTTATCCCCTTTTCTTAGTTTCCCCCCAACCCAAATTTGTTCTTGTGTGACTGAGATATTTCCTAAGCATAACATCCTCCAGGGTCGCCCATTTTGTATAGTATTTCATGAGCTCCTTGTTTTTCAGTGCAGCATAGTATTCCATTGTGTGAAATACCACAGCTTTTCTATCTATTCATTTGTTGATGGACACTTGGGTTGTTTCCAAATCTTTGCTATTGTAAACAAAGCAGCAATAAACATGGGTGTGCATATATCTGCTTGGGTGGCAGTTCTGGTCTTTCAGGGTATATTCCTAGTAGTGGAATTGCTGGGTAAAATGGCATTTCTATTTCCAACTTTTTGAGAAAGTGCCATACTGCCTTCAATAGTGTTTGCACCATTTTACACTCCCACCAACAGTGAATAAACTGTTCCAGTTTCTCCACAACCTCACCAGCATTTGTTGTTTGCTGTTCTGTTAAATTTTGCTATTCTTACTGGGCTGAGATATCTCATAGTTGTTTTTATTTGTATCTCTCTTAGAGCTAGGGATTTTGAACATATCTTCATGTGTTTGTTTACCATCTGAATGTCTTCTTTGGTGAAGTCTCTGTTCATATCCTGTGCCCATTTTGCAATTGGGTTGTTTATTTTTATTTTGTTGTGGTGCTCGAGTAATTTATAAATTCTAGATATGTCATTACCAAATTTTTTTTTCAAATTAATAGAACTTTATTACAAGAATCAGATCAATTTTGAAATCAGATGCATATGATTTGACTGGCCTCATTTCTGTAGCTGGAAAACTCCTAGCTATACTCATCAGCCTGCTGGACAGTTCCTTTTTTGGAGACATAGATACCATCCAAAAATTTTCGGATATCCTTATTTTTAACTGTTGTAGCTTGCTGAATCAAAGCAGCTGAATTTGATGCAAGCTCAATGTCATTTCCTTCAAGAATTAACTCATCTTTCTGGGCTTGAGATACTGAACAAGCAACACCTGGTCTCATTCGAACTCTCCGAGTGTATTTTTCACCCAAGAAGTTTCGAATTTCAACCAGAGATCCACTCTGTTGAATCACAACGTTGATGGGGAAATGAGCAGACACAGACCTCATCTTGTAACGAAAGCCCAGTGTAACACCCTTGATCATGTTCTGTACGTGGCTACAGATGGTACGAACAGTAGCTAATTCCTTCCTGTTCCCCACCACGAAGCCTCTTCTTTTTCTTTCCAAGGAGACTGAGCTCTACAGTGATGTGATTGAATTTTTTTTTCCAGTCTGTGGCTTCTCTTCTTACCCTATTAAGATTTTATTTGCACATAGGGATTTGATTCTTAGTAGGTCCCATTCATCTATTTTATTCTTTCCTAGTTGTAGGTTTTTCAGGATGCTTGGAATACTTATTATGCTGTGGATTAGGGTTTCTAGGGTTCTTCCAAGCTTTTCTTTAATGAAGTTTATAGTCCTTGGTGTTAGTCCTAGGTCCTTGATCCACTTTGAGTTGGTTTTTGTGTATGAAGTGAGGTTTGGATCTTGCTTGATTTCTCTGCAGATAGTTTTTCAATTTTGCCAAAACCCATTTGTTTAAAAGGCTGTTGTTTCTCAACTTAACTGATTTAATCTCCTTGTCAAAAAAATCTGTTGACTATAGGCATATGGGCTGATTTCTGGATATTCAGTTCTCTTCCATTGATCTATATGTCTGGCTTTGTAACAGTACCACGCTGTCTTGACCACCACAGCAGTGTAGTAAGATTTGAAATCAGGGAGTGAAATGCCTCCTACCTTGTTTCTCTTTTTAAGGAGTGCTTTGCTTATTCTGGGCCTCTTTCCATTCCAAATGAAGTTGGAGATTGCCTTTTTGATCTTGATGAAGAATGAAATTGATATTTGTATTGGGATTTCATTGAATGTGTAAATTGCCTTTAGTAATATTGTCATTTTCACTCTTCCTATCCCTGAGCAAGGTTTATTCTTCCATTTCTCTTTTTGTTTCTTGCGGTAACATTTTGTAATTTTCTTTGAATAGATCCTTTGTGCTTCTGGTTAGATTTACTGGTGGTTAGCTATTGTGAAGGGTATATTTTTCTTAGCTCCAGTTCTGTAGTCTCTTGTCACTGTAGAGAAATCTAATTGATTTTTGTATGTTGAGCTTGTATTGTGCCATTTTGCTGAATTGGTCAACTATGTCCCGTAGCTTTCTTGCTGAGTCATTAGTGTTTTCTAAGTATACTATCATATCATCTTCATATAGAAATAATTTTACCTCCTCTTTGCCAATTTGTATAGCTCTTATTTCCTTCTCTTGCCTTCTTGCTGTCACTAAGACTTCCAATACAATATTGAACAGGAGAGGCAATAGTGGGCATCCTTGCCTAGTTCCTATTCTCAAAGAGGATGCCTTTAATCCTCTCTATTGAGAACAATATTGGCTCTCTGGTTTGCATGTATAGTTTTTTACTATGTTGAAGAAATTCCCCTTTAATCTTATTTTGTTGAGTATTTTAATCATGAAAGGGTGCTGGATTTTGTCAAAGGCTTTTTCTGCATCAGTTGATAGGATCATGTAGGTCTTGTTCTTTGCTTTGTTAATGTAATGAATTACATTGATTGAACCATCTTTCCATACCTGTTATGAATCCCACTTGGTCATGGTGAATTTTTTTTTTAATGTATTGTTGGATTCTATTGGCCAGGATTTTATTCAGGATTTTTGCATCTATGTTCATGAAACATATTGGCCTATAGTTTTCTCTTTTGTTGGTGTCTTTACCTGGTTTTGGTAAGAAGGATATGTCTGCTTCATAGAATAAGTCTGGGAGAATTTCATCTTTTTCTATTTTCTGAAATAGTTTCTGTAGAATTGGTGACAGTTCTTTTTTGAATGTTTGATAAAATTCACTTGTAAAACCATCTGGTCCAGGGCTTTTTTTTTTTTTTTGCTACAAGTTGTTTTATTATCTTTTCAATTTCTTCTTTTGTAATGGATCTGTTCAAGTATTCAATTTTGGTTTGTGTCTGTATAGGTAAGTTGTGAATTTGTAAGTATTTGTCCATTTCCTCTAGGTTTTCATGTTTATTTGAGTATAGTTTTTCATAATGTTCCAATGTTAGCCTTTGTATTTTAGTTGGTTCTGTTGTGATGTTGCCCATTACATCTTTTATTTAGATTATTTGTGTCTTTTCCTTTGTTAGTTTTGCTCACTGTCCTGTGGCTTCCAAAATAATTATTTTAATAAAAAGTTCTGACTCACATTCCTACTGTCCGCATCTGTCTCTGCACCTCCAGCCATTTTTTAATGATCCTTAGCAGTATTTTGCTTTCATGTGATATCAATGATATTGTTTGATAATTTCCACATTCACTTGGATCACCCTTCCTGGAAATGGGAACAAATAAGTACCTCTTCCATTCCATTGGCCAGACAGCCATCCTCCAAATTTCCTGTAGACTGGCAAGTGCATCCTAGGCTACCTTTATTAATTGAAACACATTAATTGGTATTCTATCAATTCCTTATTTATTTTTTTTACAATGCTTTCATTGAAGCTTCTGCTTCCTCTTTGTTGTGTTTTGTATACCATAGAGTCAGAACTGACCCATAGCTGACCCTCTGTCAGGTTTTCAGAACCAGTTAATCACATAGGAGGAGATAGCCCATCCTTCTCCCACACTTCCTCCTTTGTTGTTGTTAGGTGCCACTGAGTTGAGTACTACTTATAGCAACCGTAGGAACAAAAGTTCTGAACCTAGTCCTGTCCTGCACCATCCTCACACTTCCTGACACACAAGAGCCCATTGCAGCAGTCACCTTATCAATCTACCTGGTTGAGGGTCTTCCTCTCCTTCGCAGACCCTCCACCTTTCCCAACATCATCTGTGATATTTCTTAATTTCTCTGCTGGTCTCCTTCACATACCCTAAAATTTCACAAACTTGTGCTGTCTATCTTTCTTTCATGAGACTTTGCATTTTTGTATGTTGGCACTGCTGCTTTCAATCTGTTCCCTGAGATTAGATTCCTTTTACTTCATAACTTCCTGTCTAAATTCTACCTGAATAGATTAGCTAAGATTTTGTGATTGCAAGAGACAGAAAATATACCTCAGACTGGTAAATTTTTTTTAAAATCTGATTTATTTTCATTCACATAATTTAAAAATCCAGAAATATGTCAAGCTTTGGGTGAAGCTCATACAAAGCCCTCAGGACTTAATTTCTTTCTTAATTCTGTAACAATTGCAACCTCATATTTTTACAGTCCAACAGAAAGGCAGTTCTGCTTTTCCAACAGCTTTGGAAAAACCCCTTTTCTGCACTCCAGTCAGGCCAGCTCTAGATGATGTCTTTAACCTGGAATCAATCACAGCCAAAGTTCATGGGAAGCAATGAATGGCTCAGGTTGGGGCCATAAGATTCATCCCTGGAGCAGAAGGTAGAGGGCCATTCAGACTATAAGAATTAAGAGTTGGAGAAAATTGGAATCCTAAAAGTAAGTACATACATACATAAATCATTATAGAGCTAGTAACAGTAAAAGGAGCTCTAGTGGCCTAGTGGCAAGAAACTGCAAGGCAATCCTGAAGGCAGAAGGTTGGAGGCCACCAGCAGCTCCATAGTAGAAGGATGGGCAATCTCCTCCTGTGGAATTAACTGCCTCTGAAAACCTGCTGGAGCTCTGTGTCGGTTCCAAATCAACAGTATTTAATAACAACAGCATTAACAGCATTAACAGAAAAAGGGGAAATGGATGGAAGGAATGTATAATATGTATGTACACTTACTTAACTGTCAAGACGCACCTTGGATGTCTTTTACTTGTAATCTAACTTTTATTGTTGTTTATTGCCATCGAGTTTAGCACGACTCATAGAGACCCTATGAACAAAAGGCCTTTCTGTAACTGTTGTCTGGTGGCCTAGTGACAAAAAGATGCAATCCTGAAGACACACTTGGTTCGAGGACAGCAGCTGCTGCCCTGGAAAAGGATGGGTAATCTCCTCCCTTGCAATTAACTGCCTCTAAACACCTGCCGGAGGGCCAGCTATGGGTTGGTTCTGACTCTACAGTATACAACAACAACGTAATCCAACTTACCACCAAAGGGAAAAAAAATTCTCTCTTCTCTCAATACCTCTTAAATTCTATACCTACCTTTCTGATGGAATTTGATCAAATTCTATCTTGTATAGTGTTATTCCTGAAAATGCCAAAGGCTTCATTGCTCCACATAAATAATAAATGCTTCATAAAGTCTTGTGGGAGAAGGATGGGCAATTCAAACTGCTCTAAAATAATTGGCAAAAAGCAAGGTTCCAGGAATTGACGGTATACCAATTGACATATTTCAACAAACAGATGCTGCCCTGGCTGCACTTGCTAAACTGTACCAAGAAATCTGGAGGACAACTATCTGACCAACTGACTGGAAGAGGTCTATATTTGTTCCCATTCCAAAGAAAGAGGACTCAACAGTGTGGAAATTATCAGACAATATCAATATCACATGCAAGCAAGATTCTGCTGATAATTATTCAAAAAAATGACTGTAGCAACAGAGAACTGCCAGAAGTGCAGGATGGGTTTAGAAGAGGTCGTGGTACTAGGGATATTATAGCTAATGTTAGATGGATCTTGGCGGAAAGCAGAGTACCAGAGGAATGTCTACCTGAGTTTTATTGACTACGACTATGTGGATCACAACAAACTGTGGCTGACTCAGAAGAATGGAAATCCCAGAACATTTGATTGTGCTTAAGTGAAACCTACACTTAGACCAGGAGGCAGTCATCAGAACAGAGAAAAGAAACACTGCATGGTTTAAAATGAGGAAGGGTGTACACCAGGAATGTATTCTAACTCCATACGTTTTTAATCTATACGCAGAACAGATTATCTGACCTGTAAGCAGAGGAATTGGCATCAGGATTAGAGGGCGATTCATCAACAACCTGCATTATACCGATGACACAACCCTGCCTGCTAAAACTGAGGAGTAGGACCTGAAGCACTTGCTGCAGAAATTCAAGGACTGCAGCCTTCAGTATGGCTTTAAGCTCAACAGCAAGAAAACAAAGATCCTCACCACTGAGCCGACTGGCATCATTATGATAGATGGTGAAGAGATTGAGAATGTTGACAGTTTTAGTTTGCTTGACTCCACAATCAACATTCTTGGTACCAGAAGCCAGGAAATTGAAAGAAAAAATTGCATTGGGAAAGTCAGCTGACAAGGATCTCTCCGGAGTACTGAAGAGCAATAATGTCAGTCCAGAGACTAAGGTGCACCTAATCTGGGCTATAGTCTTCACTATTGCTTGCTGTGTGTCAGCTGGGCAGTGACTAGGGAAGCTAGAAAGAGAGTTGATATCTTTGAGCTGTGGTGCTGGAGAAGAGTATTGAATATACCATGGACTGCTAGGAGAACAAAGAGGTTCATCTTAGAGAGGGTGGAGTCAGACTATTCCTTGGAGGCAAAGATTCTGAAGCTTCATCTGACATACTTTGGGCATGTTGCAAGGAGTGATCAGTCCTTGGAGAAGGATATCATGCTTGGAACTCTGGAGGGACAGAGAAAGAGAGAGACCATCGATGAGATGGACTGATACAGTTACTACTGGTACATTCAATCTCTGACCTTTCTAGCAACCAAGCACTTCAATCACTTTGTCTCCAAAGACTTATTAAGCAAAAACCCAAACAAATAAGACCCCCAAAACAAACAAGCAAAAATACCAAATATATTGCTGTTGAATCAATTCTGTCTCATTGAAACTCTGCTGAATCCCTCGTGGACTAATTATTGTTATTAAGTGCCTCTAATGAAGTATGATCCATAGTGACCCTATTAACAACAGATCTGAACCCTGTCCTATCCCGTGCCATCCTCACACTAGCGTCCATTGCAGTAGTTAATGTATTGAAAGTCTTCTTCCCTTTTACCAATCCTCCAGCTTTTCAAGCATAATGCCCCTGTCCAAGGAATAGCCTGTCCTAACAGCATGCCCGCAAGAGTGGCATCCACTTCTTAAACAGCATGCCTCTGAAAACTCTATGAACTTTGATAAATGACAGTTTATCTTTTGTTCTTAGGGCCTTTTGTTCTTAAGGCCTCTATGAAGCACACTCGACTTGACAGCAATCAACAACAAGAACATACCCAAAGTATATGAGACAAAGGTTTATCATTTTTGCATCCAAGGAACACTCTGACTTCCCTTTCTCCAAGGAATAATTGTACTTTTGGCAGTCCATAAGATGTTCAGTTCTCTTCTTCAGCACCACAGATCAAAGGTATTAATTCTTCTGTCATCCTTACTCATTGTCCAGCTCTCAGATGTGTAGCAAGTGATCGGAAAGGCCATGACCTGAATCAGACACACCTTAGTATTCAAACTGACATCATTGCCGCTCAGTAATTTGGAGAGGTCATAGTGCAAGGCTAATAACCAAAAGGTTTGCAGTTCAAATTAACTAGCAACTCTGTATAGAAAAATGAGCATTTTCTAACTATAAAGATTTACAGCCTTCAAAACAAAACAGAGAGTCACTATGAATCAAAACTAACCAGATGTCAGTAAAATTTAATCTTTACAAAAGCATACTACCAGGAGCTCTCGTGGCCTAGTGGCAAGAAGCTGCACTGCAATCCTGAAGGCACATGGTTTGGATCCTCCAGATGCTCCACTGAGAAGTAGGGATAGTCTCCTCCTGTGCCAGTCTGATCCAATTCGATGACACACAACAAGAAGTAAAAAAGCATACTACCACATCTTTCTCCTGTGGAGAGGCTGGGATGGGGGGTTTATAAGTTTCAAACTCTTCAGTTAACAGTCAAGCTAAACTGCTTAATTAAAGGTATAAAGCAGGCTCATCCAGTTGCAAAATCTTTAAAAGGTCTTGGAAATCATCTGGTCTACCTCTCCATCTACAGTTGAGCTTTCAGTGAGTCTTTCTTTTTTCCATTTAAAATGAATGTCATTTACTAAGCTTGTTAAGGATCTTTCAGATGGTTGGATTTAGCTCTTGAGGTGAGAATTTAATTATGAACTGTCTCTTTCATTCTACCTTGTTTTACAGTCATTTGAGCCCAGTAACACCACTCTAAAAGGATGTCTGAATTGACTCATCTGACCATTAGCACACTCAAACACATTTTCCAAGCCTATAAAAGGTTATTATTACAAAAATTTTGAATCTTTATTCTCCACACTGTGTTCAAGTTTTTCAATCTCCTTACAGCCACTATTCTAGAAATGAACTATAAACAAGTCAAGAAAGAAGTACTGGAAGTTGTCGCTGAATCAGCTCCAAGTCATAGTGGCCTTATGCATAGTCAAACAAGAGTTCTGTTGCCATCGTGATCACTGTTATGTCTGCATTCAGTGTTGGGACTACCATGTCAATTCATCTCATTGTTAGTGTCCCTTATGCCTGCTGACCCACTACTTTCCCACTCATGGTGTCTTTTCTTAGTAACTGGTGTTTCCTAATAATGTTCCCAAGTAAGCCATGTCTCAACATCTTTGCTTCTAAAGTACATTTTGGTTGTAATTCTTCTAAGATTTATTTGCTCTTTTATTTTGAAATTGTTTGTATATTTGGTATTCCTGGCCCATTGTTGTTGTTCCATGCCGTTGTGTTGCTTGTGACTCATAGTGACCCTATGCACAATAGCTCTGAACCCTGTCCTATCCTCAGGCAATCTCACTGTCTCTAACACACTTGTCCCCATAATCTCAGCAGCAGTGTCAATACCACATTTTAAATAGTCTTCTGTCTTTCTTTGTCACTGGCCATGCATGTGATGTCATCAAAGCAGCCAGATATTGGGTTATTTGCACTGTAGTTATCAATGTGACAATGTTCAATGTTTGTTTTTTTAGACTTCAAAGAGGTCTTTTGTGAAAAGTTGCTGTATCATGTGATTTCTTGACTGTTGTTTCCATGAACATTGACCATTTTTAAAACAATTATTTTTATACTGGTTTATTTACAAAGTTTGTATACATTATTTTTCACACCAGATCTTTCAGGCTCCCTCCCCCTGTCAAATTGTGCAACACTATGATTATCTCCACCAGCCCCCAACCCCACCCATCCTCAGCCTCTGTTCCACCCCTTCACCCTAGGATCCTCATATTCATTCTACATTCATGATCTTATACAGTATTTGTCTTTATGGGACTGAATTAGTTCACTTAGCATGATGTTTTCCAGTCTCTCCCAAGTTAGGTAGTAATTTACAAAGTCCTTGGTCCTGCGTGCTCTGTAGTGTTCCATCGTGTGAATGCAGCATAATTTCTCAATCCATTCCATTGTGATTGGACATTTGGGCTATTTCAAAACCAAAATGAGATACCATCTCATTCTTGTAGCAGTGGCAAAGTTTAACAGATTAGCAAGTAAGACATATTAGAGAGGATAAGGAGACATAGGAACTCTTAGACATTGTTGGTGGGATTGTAAAATGATATAAACACCCTGGAAGATAATTTGGCATTTCCTCATAAGGCTGAACATAAAAATTCCATATGACCCAGCTATTCCACAGCTTGGAATATACTCTGAGAATATGAGAACTGAGGCAAAAATGAAGACTTGTACACCAATATTCATAGCTGCATTATTCACCATCACAAGAACATTGACTTTTGATTCAATTAGAATAAGCTTGTAAAATCTAGTTAATGTGCTTTGAGTGTAATAAAAACCACAATGTTAAGTCATCACAACAGATCCTGCAGGCATGTAGAATGAGATTTTGATTCTTTATACTGTAAGTTATCAGGTTATATACCTAATTAGATTTCACTGAAGAGAGGAAACTCAACTCATTGTCTATAAGGCAGAACCAACTCATAACTGACCCTGTAGCAGGTTTTCAGAGGCTGTAAATCACATCAGGGGAGATTACTCATCTTTACCGTGGAAGAGTTGGTAGATTCAAACAACCTGCTTTTCAGATAGCAGCATAACTCTTTAACCACTAGATTGAGACAGTGAAAGTTTTGTGGGTAGCTTTCAAAAGACTATTTTCCATGCCAAAAATTTGCATATGTCCTTTTCAATGTTTAGATTTTAATAAAAAATAAGCTTCTACTCTTCACTGCATTTCAATATTTTCTAGTATAGTCAGGTTTGCAAAATTTCATTTTATTAAAGTAATCTTATATTGCCAGTTAAAATGACAGTTCTAAGGGACATCAGAAAAAAATACGTTCTTAAGCAACAGGAATTATTTCCATTTTCCATTAAAACAGCCTATCCAGTAAAGATCAGAAAAAATTTAAAACAGAAAATAAATTTGCCATCTAAACAGAAAACAGCTAATGGGAGAAAATATGTAAATAATATGACTACAAAATGAATGGGAAAACAAAATTAATAGAAAAATTTAAAATACTGTTATAATAAACACCCACACACAATACAAGCATTTCTAAAATCTTTGTAACTAGACATCCTAAGAATCAAGGGCAAATTTTTAAAGATAATTAAAATACTTAAGAGGAAAGCAAAAAAAAAAAAAAAAGTATTACATTCCCTTTAACCTTTAGCAAAGGGAAATAGAATCCAAAAGGAAAATAAAAATTCAGGAAATTGTTTTTCTACCTCACTCTTCACCCTCCAGTCTTCTTCTAAGAACTAGGTTTTCTTTGAAGATATTTTTCTCTCAGTGGGTTTTCTATGCTCTGTCGGCTCCCTTGGATCAGAGAGCTAGAAAGGCTTGGTGTGTTGGGGCCATGGATGGGAATGTGTGTGTATTTTGGAAAGAATATACTCCTTTCTTGCTCTGCCTCACACCCACCCCCTATCTCCCACCCACCTCCACCCACTGACTATGGTGTTTCTGAATGGAGGGCAGAAACATAATGAGGAGGCAGGGACTCACATCCCTTCAATACAACCAAATGTCCCCTGGAAACCATCTATGGGTGACTTCTCCCTGTGCCAACCTTATCTCAATATGGACCAGAAATCTGGTAGTGACAGAATTCACTGGTTATGCCAAATGAAAGCTTTACCAAAAAACTTGGCCTTTATGTGGCGTTTTGTTTATGTAGGGCAAGACATACCCTTATCACGAGTGTTCACTAACTGAGATTGCTTCTACAGACTAGACATTTTCAAAAAACCTTAATCTTGGCATAATCTGAATAAATAGGAATCTCACTGTGTTGCGTTGATTTCTTTTTTAAAATTCAAAGTCCTTACCTAGAGTATAGAAATCTTGCATATTTTTCTGAGAGTATATACCTTCAAGGGAAAGGAAAGAATATTTGAAAATAGGTCCTAAGAAAAATAGGCATAGATTAGGTTAAAGCTAGAGAGTTAGGAAAATTACCCAATGAAATAATATGCATCACAAACTGAGCTTTTTCCAGCTTGTTCTCTTTGGATGTATAAGCAAGAGGAAACAGGTTCTGGAGGAGGACATCCTGTTTGGTGAAGTAGAAAGAAGCTCAGAGAATGAAAGGGAGACACTCTGGGAGACAGATAAACACAACAATTTCAATGAAGAACTCAAACCTGCTGGTGATTGTGACTCAGGACAGCGCAATCTTTGTTCTGTTGCATGCAAGGTAATCATGAGTTGTTGTGGTTAAGTGCTGCTGAGTAGAGTGTGACTCATCGTGACCCTATGAACAACAGATCTGAACCCTGTCATATCCTGTGCCGTCTTCATCATTTCTGACACTCTTGAACCCACTACTGCAGTCCCTGTGCCAGTCCACCTCATCCAGGATCTTCCTCTCTATTATTAATCCTCCACCTTTCTAGACATGATGTCCCTTCCCTAGGAAGAGCCTCTCCTAGCAACGTGCACTAAATATGTGAGATGAAGCTTCCCCATTCTAGCCTCCAAAGTTCACTATGGTTTCACTTTCTCTAAGATGTATCTGTTTGTTCTTGCAGCAGCCAATGGGATAGTCAGTACTCTTCTCTAACACTGCAACTCAACACTGCAAATCAATTCTCCTCTCATCCATATTCATTGTTCAGCTCCCAGATGCATAGCAGAAGATAGGAAAGAGACTATGGCTTGAGTCAAGTGCACCTTAGTCTTTAGATTGGCATCGTTGCTTTTCAGGACCTTGGATCAGTCTCTGACAGTAGACATGCCTAATGCTGTACGAATCAAGATGTCCTGACTATTGTACCAAGAGTGTTGATTCAATCAAGACGAAATCATTGATAATTTCAGTCTCCTCTCCATCTATCATGATGTTGTCTATTGGCCCGATGATGAGGACCTTTGTTTTCTTGATGTTGAGATGTAATCCATTTTGAAAGCTGGAGTCCTAGTACTCCTCACTTTAAGCAAGCAAGTTTGTGTCATTTGCATACTGCAGATTGTTGATAAGTGTTTCTCTGATCCTGATGTCACATTCTTCTTCATAAAGTCCAGCTTCTTATATTATTTGCTCAGCATACAGATTGAATATGTATGGAGAAAGGATACAGCTATAATTCATACCTTTTCCATTTACAAACTATTCAGTGTTCCCTTTCCCTGCTTGGACAACAGCTTCTTGGTCTAAGTATAGGTTTCATATGAGCATTATTGAGTGTTTTACAATTTCTATTCTTTTCTACGTTAGCCATATTTTGTTATCCACACAGTCAACAGTCTGCATAATCAATGAAACACAAATAGACATTTTTTCTGGTATTCTCTGTTTTCAGTCAAGATCCATCTGAAATCAGCAATGATATCCCTGGTACCAAAAATCTCTTCTAAAGCCAGCCTGAACTTCTAGCAGTGCTCGGTCAATGTAACGGTCTGGCCATTTTGGATGATCTTCTTTAAAATTTGTCTTGCATGTGATATTAGTCATTTTTTTTTGGTAATTTCTACATTCAGTTGTTCAATAATTTCTACCTTCTGTGGTTTGATAATTCCCATGTTCACCTTTCTTGGGAATGGGATAAATATGGATCTCTTCCAGTCAGTTGGCGAGGTAGTCTTCCAAGTTTCCTGCCACAGATGGTTGAGCACATCCAGGGCTGAATCTGATAGATGGAGCATATCAATTAGTATCACATTGATTCCTGGGGCCCATTTTTTGTCAATGCCTTCAAAGCAGCCTGGACTTCTTCCTTCAACATCATTGGCTTTTGGCCATTTGGTACATCCTGAAATATTTCAGTGTTGACTAATTCTTCTTTTTTTTTGTCAGTGATACTGTGTATTTCTTCTATCTTCTTTGGGTGCTTCCTGGATCATTAAAGATTTTTTTCATAGCATCTCTCAGTATTGCAAAATTGCAACTCAAGGCTTGGATTTGGTTTTCAGTTCTTTCAACTTGAGAAATGCCGAGCAAGTCTTTTTTTATTTTCCAACTCTAGCTGCATACACATTTCATCATATTACTTTGCTTTGTCCTCTCTTTGAAGACTTTGAAATCTTATGTTCATCTCTTTTACTTTGCTACTCTTCCCTTTGCTTTAGCTTTTTGATGATGTTCTAGTCCAATTTCCAGAGTCTCTTCTATCATCCATTTTGGTCTTTTTTCCCCCCCTGTCTTTCTAATGACTTTTTGCTCTATTCATGGATTATTTCTTTGCTTCCATCCCATAACTCATCAGGTCTTGGATCATTAGTGTTCAATACCTCAAAACTATTCTTGAAGTGATTCTTAAATCCAGGTGGTAGACCTAAGGTCATACTTTGGTGTTTAAGAACTTATTTTCATTTTCTTTAATATGAACTTCAATAGGCTGTACTGAGGTAACCTGGGGTTGCTGTGATGCTGAACCCTGTGCCACTGGGGTGTCAAACGCCATAATGGTTACGCATGGTGGCCAGTGTTTATTGAAGCTCCCAGTTTAAGACAGGTTTGGAAGCAGGAGTGGCATCCACTTCCTAAACAACATGCTTCTGGAAACTCTATGAACTTTGATAAATGTTGACAGTTATAGAAAGGCTTCAGGCCTTTTGTTGATAAGGTTACCATGAGTCGTGCTTGACTAGGATGCAATCAACAAAACCAAAACATGAACTTGCACATGAATAATTGATAACCTGTTCCACAGTCAGCACCTTGTCTGGCTTTGCTTGCCGATATGGATCGTCTCCAGTGATACTTTACACAAATGCAGTCAATCTGATTCCTGAGCAGTCCCTCAG
The DNA here is from genome assembly GCF_000299155.1 of Elephantulus edwardii. Classification (NCBI taxonomy): domain Eukaryota; kingdom Metazoa; phylum Chordata; class Mammalia; order Macroscelidea; family Macroscelididae; genus Elephantulus; species Elephantulus edwardii. The sequence goes on along the minus strand of NW_006399823.1, from coordinate 14,216,350 downwards.
GCAAAGTCCATGTATAGAGTTGTTGTCTATGTGTCTTAAGAAAAATATTTGTTATGAATAAACCATTACACAAAGTTCATCTCTAACCTCATTTCTGTACCCGCGTCCATATTTTTCACCTCTCATTCCTTCAGCTTTGTTTCCAACTTTTCTATTCCAATCATTATTAATTAATGCATCTTGACTACATTTCTGGTCAATTTTGGATAGCAAATGGTAGTAAAATTCCTCTATTTTCTCATTTTTATCTTTAGCTGTGAGTGCATATATTTGAATAACAGTTGTATTAACAGGTCTTCTTTGTATGTGTATGGATAATATCCTACTACTCATAGTACTGTACTTCAGGATAGATCTTGAAATGATCTTTTTGAAAATGAATGCAACATCATTTTTGCCACAATGCTTTATTCCCAGCCTAGATGTATCATGAGTAAAGCTGATTTAATGGCAGCTAGCTATCTATCAATCTATCTAGCATCTATGGAGCTCGCTATCTACCTAATTTTTCACATTGTTGTTATGCTGCCAAGTTGAATAAGACTCATAGTGATGTTATGAACACATGTCAGAATCTTTCTCCTATCCTGCATATGATCTTGGGAAAAGTGCAGCCAAAATATTACCTGGTGATACTTTGGATATGTTGCTAAGAGAGGCTATTTCTTGGAAAAGGACATCATACATGGAAAGATCGAGAGTAAGGGAGGAGAGGAAGATCCTAAACAAGACGGACTGACATGGTGACTGCAGCAATGGGCTCAAGTGTGTGAGTGATGATGAGGATGGCACAGGTTTCAGGTCAACTGTTCGTAGGTTGCTGTGAGTCATATTCATCTCAATGATGCATTACAACAACAATAACCAATAATCATTGCATATGCATAACCTCTTTCATAAAAGATTCATGCATTTTTCTCTTTGTCCTCTAACCTTCAAATGATGGAGTTGCTGCAGAGGGACCCTGTGTCAGGCACTATATTAGGCTTGAGAGTCAGATTCCTCATACCCAGGCTTGGGCAAATCACTTAACCTCTCTCGTCTTCAATTTCCTAATCTATCGAATAGGAATTAAGATAAACAATATGGTCTGGTATATACTAAGTACTCTGTAACTATCGGTATTAATTACCCATTCTAGTCCTTCATCTACTTCATCAACATGTATGCAGAGCAGATTATCCGAGAGGCTGGGCTCTATGAGGAGAATTGTGGCAACAGGATTGGTGGAAGATCTATTAACAATCTGCGTTATGCAGATGACACAACTCTGCTTGCTGAAACTGAGGAGGACCTCATGCACTTGCTGCGAAGGGTCAAG
>NW_006399823.1:14190032-14214391 GCF_000299155.1 Elephantulus edwardii | reverse complement strand
GCCACATAACAACAACAGTCCTTCATCTAGGGAGCTCTGGTGGCCTAATGGGTAAGGAGTTTCATTGCTAACCCCAAACCAGGTGCCTTGAATCCACTAGCTGCTCCGCAGGAGAAAGATGGTCAGTCTCCTCCCATATGATTTCAATCTCTAAAAACCTGCTGGAAGGTCAACTATGAGTCACTTCCCACCAGACAGCCATGAATGAGTGACTGAGCCTGTGATCACAAAGGAAAATGAAAGGAAATAGAGCATTTTCAAAATAAAGAGGCACATCCATTTTAGAAACAAGATCTTTTCATTCATAGCATGTTTAAAAATTATAATGATCAATAACACCCTTCAGTTCAAACTCAACTAACTCATTGTGGTGGAATCTCAACCTCCTCGGAGTAAACCCTCCACCTCTCTGGTGGTTCAAATCTATCAGCATCTGCACAAGAGATAGATGGGCAATCTCCTCCTGTCTTATTTGCAGTCTCCTGGGAACCTTCTAGAGGGTCAGCTAAGAGTTGGTTCCAACTCAGCAGCAATATAGTGCGCCCCCCCTTTTTTATTTTGTTTGTTTGGGGAGATTTTTTTAAATGGAATGCCTGAATGTTATAAATGGCTGACACACTTGACCGCTAATCAAAAGGAGGAAAGTAGCTTTCACTTATGGATACCTCAGGAGAAAGGTCTGACATTCTTACTATGAAAAACCAGCCACTGACATGCTAAGGAGCACAGCCCTACTCTCATTTGCATGAGTATCGGTGTTACTGCTTCTCCTCAAATACCAAAATTTAGATATTAAGTGGGAAGGAAACATTTCTGTAGTGAGGTCAGTGCAAAGAAGCTTCTCTTGGCCCCAGGCCTACCTCTTCCTGTCCCTAGAGCAGAAGCCCTATGGTGGAATGGCTTTCAATGAGAGAGATTAATTGCCTGTTCTGAGGTCTGAATGAGAAGCAGCCCCTGGCTTTGGGTTACAAAAACAGTCCTCACCCTCTTCCTTTTCATCCCAAGCTGTCCCACTCCCCTTTCTTGCATGCAAGGTGACTGAGCTGTCCCACCGACTGGGAAAATCTGCCACCTCCAGGACTTCAAAGTGCTGAGGAAGTTGCTGCAGCCTGAGGCTGTGTTATCTTCCACAGATGACTAGAGTCCAGAGGCGATCATCAGTTCCAACTAGCTGGGAGAAGGAGAAAGAGCAAACCATAATAATGTTAGTCAGGTAGCGGCTCCTACCTTATCTGCGCCAGCAGATGCAAACATACGCTGACAAATACTACACCAGAGGGTAGGATAAAAGCGGAATTAGAAAATAACTACCTTCAGGAGATACTGGGCTCCCAAATTCGATATACAATTGTAATATAGATAACATGGAAAAGCAGATAATAAATAGAGCTTTGAATTCAAACATGACCTTCAAAGAGCTTCCTCCCCCCTTAGAAACACAAACCAAAAGCCCCAAGCCTTTGAAAGAGTCCATCCAAATAATGAGCTCCCAGCCCAACCTCCTCCTCCTCCCCCCCATCCAAGATACATCACAGACCATTCTTCTCAATGATGGCCTTGGGGCATGTTTTTATCATATTTTATCGCATATTTTAAAGTTCTTTATCACATTTGAAAGATACGCTTCCTTTACCACTTTTTTATCTCATTCTAAAGGTATCTTATCAATATTCACTAGGCGAGTGTCTGAGGATTTCTAAATGACAGCACAGTACAGTGTATGATAAACGGGAACATTGCTGCCACTCTGATCAGGAGGGTGAGATAAAAGAGAATGTGGCCAGCCAGAAAAATCAACTGGGCTTGGCTAAAGTGTCAGGATCATCTGTAATGTGGCAGAGAATGATTCATGGATGGGCAGAAGGGACCCTCCTAAGATAAAGGGAAGTGGACAGCGCAAGGTCAGTGTGCCCAAGCGGATGCCACCCGTTGTCCTCGAGAAGCAAGAGTGACTCCATATTAAACTATTCTCTCCTAAAGCCTTCTTTTACTGGTACCAGATAGTGTTTTAATTGAGCCAAACTACTAGCTCCAGCATTTTAGAAATTACACGGGACTCTTCCCACTGTGATATTGAAGCAAGACTGTTTTGCTCCTTAACAGTTTGTAAATCATAGAAGCTCTTAAAAGGAATGTCTCTCCACCCTCCAATGACTCCAGTGACCCTCCCCACTTAAATCCCAATTGTTGCCATTTCTGTGCCTTGTGTCTTTGGTTAAGATTTGAAGTGGATCATTTCTGTAATGGATTGAAAGCCTTCCACAAAAGAAGTGAGGCCAGCACTCCATTTGCTTCCCTCACTAAGGTATTCAACTCCTGTGCTAATTTCTAACAGTACTTGAAAATGTGTTTAGTTCATTTTTATAAGAAAAATTCTATGACTGGTTTGGTTAAGAAAGACAGTTGCACAAAGAATTAAATTCCATCAAATATTATTTGACACACACATTCTCATTTCTGATCTAAGACTCCCAAAAGGATCTGCCAGTTAACACAATTAAAAAGTGTAAACTTGATCTGTAAGAAAGTAAAAAGGGTTTTATGCTGATAATAACTAAACAAAATTATGCAAAAGCATAAGATGTTACACTGCTCAGGAAAATGTCCTCATCTTATTAGTCAAGTGCCTGTAGACCAGGTGCAAAACCAGCCAGAGCTGTAATGTCACAGATGACCTAGTAGACAGGTCAATGACCCCAAGAGACACCAAAATCCAGACAAATCACAATTCACAAGCAATTGAGCGGAAATTATTTCCTCTCTGGGGCAGTAGAACTAACGGAACAAAATGACCAACTCTATGACTTGGTTAGCCCAGTTGTTTCAAAAACAATGCTAATGACAGTCAGGGTAGCAGGGTCAAACTCCATATGGGCTCATTGTCTTTGGAGGGAGAAATGGTGTTTCTTTATCCCTGGTGGCTTTGGGAATAAATGTACTGTCCTTGAGAGAATGAAGACCCAGCATCATACATTTACCAACATAAATCAACTCTGGAAACATGGTCCTGAGTGAAATAAGTGAGTCACAATAGATCCCACTTAAATGAAATATCGACTGCAGACAAATATATAGTGACCAAATGCTAGTATCCTTGCTAGCGGTGAGGACAGGGATCTGGTAGCCCAGTGGCTAAGGAGTTATGCTGCCAACACAAAGGCAAGTGATTTGAATCCACCAGTGGATGATCAGTTTCTTCCTGTGTGATTTACAATTTCAGAAAAACTACTGGAAGGTCAGCTATGACTCAGTAGGACATACAACAACAGAGGGGAGGAGACAAGAGAAAAAGAAAGCCATTGCTTAAGCACTAAAAACAGTTTCTGATAAGGGTGATGAAAAATGTTCAAAATGGATAGCAGTAATGCTTGTACAACATAAGGAATGTAATTAATGCCTCTGAATTGTGTATCTGAAAGGGTTGCCATGGGCCATGTTTTGTTGTATATATATTTAACCACATAAAGTTTAAAAAGAAATAATCGAGTTTGCCAAAACCCATGAGTACTTCGGAAAAAGCAGCTTGAACGAGTTACTTTATAAACAATTTGTCTAGAATTGTTCTAATTGTGTTCAATAAACATGATCCCTGGAAGGAAGACACGAGGTCATGAGAGTCTTGTGAGCCAAGAATACAAAAAGTCAGACTACCAATCCTATTTTTACCTTAGATGGTCAAAGAGATAAAGGAGGGGGGAGAAGGTAGGAAGGGCATCAGGGACAGAAACTTGAGTGCTTGTGGATGAGAATGTTCTCAAAAATAGAAATTGGATAGGACAATCACAAATAACCCCAATTGCGAGAACATGGACTATCTAGAAAAAGCCACCATAACAGGAGAAGGAACCCCCTAAAGACAAGAGAGTCATTCACAGCTCCTCCCAATTCTCACTATAACTCATACCTTACTGGGCTTCTTCCTCCAGATCCAAAACCCCAAAACAGATCTTCCCAACCCCCTTTTACACTATACTCCCACTTTGTCTTGGACCACAATTTAAAGAGACCTAGCCTTTTCTTCTTTGATATGCTGTATCTTCAGCATAAGACACAAATGTTGTATTAAACACAACTGAACGTTAGGCATTCATGGATAAGCACAGAATTTTAAAATTACTTATTTATCATGCTTTTGCATCACTCAGTAATTAAAGATTAACTACCACTTCTAAAGAGGAGCTGGGTGAGTCAGCAGCTGGAAAACAAATTATTTCCACAGCAGCAGCATCAAAGAACTAACAGATAAGAATCACCTACGGGCTCAGCCTTCAACCCTTTTCTGGAGGAAAAAAAAAAAGTTTAGATCCTGTCTTGCTGCCAGCCTGGTGTACATGCCAAGTGCAATTTTCAATTCAATGTTTTAAAAATGAGAAGATAAAAAAGAATGAGTTGGCTGATTAGCATAGCAGGCCAATCATTTAAAACATTAAGCTGCCTCTAAAATACCAGAATTCTTCCAATCTAACCTTTGCCAGCAAAAGACCATTCTTAAGAATGTAAGCTCTAGCTGCTGGAGATGTGGAAAAGAAGCAGTGGGTATAAGGACACAGGACAGAGATTTGATAACTGAACATAATAAATCTTGGCTATTAAGTCATTAAATAAAATCTAGTTTCCATGAAGAAATACTCCAATCTTCAGACCTGCAGATAAACTAGTATTTATCAGAGTGTTTATGATCAGTTGTGTTTGTCCCTCAATCCTGAGCCATATAATTGCCATATAAACAGGCTGGGAGAAGTATCAACTATGACCAGTTGCCAATGCTTTTCATTGGCTGATTTTTCAGAAGTAGATTACTAGAACTTTCTTCTGAGGAGCTTTTGGGTATGTAAAATATCCAAGCTATTAGAGAATGAGTACATTAACCATTTTCATCTGAAAGCTAGACAATGAATAAGGAAGACCATAGAAGAATAAAAGCCTTTGCTTTGTTTTATTTTATTTTTTTAAATTGTGTTTTATAAAGAATTAATGCCTTTGAACTGCGGTGTTGGAGGAGAGTACTGACTATCCCATGGGCTTCCAAAAGAATAAGCAATTCTTCCTTGGAGGAAGTGCAATCAGGGTGCCCCTTAGAGGCAAGGATGGTGGAACTTTAAATCATAAAGTTTGGACATGTTGTCAGGAGAGGTCAGTTCTTGAAAAAGGCATCAGGCTTGGAAAGGTGGTGGGTAAGAGGAGGACCTTCAACACAATAGATTGACACAATGACTGTAAAGTGTGGGCTCAAGTATGTCAGAGATGATGAGGATTGTGCGGGATAGGGCAAGACCCAAATCTTCTGTTTCTAGAGTTGCTATGAGTTGTAATCAGTTTGATGGCACCTAACAAAAACAAGAAAAATGGGAATTCCAGAACACTGATTTGTGCTCCTGAAAAACCTTTACCTAGACCAGGAAGCTGCTGTCCAAACAGAGCAGGGAAACACTTCATGGTTCAAAATCAAGACAGGAGTGCATCAGATATACATCATTTCTCCTTATCTTTTCAAGGTGCATGCTGACAGATCATTCAGGAGGCTGGACTATATGGAAAAGAATGTAGTATCAGGATTGGAAGAAGATTAATGAATAACTAGTGTTATGCAGATGATATAACCTTGCTTGCCAAAACTGAGGAGAACTTGAAAAGTTTGCTGCAGAAGGTCAGGGACTATAGTCTTCAACATGGGTTGCATCTCAACTTCAAGAAAACAAAGTTTCTTACCATTGCACCAGTAGGTAGAATCATGATAAATGAAAAAAAGATTGAAGTTGTTACAGCATTCATCTTGTTCAGATCCACAATCAACCCCCTTAGCACCAGCAGCCAGGAAATAAGATGAGTTGTACTGGGAAAATTTGCTGTCAGGGAGTTGCTAAGGAGCAACAATGTCCATCTAGAGACTAAGGTGCACTTGGTCCAGATCATGATCTTCTATGCATCTGAGAGCTGAACAATGAATAAGGACGACATAAGAAGAGTCAATGCCTTTGAGTTGTGATACTGGAGAACGGTATTAAACATACTATGCATTAATCAGAACTGGCTTTGACAAGCACTGTGGTGACTGGACAATTAAAACAGACTTTCAAGGGGGAAAAAAAAGAGGAACTAACTGGGGAGGAGGGTAGAGAAAATAGTGCAACAGTGAATGAATGGAAACCCAAAATCTCTGTAAATGTTCATTAAAATTAATAAAATGTAATTTAAAAAAATAAAACAACCCATACTATGCAAAGCCAAGAAAACAAACAAGTCTCTCCTGGAGAATGTAAAGCCAGGTTGCTTCCTGGAGACAAAGATTTTGAAACTCTCACATACTTTGGGCTTTTTACCAGGAGGGACCACTCCTTGGAGAAGTGCATTGTACTGGGAAGCGTAAATGGTCAGTGCAGGAGAGGAAGACCTGCAATAAGATGGATTAACATAGTGACTGAGAGAGTGTGTCTGAGATGGTGAAGTTGGCTCAGGATAGGGCATATTTCAGAGTCATTGTCACTATGAGTTGTAATTGACTCAACAGTACATAAAAACAACATCAAAAACCACAAGCTTGCTGGGAAAAATACTCCCTCCAAATTAGAACAAAGTCAAAAGAAAAGTCCTTTAGCAAGTCACCCAGGAAAACAAAGTCAAAAGAAAAGTCCAGAAACAGACACTTAGAAACTGGAGCTATGATTTGATACCTCTACTTTGAATCATTTTCTTGAGTCTTATTGATGAGGAAGAGAAAAATAGGGAAAAAAAGCCAACAGCCAAGAAGATATGTCAGAGAATCCAAATACTCAAAAAAAGAAGACAAGGAAAAGAAGAGAGAGGGGGAGAGGGAGAGAGAAAGGGGGAGGGAGAATGGGAGGGAGGGAGGGAGAGAGAGAGAGAGAATGAATATGAGAAAATGCCTAGTTTTAGTAAAGAAAATGAGAAATAGCATTTTTCTGTTCTATTATGAGCAGAAGAACGATTTACTCTCTTAGCATGATAATGACTGTCAGTGACCTTGACAGAGGAAAACCTCGACAAATACTCCAGCCCAAGGAACTGTATTTAGTGCATCTGAACCTCATCTTGTTCATGAAGCCCTTCTGACTCTTTTAAAATTATCATTATTTTTATTTTTTTATTGGTTTGCATACAAAATTTGTATATATTGTGTTTCACGCATTGATTACATTGGGATTCTTAGCTAGCATTGCTCCTGAGACTCTATCCATTGCTTCTCCTGGGGATATATGATTGTGTACTTAATGCTGATGGGGAAAACACAAAGAGAAAGAAAAGAGATGACTCTGCGACTATCATCCTGTACAATGACGTTTTCAGATAATTTTCAAGTAACATAGAAGCAGCCTCCTTTCAAAAGATGTCCCTCTCTAAGAATGAGAAAAACTGGATGAATTCTGTATACTGCATTGAAACTGATGAGGGAGAGAACAGTTTAAAAGCAATATATTTTAGGGCATTATGATTATCATAAGAGTCCAGAATGAAGGTTGTAGAGTGGAGTATACTTGGGGTGGGGGTGAGGGAGTGCAGGGGGATTGTATACTAATGAAGAAATTTTTCTTTTCAAAGAGAAGAGTGAACTGGGGATGGGGGTGGGGTGGACGGGGAAATAAGTGTAACAATGAATGAATGGAAATCCAAAATCTCTGTAAATGTTCATTGAAATTAATTGTGAAGAAAAAAAAAAACCAAACCAAACCAAAAACACAATGTATATGAATGAAACATACTGTAAAGGTTTTATTATATGAAAATCAATAAAAAAGATTTAAAAACTAAAAAAAAAAAAGGTGTCCCTCTCTCTTCCCACTTTCTCCCTCCCCTTTTAGACATTTATACACACTCTACCTTGTTAACCTTCTATTTTAACAATAATGGTCTGAGGAAGTATTTGCCCTTAAGAGATCGAGTTAGTTCCCTCAGCACAATGCTCTCTAGACTCTCCCATGTTATATACTACTTTACAAAACCATTGCTCTTTAGTACTGCACAGTATTCCATTGTGTAAATGTGTCACAATTTCTCACTCTGTTTGTTGATGGGCATATGGGTTTTTTCTATTTTATTACTATTGTGCATAATGCTGTTATGAACATAGGTATGCATACTCTTTGTGTCTCAGTTCTATTTTTTTAGAGTATATTCCTAGCAGTGGAATAGATGGGTCATATGGGATTTCTATGTTTAGTTTTTTAAAAAAAATTTAAATTTCATATTGATTTACATACAAAATCCATATAAATTGTGTTTCATTCATATACATTATGTTTCACACATTTCTTTCATTCACATTGTGTTTCATATGTTCAGATTTTTGAGGAAATGCCAAACTGCCTTCCAGAGTGGTTGGACCATTTTATAATCCCACCAGTAGTACATGAGATTCTAATCTCTCCACATCCTCTCCAACATTTATTGCTTGCTGTCCTGTTAAACTTTGCTTCTGGGGTGAGATGGTAACTCACTGATTTTTATCTCTCTTATTGCCAGAGATCTTGAGCATTTCTTCATGTGCCTGTTGAATGTCTTCCTTTGTGAAAAGTGTTTCCATGTCCTTTATCCATTTTGTTATTGGATTATCAGGTGGTGTTTGTTTTGTTTTTTTCCTTGTAGAGGTTCTATAAATAGTCTGTAAACTTCCATTATGAGACACTTTTCTGAGATGCTATTGCCAAATGTTTTTCCCCCAGTGTGTAGGTTTTCTTTTCACTCTATTGGGAAAAGGTTTTTTTATATACAAATAGATTTAATTTTCAGAAGGTTCCATTTGCTCTCGGTTGTGCATTTCTAGCTTTATATGCAGGCCTATTTATGCCATAGACTAGGGCTTCTAAATTTGGTCCCATTTTATCTCCTATGGTCATAAATGGTTTTAGGACCTAATTTACTTTGAGTTGATTTTTGTGTTTGGTGTGGGATATGGATCCTGTTTCAGTTTTCAGCAGGAAGATGTTCAGTTTTGTCAGCACCATTTGTTGAAGAGATTGCAGTTTCCCCATTTGATAGGTTTTGATTGTCAAATATCAAATGAGCGTAGGTGGTGGTGGTTGTTTTGAGGTGCCATCAAGTTGAGTACAACTCATAGCAGTCCTGTGAACTAAAGATCTGAACCTCGTTCTATCTTGCTCCATGCTCACACTTCCTGATGCACAAAGAGCCCATTGTGGTAGTCACCGTGTCAATCTACCTGGTTGAGGGTCTTCCTGTCCTTCGCCGACCCTCTACCCTTCCCATCATCATGGCCTTCTCCAAGGAATAGCCCCTCCTAGTAACATTCCCAAAGTATGTGAGGCCAAGCCTCATCTTTCTTGCCTCCAAAGAGCTTGCCAGCTGCACCCTCTCCAAGACATATCTGTTTGTTCTCCTGGCCATTTATGGGATATTCAGTGCTCTTCTTAGCAAGTAATCAGAAAGACTATGGCCGACATCAGATACATATTAGCCCTCAAAATGACATCTTTACTCTTCAATAATTTGGAGAGGTCCCTAAGTGTGGATTTTCCCAGTGCAATGTGTCTCCTTAATTCCTGACTGCTGGTACCAAGGGTATTAACTGTGGATCCAAGCAATACAAAGCTATTGACAGTTTCAATTCTTCTCCATCCATCATGATGCTGCCTATTAGTCCAGTGGTAAGAATCTTTGTCTTGACATTAAGATGAAATCCATACCAAAGGCTGCATTTCTTTTTTTTTTTTTTTTAATATACTAGCTTATTTACAAGATTCAAATACACCGTTTTTCCTTCCAGATAATTCCCTGCCTTTTGCCCATTTTGTAATTGGGTTATCAATCTTTTTCTTTTGGAGACCCTGTACTATTCTGTAAACTTTTGTCATGAGACCCCATCTGAGATGGTATTGCCAAATGTTTACTCCCAGTCTGTAGATTTTCTTTTCACCCTGTTGGAAGAAGTTTTTGATAAGCACATGGATTTAGTCTTTGGAAGGTCCCATTCATCAATTTTATCACCTTCAGATTGTGTTTCTGGCTCTATTTGACAGTCTTTTTATACCATAGACTAGCCCTTCTAAGCTTGGTCTCAGTTTGTCTCTTAAGAGCTTTATGGTTTTGGGCTTTATTCCAAGGTCTCTGATCCACCTTGAGCTGATTTCTCTGTATGGTGTAAAATGTGAATCCTGTTTCAGCAGTTCGGTTTTGTCGGCACCATTTTTTGAAGAGGTTGTCATTTGTCCATTTGATGGGTTTTATTTCCTTGTCGAATATCAGTTGACCATAGATATATGGGTCCATTTCTGGGTTCTCAATTCTGTTCCATTGGTCTATGTGCCTGTCATTGCACCAGTACCATGCTGTTTTGGTTACTATTATTGGAAAAGGTTGACTTTTCTTGATCTTCTGTAACAAATGCTTCAAGTCCTCCTCACTGCCAGCAAGAAAGGTTGTTCCACCTGCATAAGGTTATTGACTTTAGGTAGATGGATGGGTTAATTTCTGGGTTCTCAGTCTATTTCCATTGGTCTATGTGTCTCTCATTTTACCAAAACCATGCTGTTTGGTAATTAGGGCTATGTAGTAAATTTTGAGATCAAGGAGTGCCATGCCTCCCACTTAATTTTTATTTTTCAAAAGATCTTGGGAGCTCTGGTGGCCTAGTGGCAAGAAGCTGTACTGTAATCCCAGAGGTACACAGTTCGAATCCACCAGATGCTCTGTCGGAGAAGGAGGGACAATTTCCTCCTGTACCAGTCAGATATGATTTGACGGTACATGCACAAAAATATAATAAAATAAAATTTAAAAAAAATATTTAAAAACATCTTTGCTTATTTGAGACCTCTTTCATTTCCAAATAAACCTGCCAATTGCCTTTTCTATTTCTTTGAATAAAAGAGTTTGGTATCTTAAAGGGAAAATCACTATGACAGCAGATAGTAGACAAGAGGGGGGAGGATAGAAGGAATAGGCAAGATTCAATGGAGACTTTAAAACATGGAGTATTAACAGGCATATGTCAATAGCAATTAATTTTATAAAATACAATGTATATTATTGTATGAAATACAACGTAAATGAAATATTGTATAAAACACAATGTACATGAATGAAACACAATGTACATGAATTTTATGCAAACCAATTTTAAAAGAAAAAAGGATTCTCCTTTACTGTAGGAAAGTTTCTTATATCAACACATATCTCACTTTGCTGGATGCCAACTAAAAGCAAAATGCCTCTAGAAAGCCTCTGATTTTAATGGCATTGAATTGGAACCAACTCATAGCTAATCCTCAAGAGAGTTTTCCAAAGCTGTGAATCACATGGGAGATTGCCTCTCTTTCTTCCTCAGAGCCATTGGTGGACTCAAATCATCAGAGAGACAAAGCATTTGGGGTTAGCAAAACTCTCCAAAGACCAGACCACTAGAACTCCTCCTCCTTTTCCTGACTAACTTGACTCAAAACAATCTCTGCAGGCCCAGTAAATGAGGACTTGCACTGCCAGCCCAAAAGCATATAACAACAACAGCATATAGACTGTAGTGCACCCAGAATTCAGGCTCCAATTCATCAGCTGCTCTGCAAGAGAAAGGTGCACAATTTCCTCCTGTGGGATTTATAGGCTTTGAAAATCCACTGAAAAGTCAGTTTTGTGAAAATGTCTGTGAATCTAGCTGAAAGGAGTTGCTCCCAGGTCTTCCCTTTCACAAACCTTATCTCTAACATTCCTTTGGTACTTAACTTACCTTGTCCAGTTAGGTGCCTGTTTATTGTAAACGTACCATGTTTCCCAAGTACAGGGTAAACTAATCTACAGAAGAGTCATTGAGTGAGATAACATGAATGGTTAAGGTCATATATTTTTATTCATTACCACATAACATAATATCTTTTATATGTTCTAATCTATACATATATATCATTAAAACATAGCACAATGACATATACTTGTATATGTAATGAATAAATACTTCGAGATTAATGTATGAACATTCTTAGAGATATTTTGTTAAATAGCCAAAACCTCACTACTGAGCTACAAAGTGAGAAATGTAGATTAAAGGATCTTTTAAATTCCCATTAAGCTGTAATATTCTATGATTCTAAATCATTAATTTATAATCAAATTTTAGGCTACAGTTTTTCTTTAGGTAATCTATAAGGAAAAAAGTATTTGCAGACAAACTAAAATAGGCAAATAAGATTGAGGGGAAAATATTTGCATCAAGCTTTTCTCTCGCACTTCAGGTGCACGTATTTGCATTCAGATGGATAATTTCATTAGAAAAATAATGTTCTTACTCTTTAAGAGCAATATTTCATTTGGTATATGAAAATATAAAAAATTGGTTTTCTTTCAAATATAATCTCAGATTTTTGATCTTGATTTACTAAAATGAATTTTACCTCACCTAAATAGTGGCAAAACAAGAGTTCACTACTGTGGGGGTTTTGATTTTTTAGTTTGTTTGTTTCTTAAGACCTTGAAAGGTGCAAAGCGCCCAAACCATTCTATTGAATCAACTTTTTCTTTCTTCATGTTTTTACTGGTTTGCATGCCATAATACTCATACATTGTGTTTTATGCATGTACATTATATTTTTTTCACCCTCAGATAGCTCCTACCAGCCATCTTCTTTATTATTATTGTTGTTGTTGTTGTTATATGCCGTCGAGTCGCTTGCGACTCATAGCGACCCTATGTACAACAGCCCTAAACTCCACTCTGTCCTGTGCCAATCACACTGTCTCTGACACTCCCATCCCGATTATCCCAGTCACTGAATCAATCCACCTCATAGAGGGCCTTCCTCTCCTGTGTTGTCCCTCCACCCTCCCAAGCATGATGTCCCTCTCCAAGGACCGGTCTCTCCTCACAACATGTCCAAAGTATGTTAGATGGAGCCTCAGAATCCTTTCCTCCAAGGAGCCACCCGGTTTAACCCTTTCCAGGACAAATCTGTTTGTTTTCCTAGCAGTCCATGGTATTCTCAATACTCTTCTCCAGCACCACAGCTCAAAGGCATCAATTCTCCTTCTATCCTCCTTGGTCATTGTCCTACGCTCTGATGCATAACAAGTGATTGCGAAGACCATGGCCTGTATCAGATACACCTTAGTTTCCAGAGAGACACCATTGCCTGTATCAGATACACCTTAGTTTCCAGAGAGACACCATTGCTCTTCAGTACTTTGGAGAGGTCCCTAACAGCAGACTTTCCCATTATTTATTTACAAAATTTGAATACATTGTTTTTCAGATCAGAGTCTTCCAATTTCCATTAACGTCCCCCAGCAATTGCACAATACCATGATTAATCCACGCCCTACGCCATCCCCTCACCCTGCACATCCTTATCCCTCTGCTTCCACCTTCCCCGGGTCCCTTCGATCTTCATACTCATGATATAATAATAGTTTTATACAATATTTGTCCTTGTGGGACTGAATCAGTTTACTCAGCATAATGCTGTCCAGTCCCTCTCAAGTTAGGTAATAATTTATGAATCATTACTCCCACATGCCGTGTAGTATTCCATTGTGTGAATGTACCATAATTTCTCAATCCATTAGATTGTGGTTGGACATATGGGCTGTTTCCATGTTCTATGAACATTGGTGTAAAAGCTCCATTTGTGCCTCAGTTCTCATTTTCTCAGGATATATTCCAAGCAGTGGAATAGCTGGGTCATATGGAATCTCTATGTTCAGCTTTTTGAGGAAGTACCAAACTGCCTTCCAGAATGGTTGCACCATTTTACAATCCCACCAATCACCACATCCTCTCCAACATTTATTACTTGCTGTCCTGTTAAACTTTGACACTGTTACTGGAAGGAGACGGTATCTCATTGTGGTTTTGATTTGCCTCTCTCTTATTACTGGTGATTTTGAGCATTTCTTCATGTATCTGTTGGCCATCTGAATATCTTCTTCTGTGAAGTCTTTCCATGTCTCTTGCCCATTTTGTAATTGGATCATCAGTCTTTTTCTTGTGGAGGCCCAAGAGCATATGTACATGTTCATTATGAGACTCTTGGCTGAGTTGGATATTACCAAATGTTTGTTCCCAGTTGGTGGGTTTTCTTTTCAACCTGTTGGAAAAAGTTTTTGATGTGCATAGGTATTTCATTTTTGGAAGGTCCCATTCATCAATGTTATCATCTTCAGATTGTGCATATCTGGCTGTATTTGGCAGTCTCTTTATACTGTGTAATTGGTCTTCTAAACTTTATCCCAGTTTTTCTCTTAAGAACGTTATGGTTTTGGGCTTTACTGCAAGGTCTTTGATCTGCCTTGAGGTTATTTTTGTGTATGGTGTGAGATGTGGATCCTGTTTCAGCTTTCTGCAGGTGCAAGTCCAGTTGTACCAGCACCATTTTTGATGAGGTTGTCATTTCCCCATTCAATGTCTGTGTTGAGTATCAGTTGACCATAGATAACTGGGTCTATTTCTGGGTTCTCAATTCTGTCCCATTGATCTATGTGTCTGTCATTGTACCAGTACCATACTGGTTTGGTTTGGTTTGAATGTCCACTTCATTTTTGTTTCTCAGAAATGTTTTGCTTATTCAGAGTCTTTTGCCTCTCCAAATAAATTTAACAATTTCCCTTTCAATCTCCTTGAAAGATGAATTTGGTGTCTGGTCTGGGATTGCATTGAACAGGTAAATTGCTTTTGGTAGAATTGTCATTTTCGTGATAGAGAGTCTTCCTATCTGTGAACAGGGCACATTTTTTTCATTTATTTAGGTCTTTTATTTAGTCTTGCAGAAATGTTCTGTAGTTTTCTTTGTATAGAGCTTTTGTATCTCTAGTTAGGTTCACTCCCAGGAATCTCAGTTTGTGGTTGGCTATTGTAAATGGTATTGCTTTCTTGACTTCCTTCTCTGAGTTTTTTTTATTACTGTAGAGGAATCCTACTTTTGGATATTGCCATTCTACTAAACTGACTTATTAATTCTTAACAGGTTTTTTTTGTTGAGTCTTTGGGATTTTCTGTGTACACTATGATATCATCTAAATATAGTGACAGTTTAACCATCTCTTTGCCTATCTGGATGCCTTTTATTTCCTTCACTTGTCATATTTCACCAGCAAGTACTTCCAATACAATATTGAAAAGAAGCAGTGACAGTGTGCATCCTTGTCTGTTCCCTGTTCACAAGGAAAATGCTTTTAATCTTTCTCTATTAAGATTAATGTTGGCTCTTGGTTTTGAATGCATACTTTTCATTATGTTGGGGAAATTACCTTCTCTGCATAAACTTTTTAAATCATCATCTACCTGCTCTTCGTGCAGTATAATACTGTTAGGGAGCTCTGGTGGCCTAATTGATAAGGAGCTTTGCTGCTAACCCAAAGACAGATAATTCAAATCCACCAGTGGCTTCTCAGGAGAGGACAGGCTTGTGAGAGATTGTAGTAAGAATGACATGGGACGGGGCAAGCTTCGTTCAGATATGTTGTTTATAGGGTCACTATGAACTGCAGTCAACTTATTGGACCTTAACAAAACAGTAACAGAATCTAGCAAGAGATGATAATTTAATTGAAGAATACTTTTTTTTTTAGGCAGAGACTGGTATACATAAACAAAGGAGTAAGAATGCAAGCTACTAGAGAAATATTACCACCTAGGGATAGTTGTTATATGGTATTGAGCTGGAATCACCTAATAGATAACCCTCCAATGAGTTTTCAGAGGCTGTAAATTGTATGGGAGAGATTGCCCTTTTTTTTTCTTCCAGAGAGCAGTAGCTGGTGAATTCGAACATGTGCTTTTGAGTTGGCAGTGCAATTCCTTACTGCTAAGCCACCAGGGCTCCTTCTATAAGCTGGGCGTAACTTAAAAAATATAACTCTAGAGATGAGCAAAATCGTGCCAAAATCTTATCAGCTATCTTAAGAGGCTTGGACTCTATCTTCTGGGTAGTAAGAAAGCTATTAACAGAGTGCTCCTCAGAGGCAAAGATGGCTTTGGACATGTGGCTGTTCCTTGGAAAGCAACATCATGCATGATTGGAAAAAAATGGAGAGTCAGCGAAGGAGAGTAAGACCCCCAACAAAATAGATTTCCATCGTGACTTCAGCAATGAATGGGCTCTAGTGTGTCAGATGATGAGGCTGGCACAGGATAGGGAAGGGTTCAGACACGGTTCAGATAGTCACTATAAATTGTACTCAACATGATAACACCTAACAACACCAACAATAAAACAAGAAAACACAGGAGTTAAATGATGAAACTGTAGGAAGCTTCAAGGTAGAGAATGTCAGGTATTAAAGACTTGGCATAGGAAGAGCAGTTCAGAGAATGGGTGGTTGGATGGGCCCAGGCTGTGACTGTGAACATAAAGAGAAGTGAGTTCTAAGATTTTGAGAGGAATGCAGCAATGAAGGAATGAAAACCCAAAATCCCTGTAAATGTTCATTAAAACTAATAAAATTTAATAAAAAAAAAGATTTTGAGAGGAAGCATCTTCAGGAATCACTGACGATTTGAATATAGGGAGAAGGAGGTAGAGAAAACGAGTGATGAACCAAATTCTGGCTTAGGTAATAACTGAACAGCATTATTGTTCCCTGAGTTTGGGAACAGGTGAGTTAGCGGTTATAGGAAAGCAGTGAGGAAGACTGCTGGGAAGGGCAAGGAGATAAGAAATTGAATTTTCATGGTGTTGCGTCTGATATGTTTAAGAATCCATCAGTGGCTCTGAGGGAGAAAGACGGGTAGTCTTCTTCCATTATGATTCATAGCCTTGGAAACTCAATGGTGAGTTTCTATTGTTCTGAATCAATTCAATGGCAATTGAGTGTGAGTTGAGCTTATGAAACATTAAAATGGAGAAGTCCTTTTAGAATTAGGCTTTTGTGGGTCAGTGGGTCAGAAGGA
Organism: Elephantulus edwardii; assembly: GCF_000299155.1. NCBI lineage: Eukaryota > Metazoa > Chordata > Mammalia > Macroscelidea > Macroscelididae > Elephantulus > Elephantulus edwardii. Next base: position 14,197,545 of record NW_006399823.1, on the reverse strand, counting down.
AGCTGTGACCTGGAGATGGAATCTGGAAGTCATTAACATGCAAATGATGACTGAAGTCATTGTTGGGTGAAAACAGGAAATTAAGAGGACAAGGACAGAAATGTAATTGACAATCATATTTAACAATGATTAGAAGGAAAGGCAGTGTGAAAGGGCACCGAGAGAGAATAGCTTATGTATTAAGTGTTTCTAAAGAATATATTAGTTTCCTGTGGCTGCTAGAACACAATACCACTAACTTGGTGGCTTAAAAAGAATAAATGTCTTTTACACAGTTTTGGACGTAAGAAGTTCAAAATCAGGAAGTCAGCAATGTTGATTTCTTTTTTTACTTTTAATTTTTATTTTATACTCATTTACTTTAAAAGTAAGTTCACATACATTGTTTTTAAGGCTCTGGGACTGAATTATTTTCTGACTCTCCCCTGGCATCTAGTGATAGGCAGACCTTCTGACACTTTTCGGCCCCATCCACTCCAAGCTTTGCCTTGTTCTTCACAGGTTCTTCTCTCCGTCTGTCTATGTCTCTTCTCCACTCTTTATAAGGGCACCAGTGATGTTGGATTGCTGTTGTTGTTGCTTTGACTATGTACAACAGGGCATCACCTTGAGCTGTCTTGTGTTATCCTCCTAATTTCCAGTGTGCCCATGGCTGCAGTTACTGTGTCACTCTATCTCCTCAAGGGTCTTCCTCTTTTTCACTGACCGTCTGCTTTTCCAAGCAGGATTTTTTTTTCTTCCTAGAAGTGGCTCCTCTGATAATGTCACCAAAGCTGCTGCTGTTGTTGTTGGGTGCCGTCGAGTGGGTTACAACCTATAATGATCCTATGAACAACAAATCTGAACCCTATGTCAGACTCAGCAACTCTGACACACTTGAGCCTCTTCCTACAGTCATCACTGTGTCAATCTATCTTGTTGAGAGTCTTCCTCTCTTTCCCTGACCATCTACCTTTCTGAGCATGATATCCCTTTCCAAGGAATAATCTCTCTTAGCAACATGCCCAAAGTATGTGAGATGAAACTTTGTCATCTTTGCCTCCAAGGAACACTCTGGCTGCACTTTCTATGAGACATATTTGTTTGTTCTCTTGTCCTGAATATCTACAGAATATATATCTAACACCACAGCTCAAAGGCATGTAAGACAAAAATCTCACCATCTTTTCTTCTAAACAGTCAAGTGTGACTTCAGGGAGTTCTGATGGCCTTGTGATAAGGAGCTGTGCTGCCAACACAAAGCACAAAGTTGGAAGCCACCAGCTGCTCCACAGGAGAAAGATGGGCAATCTCCCCCCATTGGATCTGCAACCTTTGAATACTCACTAGAGTTTCAGCTCTAAGTTGATTCAGATGTGACTGATGGCACACAACAACAACTATATCTTCAAAGACCTATTAAAAAAGAAGGCTACATTCACAGGCACAGACATCAGGGATGAAGACAGCAACATATATTGAATGGAGGTAGGGTGGATTGTAGACATAATTCAACCTTTATCAGTGAGTGAGGGAGCTCTGCTGTCTTAGTGGGAAGAAGTTGCACTACCAACCCCAAAGCACACAATTCAAATCTGCAAGCTGCTCTGCAGAAGAAAGATGGGCAATCTCCACCCTGTATGATTAACTGCCTCTGAAAATTCACTGAAGGGTCTGCTAGGGGGTAGAATGCCATACTCTTTAATCCATTCACAGCCCTAATTGAATATAAGGTAAATTCCTTTAAAGTATAGCCTAAACACCTTATTACTAAAGATAAAAGAGGAGACAATCTAGCTAAGAGAAGGGGACCCTTAGTACCACCAAGAGATAATTGCCACAAGAAGATGCATCTTCATGCCAGAGTAGGTCAAGAGAGGTCTCCTGGAACTCTATCCTTCAGCTCCTAAAGGAAACCAGGACTTTCTCCACAACTAAACAGAAAACTGAGTCTTCTCTTAGGGCTCATATTCTGTATTTAGATTTTTAGCCTCCTAAGCTGTAAGAGAATAAGTTTTGGGTCCCTAAAGTTGTCCCTAAGTGGATGATAGAGCTGTGTTCGATAACTACTACATACTCTCCCTATACCCCCACCCCCGTGACCTTGTTGCCTACTCAAGAACAATACTTGAGTAACTGTGTACATTATTTCTGTAACTCCATAAACTCAAATAATCTTTAACTCAATATAACTCCAACTGAATTCTTCACTAATTGCTTTCTTCCTGTCCTTCCAAATCCTCTATTCCTCCTGATTTCTCAATTTTCTAAGTTTCAAAACATGAGCATATTTTTTTTTAACTCCTATTTTGGATTCCACATCCAATCTGTTAAGAAATCACATCTGTCTCATATCCCAACTATTCCTTACATGTTTCCTCATTCTCCATTACACATCGCCCCATCCCAGTTTAGGTCATTCTTATTTATGAAGATTAAAACAGATTTCTATCTAATCTTTTACATACCATCTATTGAACATAATAAACATTTTGAAACTGAGGTTAAATTTCAGCCATGCTTCTTTCATACTTAAAAACCTTTGATGCCTCCTCCTAACTTAATAAATTAAGAACAATTTCTCAAATGTGTCTTCAAGAACCCTGATAACATGATATTGCATAGCCTTCCTTTCTAGTTCACTCTTTCTTGACCCCTTCTCTAAGTCTAAAGCAGATTGGATGCTTACTTTTCAACAAATTAAACTTGTATTTTCTCAGCAAGTTCCTATATATTGTTTTCTCTCTGGAAAACCTTTCCACTTTGTAAGCCCCACCTCTAACACTATCATTGCCTGCTTCCAACTCTCAACACCTTTCCCACCTTCTACCCATGAAGGAGAAAATTTCTATAGCATTTTGATTGCACTTTTGTTGTGGCTTATACTTTCTGCTTCTATCTTTATTACAATCATCAGTTCTGAAATGGAAGGGGCTCTGGTATCACAGTGGATTAAGCATTGGATTACTAACTGAACAATTGGCTGTTTAGGCCACATATGAGAAAGATGAGATCGTCTGCTCTTGTAAAGATTTACAGCCTCGGAAACCCTGTGAGAGAAGTTCTGCTCTGTCCTGTATGGTTGCTGTGAATCACAGCTGACTCCACAGCTGTGCTTTGGCATGGGTTTGGTCCTGAAGTTTTCACCCTCCACCACAACCCAATGGGAGAAAGGTGGGCAATGTCCTCCCATGTGATTTTTTCCTCTGAAGATTCCCTAGAGAACCTGCCTCCAACTCAATGGTACACACCAAACTACAACCCAGAGACCTCTGGTGGCCTGATGGGATTCTAATCCAAGTTGGTACCAGCTGTGCCAATACAAAGGCAGAGATTCGAACCCACCACCTGCTCTACAGGAGAGAGATGACTAATCTCTTCTCATGCTATTTACAGCCTCTGAAAGCCTGCTGGAGAATTTGTTCCAACTTTAGGGCAATGACAGATTTTTTTCACTTTGTTCCAAGCTTCTTGTAGCTCATGTTCATGTCTGCTAACCTATGTAGTACAAAACATGGACTTTACGTAAAAGTAATTATCTCTTGGCCTGAATTAATGAGATTCCATTGCACATATGTAAGCATTTGTTTATAAGCATTAATTTTTTCTTCTCTAGTGGCATCTAGAACAGAGGTCCCAAATTGGCAGCTGGAGGCTGAATCTGGCCCACAGATGTGTTTTGTTGAATCCACAGTTATATTTTTAATTGAGTCAACATTTTTAAATGGAATATTTTACAGAAAATGCCAGGTTTTCAGCTTCTCCATAAAAAGTAGAGTGTTCTGGCAACAATGAGCCCATGTTTACTGAGGTCAATAAATAATTTAAACCGAGCCGAGCCTGCTCCTCTAGCGGATGCATATGCCTCCATCTACTGTGGCCCAACCCTCTACACAGCTTCTTAAACTGACCTGGAAGGTCTTCACTAACCTGGAAGGAATTTTTCGATTTTGTTAACCCTAGATCAAAAACCCTTTTAAGGACAGTCTATAGAGTCTATATGTGGGCTTTTCTTTCTATCCAAAGACTTTGATGGATAAGTTAAATTAATACAATCATGGTGCTGTTTTCCTTCTTTTCCATAACAGCTTTCATATCTACCTCTGCCCCACAGTGCTACCAACAACACTTCAAGCTTTCACAGCTGAAACAGCCCTTCAGTGACTGAGCTGTGCCCCTTTCTCACCAGGCTGTACCTGACTTGTAGTGCAAGGTGAGTGATTAATATGTGTTCATCAGTTAATGAATTAATAATGATAATATTTCCTATGTGGATATAGACTAAGTATTATAAATCTGTGTCAGGAATAATGTCTCTCTGTTTCTCGTGCACACACACACATACACACCCCCTGTTGCAGACCTCACAAGTCAATCACGCTCCCTTTCCAGGTAGGTCAAATAGATCTTCAGCAAACATCTCAACAGAGCACTTCCAGAGGCCACCACTAATAGTACAGAGCTGATACTATGACAGGGGGCCTGCAATCCTTCACAATGTCTGTGATAACACACATACACACACATCATTCCTTTATTCTCATTGCATGAATAGATGATAAAAAGAAGTATTGCATTTCCATTCTGGAGATGAGAAAATCCATTCTGAAAACTCTCACACATGCCTCAAAAAACTCAAATAACATTTTTAAGGTATTTGGGATACATTAAAATTCTGGTCTTGTGATCAAAATCTATCACCACCCAAAAAGGGAGAGAGTTAACAGTCCATGAGGAAGAGATTTAGAGGCTCATTTGAACCTACGGAGGTGAAAATATAATGTGGCTCCTTAAAACCTAAAGAGAACCTCAACTGCTTTGCATGCCAAGAGAAGTCATGTACTTGCTGTACTTGTGGGGAAGCTATGGTGAGTGATGTATGTTAATCTCAATCTTGTTGTTATTATCCCCAACGAAGTCAATCCCCAAATCCAGGGAACCCTACTTACAGCAGAACAGAGCTCACATGGTTCTGCACCATTCCATGATCAATTGGAGTTAGACTGTTGTGGTCCATAGGGTTTTCACTGGCTGGTTTTTAAGAATAGATCACCAGACTTTTAATTTTTCTTAATCTGGAAGCTCTGCTGAAATCCATTCAGAATCATCGGAACAGCAAGTCTTCCCTGACCGGAAGATGCTGAAAGGGGAGAATGCTACACTTGAACCAGGGCTGCCTGTGGATATTTGTTTCTATAAAGATCACAAAGAATCTTGTAGAATCTACCTAATAAGATTAGTGGATCTGTAATCGTTGGATGTTTGGTTTTGAATTTGTATGGCTCTTGGGATTTAGAGAGGTGGGGTGGAATGAGTCATTACAGAGAATGGGGACCATGGATAGTGAAGTTCACAAAGGACACTTGCAAGACCAACAGGCCTGTGTCAGAAAAGCATTAATCCAGTGGGTAAGCAGGAATGGTGAGTGAACCAATGATGCAGGCCAGCAGAAGTACCACCAGCACACAGAATTTGACAGGTTAAGATATGACAGCAAGCATGCAGATCTGGAGATTATCCCAAGACACCAATAAACAGGGTGTTCTGCACGAGAGGCAAGGCTCTGGGTCCTCCGGGAATTCTCTGTGTGCTTCCTGGTGGTCAGGAACAAATTTCACAGTAATCTTCACCCATAGAAAAAGTCCAAAACGTTATATCAGTAGAAAAATATGTCAACAGAGAAAAGAGAAGACAGGACAATTAAGGAACAATTCTGATCCTTTGGGAGCTATGCCCTCGGCTCAGGAAACTTCTTTGCTGATTTTTTTTCACTCACATATATGTTGTCTAAGATCCCTCAAGCTTAGTTACAGAAACCAGCAGAAAGTTACTTTGAACTTTTCAGAAATGAGAAGTAGTATGCAGGGTGCTTGTGTATGCGCATGTACATGTGGGTACCCAGGCTCACAAACATGTGCCTTTGTACACACGTGCAAGAATCCTTGAATACACACATCTTTACTTCTGGTATTCTGAGCCAAAAATACAGCTCAAGTTCATAGTTTTATAAGAACACAGTAGGGAAACACAGAAACACAATATGCTTGCATGTCATCAGGCACTGCTAATCTTACTCTAGTCTTACCTCCCCAGTGGAGTTTAAATCTCACCTTCTGCTAGATTTTCAAAAGGCAAACAAAGCCATTCCCAGAGAGCAAATCCTTGCTTGCTTCCTATGTGGCCATGTTGTGCAAGCGTCCTGTGCAGGTGGCTGCCTGCTAAATGTCTTTTCATTATTCTGGATGAAACACTAACATTCATACAATTAGTGTAGACATAGCTAATTCTTTTTTTAACCTATATTCTAAGGTGTGCTGGATTTCTTTAGCACTTTAGGCTAAATCTGTGGGAGGGGAAGGTTGATTGCATTTGCTTTCAAAGAAAGAGTTAACCAAATAGCTTTGTGTTCAGAAGGCAAACTATAACTAAAAAAGGAGAGAATTTTTGCTTGTAAAAAAAATCCCAAAATAGTGATTAATGGATATACTTAACAGGGTATTGCTAACATTCATCTCTGTCATAAAGTTGCCTTGATAGCTTTTGGAGACCTTTATCAGTGTTAATTTTGAAAGAAATCATCATGAGAAGTAGGTTTAGCAACATCACCTTCCATTTCTTAGGACGGGGTAGTAGACGCAATAGTACCGTATAATGAAGCTAAATGAGGATGGTGGGTGAGGACCACCTGAGGCACAAAGGCCTGAGAAAAATCACGTGCTATCCTCTGAGCAGAAAATGCCACTGTTTCTTGAAGTGCCACGTTCAGGGGCAGGATCAATATCTATTTCTAAGAGTCAGGCTTGGGTAATAACTCAATATTAAATGTTTGACTGAATGGGGTTCTTTCTAATCAGGTGTATTACAAAGTAAATCTACTTTCTAGGAATACAGAGGCAGGAAAGAAAAAACTAGGAACCAAATAATCCATACACTGTCTAAAGTAAGGACATGGGGGTCTGCTGTTAATAAGTATGATTGGATTAGCGTAGTGTGACCCTACAATCCTGTCACTCTAATGAAACCCTGTCAGACTTGGAGGAACTACAATTAGGTGACTGGGCTCTTTGTCACAGAAACGTGAAGTCTTCAGTTTCTTTTCTAATGCTTTCTACAGCAATAGAGATTCCAGTGTAACACTATTCACTCTCTCTTATACAAGTGATCTTATGCAAGAAAATGTTCAATTGAAAATAATTAACCTACTTCTAATCTACTAGGAAATTACAAGAAATCATTTTAAAGAAAGAACTAAAGAGGAAAGCCTATGTTAAGCATTCATTGTCTGTTACCTTCCTGACTTGGCTTAAGCATGCCTTCCCATTGTGCTCTATGACTCAGTGACAGAGAACTCCAGCCTCGAGAGGTTTGTTGTTGTTATGTGCCGTTGAGTCCCCTGCGACTCATAGCGACCCTATGTACAAAAGCCCTAAACTCCGCTCTATCCTGTGCCAATAGCACTGTCTCTGACACTCCCATCCCAATTATCCCAGTCACTGAATCAATCCACCTCATAGAGGGCCTTCCTCTCCTGCGC
>NW_006399823.1:14186290-14188357 GCF_000299155.1 Elephantulus edwardii | reverse complement strand
GACACAGAAGAATTTCATGAAACAACATATGAGCAAGAGCCTATGGTGATGAAAGAAGAAGTTCAGGCTGCTTTGAAGGACATGGCCTCTAGAGGTAGGTCTGTTAATACCACCACCCTCACCCCACTGGAAAGCTGACGATTCCCACAGCAAAATTCTACAACTGAGCCTCTGAAAGAACAGAAATGTACTGTCCCGTGATTCTAGAGGCTGGAAGTCTTAAACCGAGATGTCTACATACTTTTTCAAGGTCTCTAGGGAAGATCCTTCTCTGTTTCTTCCAATTTCTGGTGGTACCTGACAATTGTTGGTGTCCCTTGGCCCACTCTAGTCTCTATCTTCATCATCTTGTGGCTATAGCCCTTCTATGAATACATCTTCCCAGGCCTCCTCTTTTCTTTAAGGACAACAGTCATTGGATTCTTTCCCTCTCTTATTGCTGCCTCAGTAGAAGTCATAGCTGGCCCTCCATTGGGTTCCTAAGGCTGTAAATTGCGTGGGAGGAGATTTAAATCACATGAGGATGCCAAGCCTTTTGATCAGCAGTGCAACTCCATAATACCACTCCACTGTTGTTGTTTTTGTTGTTGTTGTGTACCATTGAGTTGGAACTGACCCATAGTTGATCCACCAGCAGGTTTTCAGAGGCAGTTAATTGTATGGGAAGAGATTGTCCATCTTTCTTCCTGGGAATGGCTTTTGTGCCCTCGGGATTGCAGTGCAGCTTCTTGCCACTAGGCCACCAGAGCTCCCTTACCCTCCAGCAGGTTGTCAGAGGCAGTTAATTGGACAGGTGGAGATTGTTCATCCTTTTCCTGCAGAGCAGCTGGTGGTCTTGAACAGCATGCCTTCAGAATTGTAGCACAGCTTCTTACCACTAGACCCTTTATATTGGATTAGAGCCTATTTTACTCTAACATGACCTCATAAAACAGATAAGGTTTTCAAAGATCATCTTTAATATAAGATCACAATCACAGGTGCCAGAAATTAAGCTTTCATTCTACTTTTGAGGGGACCCAATTCAATCCACAATATTGCTCAATTCAAACTCCTCTTTCACAATACCACATTGTTCATGGAAAGTGAAGCAGATCATCTGCACATCACTTAGCCTAATGGTATATTCAGTAAATGGCATATTCCACCCAAACAGTAACTGGCTATTATACAAACCAGTCTTGATTTATCTTAGGCTAAACATCGCAGTTATCTTTTCAATTTTGGCTTTCAGAGTACAGCATTTCATATACTGTGATTCATATACTAATCCTGCATAGTCAGGCATGGCTCTGTGTAGGTGCACTCTTCCCTTGCAAAACATATCTGAGCACACTAAGGGAGTTAGGACTTTTCTGATTTCACACTTGAGAAAACTTCAGCTCAGAAGGCTTAGGTATTAGCATCTAATGCTCTAGATAAAGTAAGTGACTAAGATTCAGTTTCAGGTCTGCTTGGTAGCAAAGTCTAGGCTCTTACCACACAAGCTCACCAACTATCAACTATTATCATTGTTAGGTACCATCAAGTCAAGTATGACTCACAGAGACCTATGAATCCTTTCCTGTCCTGGGCCATCCTCATCATCTTTGATACCAGAGCCCATTGCTGCAGTCACTGAGCCAATCCATCTCTTTGAGAGATCTTTCCTCTCTTCCGCTGACTCTCTATTTTTCCAAGCATGGTGTCCCTCCATTTCCAGCGAATAACCTTTCCTAGCAATATAACCAATATATATGAGACAAAGTTGCATCATCCTTGCCTCCAAGGAACATTCTGGCTGCACTTTTTCCCTTTTATTAGACTCACCCATTTATCCTTTTGGTGCTGTTGTTGTTATGTGCCATCGAGTTGTTTGCAACTCATAGCGACCCTATCTCCAACAGCCCTAAACCCTGCTCTATCCTGTGCCAATCTCACTGCCTCTGACACATCCATCCCAATTACCCCAGTCACTGAATCAATCCATCTTATAGAGGGTCTTCCCCTCCTGCGCTGTTCCTCCACCCTACCAAGCATGATGTCCCTCTCCAAGGACCTGTCTCTCCTTACAACATGTCCAAAGTA
>NW_006399823.1:14163953-14183870 GCF_000299155.1 Elephantulus edwardii | reverse complement strand
CTCATTTTCCTACATTCATGGTTCTCACATTCCATGTTCCAATCACTAGTGTCTGCTTACAACTCTTCCTCTTTCTTTGTATTTCCATCCTTGAAATACCATTCTTTTGGTAGTCATAGGATAAATAGTACTCTTTTCCAACATCACACTTCAACTGTTTTTGTTGTTGTTCTGTACTAGACAGTCAGAACCAACTCCTAGCTGACCCTCCAGTGAGTTTTCAGAGACAATAAATCTCAAAGGAGAGAATTACCCTTCTCCCACAAAGCAGCTGGTGGATTTGAATAGCATACCTTTGGCTAGTTCACACTGATTTGTATAATCTGAATAGATGGGGGGGGGAGCCCTCCATTTTAAAGGTCTAGCAAAAGAGAATGAAGAAAAAGAAGAAAAGGGAAACAATAGGTTCAGAGATGTAATTTGCAAATAACTTTCAAAATGGCAGATAGCAAAGTTCAAAGCAAGACAAGAAAGCCTTAGTTCAAATGAGGGTTGTCAAGGCTTGAGACAGTTACCCTACAAGGGAAAGCAAAGGCAAGTCTAAATGGAAACTGGATGCCAGATTAAGATGTGAAACCAAACTCTTGAGACCAAGACAACAGACTTTCCCAAGACCAGATGCTTTTATTCTCTTCTCACCTTGGTTTGAGCCAATCCTTGGAGAGTCTGGCCTAAAGCCCTACAGGTGAGGAAAATGGGAAACAGCTGACTGGCTGGTGAGTGTGGGAGCAGGGAGCACACCCTTTTCTCTGGCAAAGGCATTCCTCTGACAGGTGGCAAGGGGATAGCCTGTTCCCAATCAAACCAAGTTGGATTCAAATAGTGAAAATGGAAAACAAATTCTACGCCATTCCTTCAAAATCTTCACATCCAAGGGGGAGTGGCTGCCAATCTGGATGTTGGTAAGAGAGAAGAGTGTTTTCCCAGTTGAGAATTGATACAGGCGCTTCTATGACCAGCTCTGGACAGGAGCAAAGTTCTAGTCCCTGATCAAATTCTGACTCAAAATAGTCACATGGTTGATAAGAATAACACCATTTATTGAAAACTTTTCATGGCCCAAGGGTTGACATAGAGCACTGTTTGATTATCCTAAAAATCCTGTGGCTTATCTTTTTTGGTTACTAAAATGGGTTTGGGAACAAAACTCAAAATCACTGAGAAGACAATGGTGTAGAATGGATAAGTGGCCAACCAGTGTAAGCAGAAATGAAACATTTCCTTTAATAGAACTCCCCAGTAGTCCATATTAGGATGCCAGGAACCTATGATTGTAGCTAATTTAGATCTTTCTTTTTACCCAACCAAATCATCAGAACTGGAGAGTAGAAGAAGGTAGGGATGGACACGATGCACTTTCTGTTCATTAGCTTGGAAAGATTTTATTCATACATACACACACATTCTTACGTACTTTCTATATAAAACTTAAGTTTTAAGGCCACTGCCAAACATTCTTTTATATTTTTAAAACGACTATACCAGTTGCTGTTGACTCAGCTCTGACTCATAGCAATTCCATGTGTGTCAGAGAAACTTCTGTAGGAAGTTAATAGATTTTTCACAAACAAATCACCAGCTCTTTCTTCTGAGGCCTCTAGGTAGACTCAAACTACCAACTTTTTTATCAGTGGGCAATCAGTTAACTGTTTAAATTACCCATTAATTGACCATACATCCCTTTCTTGTGAAAGAGATCTTAGAATACACTTAAATGAGCATATAGTTCTTAAATAGGAGCATAAAAGATTATTTCTACATCCTTTTAAAAGCAATTTGTTTGTGGATACATAGGCAGACAGGAAAGACAGACTGATGTGAGTAGGTGAAATGGACTACACAAATAACCAACACTAGGTTTCTGCATTCATATTTGAATGTACTGAAAATCTATCTGTCTTTCTTTCTGTCTATCCATTCTAGCAGAGACAACAGAGAACAAAGTTAGGTAAGCTTCCAGACAATAACCAAACACCCTGATTCTAAGACCTCAGGAACAAAGTCCACAGAAACAATATTCTACATATATTTGGGTGAGTAGCAACTGGATTCTTAAAAGCTAGTGAATGACCATCTAAAGTGCTACTATGTTTTTGGTCCCTCCCTGTGCAGAACAAAGAAAAAAGAAAATTTTAAAAACACACAGAAAAAAAAACAACACAAAACCAATTAGTGTAAATACCAATTGACCATTTAAACCTCAACTTCCACAACCATGATATCAAAAGAACTAGATGGTACCTGGTTACTACCATTTACTGCTCTAAAAGGGCTCACACACAGAAGAGGGTCCTACACAGAGTAGAGAGAAACATGAAACATGACTCAAAAGCTTAAGAAAAGCCATGCTTACTGCTCTGATATATACTGGTGGGACCTCTAAGACTTCAAACCTGGAACTAAATTCATCTTTGTGGCTCAAATTTCAGCCACACAAAAGATGATCATGATCAGTGACACCTGGGAGGTACTCACTGTTTGGAATATAAACCACTCAAGATCAGAAAAGTAGCATTTGTGCAGGGATAAATCCCAGAAGGTAGAAAGGAATAGATTAGCAGGATGAATGGAAACACGAATCACAAGAAGTGATGGGAAGAGTGCTTTTATAATGTGGGGACTGTAATAAGTGTCATAGAACAAAAAGTATATGTATATATCAAGAACAAAAGAGTTGAATGGAAAACTAATAAGCTCAGTGATTTTATTCAAATAACAGTAAAAAAAGATGATATTTTACTTTAAAAAAAAGAAACTTTGTTACTGTAGAAATATCTCAACTGATTTTTGTGTATTGATCTTATGTCCTGCTACTCTACTAAATACTAGGTCTAACAGCTTTTTGGTTGAGTCCTTGGGGGTTTTTGTGTGTGCTATTTTGGTGGTGGTATTGTTAGGTGCCATCGAGTCAAGTACAACTCATAGCAACTCTGTGAACAAAAGATCCGAACCCTGTTCTCTCCTGTGCCATCTTCACATTTCCTGACACACAAGAGCCCATTGAGGCAGTCACTACATTAGTCCACCTGACTGAGGGTCTTCCTCTCCTTCACCAACTTTCCACTTTTCACAGCATCATACCCTTCTCTAAGGAATAGCCCCTCCTGGCAACATGCCAAAAAAATGTGAGGTGAAGCTTCATCATTCTTGCTTCCAAAAAGCATTCCATTTGTTTGTTCTCTTCACTGTGCATGGGATGTTCAGTGCTATTCTCTAACATCACAGCTCAAAGGCATCAATTCTTTTTCTAGCATTCTTCTCCATTGTCCAGCTCTCAGATGCATAGCAAGTGCTCAGAAAGACTATGGCTATCATAGCATCTGCATATAGCAACGGTTTACCACCTCTGTGCAGATCTGGATGCCTCCTATTTCCTTTTCTTGTATTTCCCTAGCTAGTACTTCCAATACAATTTTGAATAGGAGTGGTGAAAGTGGGTCTAGTCCCTGTTCACAAGTGGAATGCCTTTAGTCTTTCTCCATTGAGAAGGATAACGGCTTTTGGGTTTGCTTATATACTTTTCATTATGTTCCCTCCTATTCCTAATTTGCTACTTATTTCCTAATTTAATCAGGAAGGGATGTTGGATTTTGTCAAAGGCCTGTTCAGCATCCATTGATAGGATCATGAGGTTCTTGTTCTTTGCTTTGTTAATATAATAAACTACAGTTTTTCTCATGTTGAACTATCCTTATATACCTCTTATGAATCTCACTTGATTACATTGATTCACATGATGAATTGCTTTTTAATGTACTGTTAGATTATATCGGCCAGGATTTTGTTAAGAATTTGTCTATATTCGTGAAAGATAATGGTCTATAATTTTCTTTTTTTTTATAATGTCTTTGCCTGGTTTTGGTATTAGGGTTATGCTTCCTTCATAGAATGACTCTGGGAGTATTAATTCTTTTTCTATTTTTTAAAAAATAATTAGAATTAGTGATAGATCTTCTGAGTGTTTGGTAGAATTCAGCCATAAAGCCATTTGGGTCAGGACCTGTTTTTATGGGGGCAGGAGTTGGAAGTCTTTTTATAACCTGCTCAATTTCTGTTTTTGTGATGGGTCTGTTTAAGTGTTCTATATCTGTCCATATTAGTCTGGTTAAAATGTGAGTTTCAAAGAATTTATTCATTTTCTCTAGGTTTTCAAATTTATCTGAGTATAGCTTTTCATTATGTTATAAAAAAAAAGAACAAAACTGACTAAAACTGTACTAAGGAGCACAGTTCTACTCTGACACACATAGGGCGACCATCAACAAATAAATGAACAATTTTCTTAATGATAATTCCCTATAATGGCTATCAAAATGAACATTATAGGTATTATTTTACATTTTTCTATGTTATGATTTAAATTTCCTAGTTATGAAATATTGCCTTGATCTAATATTCAATAATTATACCAGCTGAATTGTATAATAATTTAAAGACCTAGATGAATTTTACAGGAGGCATATTTAATCTCATGATTTTAGATCAGGCTTTGAGAGACTCACCAGTCAAAAAATATTACCTCCGCACAATAAATTTCAAAATACCTCCTTCCATAGCGTTAAATACATTGTTGATTATTGAGCAATTTAAAGCTATCAGAAAAACATCAATTTTGAAAGTGTCATATATACAAAGAAATAATTAAATAAGCATATATTTCACGAGTTCATCTGAAACCTCTTTTATATACACTTTTGTAGATGAGTTGTTTGTTTCATGGAAATTGTTTTAAGAACACATTTGTATGAATAGTTGGATTTTCTGATCTGCAATTTTATTGCAAATACCAGCAAGATCCTTCAAAGAAATTACCAGGGCCTGCCGTGTCTGCAAGGAATTCATTTACTCAACTGCACTGTCCTTGCTTGCAAACGAGATCTTCCAAGAAGCACAGAAGCTGAAAACAATACAGGAAGAAATATCTTGGAAAATGGCTCACAACCTTATAATGGGTTACAGATGGGTTGGGAACCTTCCTGCCACTTTTTATTGTTTGTTAGCTTCCTTTCTTCTGTCTGGATTTTTATTGCTTGGTTTCCTAGTTAACCCACCGGGTCTCACCATCTCAGAGGACAAGGCCAACAGCCCTTTGTCATGAAGGTCTCCAGCTGACCCTGAGGGTTCTGAGGCTCTGCATTATATTTGCACACAGTCTGGCATAGATGTTCAAAACAGCCAGGCTCCAGCTAAATGGTTGGAAAGTGTATTTCTGTTAAGATACTAAACTTACTTTAACAGAAAAACTATTTTTTTTTCTAATCCTCACAGTTAGAATGATGTCCTTGGAGACAAGGGGAGCTTACCCAGATCAGCATTATTAAGTTGAATATCAATCAGAAAGGCTCAGACTGCCAGGGGATTATTATGTTAGGAAAATAACTCAGTATGTTAACAGTTCAGCCTGTTAGCCCTCTTAACTGGTTAACAAACAAAAATAAGCTGGATTATTACCCCACATTTGTGTATCCTTACTGAATCAAGGGAGGCAACAGCTCAAATTCAACCAAAAATTGACTATGTCAGAAGTCACTGATGTAGAAATAAAAATCAACTAAGACAAACAATAGTTGAAAAGACATAGGAGGCATGATGGGTCAGGCATTCAGACGTGAATTCAGTTCCAAATGGCCACCACCCAGATCATTGGGAGACATCTCCTTTTGTTTTCCTGGCAATTCTCTCCAGGTTTTTTGGAATGCTGTTCTTCCTTACCACTCCTATGATTTGTTTCTAGTAGG
Organism: Elephantulus edwardii; assembly: GCF_000299155.1. Lineage (NCBI taxonomy): Eukaryota > Metazoa > Chordata > Mammalia > Macroscelidea > Macroscelididae > Elephantulus > Elephantulus edwardii. The sequence goes on along the minus strand of NW_006399823.1, from coordinate 14,178,132 downwards.
GCTGTCAATCATAGTACTCAATCTACCCATGACTCAACTCAGCTAATCAGAGCCCTTCCCTAGGATTAGATGCCTTTCAATTCAGAGAAGATGTGCCATTATTCTCCATAGTAAAGCCTAGGGGTCACCAGTCTTTCTTGTAATGTAAAAGTAGCAAGTCTATAGTATGAAAATATGATACTGACACTCCAAAAGACACTCACTCATTACCTCACTTTCATGGAATTGCACACTCATAAAGACCCTCTGCCTGGTTTCTGAGGTTGTAATTTTTAATAAGAAGAGATGATCCATATTTTCCATGTGGAGCAACTGGTTTTCTTGAATAACCAGAGATACACAGCCTTTGGATTAGCAGCAACTCCCTTCAGAAAACACTGCTAGAACTTCCTCTAGTCTAGATGCTATTGTAAAATAAGATGAGTTGACCATAAGTTTTAAAAAAACAACATCACAAAGGTAAGGATTAAATCCATTAGCCAATCTTTGAAAAAGAGCTCTGGTAGTTTGGGTCCACAAAGATTATGGTCTGGGACACCCTATGGGGCAGTTCTACTTTGCCCGATTTGATTTCTGAGTGACAAATTATTTTATAGCAATGAGTTTAGTTTTTTGGGGTGTGATAAAAGGCCCTGAGCTCTGCTGGCTACTCCATGGGGAGTTGCACTGTTAACCCAAAGGCTCTTGTGGAAGGGTAAAAGTTGGGTATCTCCTCCATGAGATTTACAGCTTCGAAGCTGCAGTGGAGAGTCAGATATGAGTTGATTTCTATTTCACAACAGCAAGAGGAAGTAGCATTTTTCAGTGACATTGATGTTAATATTTTAAAAAGTCCTTGATAACTTCAGTCTTTACTATTTATCATGATCATGTTTATTGGTCTACTTGTGAAGATTGTTTCTTTATGTAGATGTAATCTTACTGAGGACTAAAGTCTGTGTCATACTGAAAAGCTTTATTCTTCACCACAACAAGATAAAGGTAAACATTCCAATTGAAAAATGGGCACAGGATACAAACAGACACTTCACCAAAGAAGACATTCAGATGGCCTACAAGCACATGAAGAAATGTTCAAAATCCCTAGCTCAAAGAGAGATGCAAATCAAAACAACTATGAGATATCATCTCACCCCAGTATGAATAGCAAAATTTAAGAGAACAGCAAGCAACAAGTTCTGGCGAGGTTGTAGGAAAACTGGAACCCTTATTCACTGTTGGTGGGAGTGTAAAATGGTGCAACCACTGTGGAAGGCAGTGTGGCACTTTCTCAAAAAGTTGTAAATAGAGATATTATTTGATCCAGCAATTCCACTACTGGTAATATACCCCAAAGACCATAACTGCCACTCAAACATATACATACACACCCATGTTTATCACAGCCTTGTTCACAATAGCAAAGAGTTGGAAACAACATAAATGCCCATCAACAAACAAATGGCTAGAGAAGCTGTGGTATATTCACACAATGGAACACTACGCTGCATTGAAAAACAAGGAACTCATGCAATATTATTCAAAATGGGAGACCCTGGAGGACATTATGCTGAGTAAAATATCTCAGTCACAAAAGGACAAATACTGCATGGTGCCACTGTTGTAAAACAGGACTGACATTGGTGTTGGGGGGAGACTGAGAAAGATGGGATAAATAATGTACACTGCATTAAAACAGATGAGGGAGAAAACTATTTGAAAGGGATATATGATAAGGTATTATTGTCATGACAGCACTCCAGAATGAAGGCTGCATAGTGGAGTGGACTTGGGGGGAGGGATTGTATAACAATGAAAGAATTTTTCTTTCACTTTTCAAAGAGAAGAGCAAATTGGGGGGAGGGAGGAGTGAGTAGGGAGAAAAGTGGAACAATGAGTGAATGGAAATCCTCAGTCTCTGTAAACTTACATTAAAACGAATAAATTTAAAAAAAGACAATTCAGAAAAAAGCTATATTCTTCATCCATGAGTACTTCATGATTTCCTAACTTTAAGCATATTGTGTATTTTTCATGAGTATTCTTCCAGACCTAATGCCAGATTCTTCTTCATATAATCTAATTTCTCAGATCATTTCTGAAGCATACAGACTGAATAAGTGTACTGAAAAGATAAAACCCTGACATAACTCTTGCTAATTTTAACTCAGACTATACTCCCTTGTTATGTTTAAATTACTGCCTCGTGGTCTATGTACAGGTTCTGCCACAGCACTGTTAAGTGTTTGAAGATTCCTACTCTTCCATAACGTTATCTATTAATATGTTCTGGTCCACATAAATAAAATTATTTTGCATAGTCAATAAAATGCAGATACACGTCTTCCCTGGATTTCTACTTTCAATCAAGACATAAACATGAATAGTTATAAATTCTTTTGGTACAGTGACTGAGTATTCATTCCAACTTCTTTTGATGTTTCTTTCTTTGTAATTAAAATTTTCCCCATACAATTATTCATTATTACAGCTGAATGCTTGAATTTTTTTTCTTAAGCTATTTCCGGATGAGGAATACCAACCACACCCTCCCGGTTTTCTAACTTCAACTCTTTGTAAGTCTTGGTATAATGTTTTATCCTGTTGTCTTTTGAAATTTTCTGTTCAGGTCTTTTCCTTCACTATTTTTTTCCATCAGATTTAGCTACTCTATGTTCAAAATCAAGTTCCAGATTCTTCTTTTGACATCACATTGATTTTTTTCTTTCTCATATTTTTCATAATCTTATGCTTTCTTCATCTATGATATTTTTGCTATCACTCCACAATTAGCCTGGTCTTTGTGTATTAGTGTCCAATGTATAAAATATATTCTTGAGATGATCTCAAAATTCAGATAGGATATACTGAATGTCATACCTAAATCTCATGCGTTTCTTTTCCTTTTCTTCAGCTTCAACCTAAACTTGCATATAAAGAGTCATATGCTTTCCATTTCATATGCTTTCTGGGCTCTTGACTATTCTTTTCTATCATCTTTCCACAGCCATAGTCAATTTGATTTCTGCGTTGTCTTTTGGCAAAATTAGCTTGCACAGTTATTTGTTATTGTATTTAAGTGCTGTTGAGTTGAGTACAACTCCTAGTGACCACACGAACAGTAGATTTTAACTCTATCCTATTCTACTCCATCTTTATCATCCCCAGAACATTTGAGTTCATTGCCACAGACACTGCATCAATCTATCTCATGGTGGGTCTTCCTCTTCTTTGCTTGAATTCTTTTCAAGAATGATGTACTTTTCCAAGGAATAACCTTGCCTAACAAATATCCAGAATAAGGGAGGCAAAGCTTAATCAACTTTGCTTCCGAAGATCATTAATCATTATGCTCCAAGGAATATTAGTTATCATTAATGTTTTTGCCAAAGTTAATTGTAGTGAGTCAGTCATTGGCCTTGAAAAGAACTATCATGCAATCTTCAGCATTATTTCCATCACTAAGACTGAGACCTTATTTTCCAACTACTGATCATTCTTCTATTTCCAACTTTTGCATTCCATTTACTTACCATTCTAAATACATCTTGATTATGGTTTAATCAGTTTCGGCAATTTTTAAAAATGTTCAGGTCCTTCAACATAGTGGCTGTTGTATAAATTTGATTAATAGTCATATTCACAGATGTTCCTTGTAGGTGTATGGATATTATCTCATCACAGGCAGCATTAGATCTTGACATTTCTTTTTAACAATAAACATGACAACATTCTTCTTTAATTTGTCATTGTCACAGTAGTAGACTGCATAATTGTTTGATTCAAAATGGCAAATGTAAGTCTTCTTAGTGCTTAGAATATGGATCTTTAAACTTTGAACTTTAAAGTAAAATGCCCAGTTGTTGGGTAAGTAGAACATTGTAGAGAAAAGAGTGTATTCCCCAGGCTCTGAATTTTTAGTATCATCACATGACTGAGTTCTGTTCTGGAGAATAGTGGCAGTCCTTGTACTCTCTTTGCTAGTAAATAAAGCTTCACATGGTGTCTTCCCCATGGATGGCTTTGTCCTCTTTTATATTACCCTACTCAGAAGAGATTTGAACTTAAACTCACCTACTCACAAATTACTTCCTTAATTTAATGAGTAAGCTTATGTTCCCAAAGAAGGTCATATTCTCCAGGGCAGAGTTGGGCTGCAACATATCTTTCTGATCATGATTTACAAATGGCATTGTCAGAAAGGACAGTGGAAGTCAGATCATACATCATCTTACATCCCAATAATATCTTTGATTTATGTGAAGATAACTAGCGTGAAAGAAGTTCATAGTTACTTTTGTGTTTCTGGGTTTAACTCAACTCTAAAGCTTTGGTGGTCTCTGTGGTACAAATGAATCAGTCAAAGCAATCTGTGTCCTTTTGTCCCCCAGTGGGATTACGTCACTGCATAATCTGGAATTCTGTTCCATTAAAAGGCTAATCAGCAGGAGAGGAGGAAGGTGACAACAGTATGAGTGCCACATGAGTTCTCTTGCTAGGGAGGATGTTCCAGGCTCTGGCATAGAACCCAGAAGCAGCTGTTCCTATCCTGGTGACAGCCCTGCCTCTGAAAGCAGAGAAAACAGGGGCAAAGGTGCAGAGATCAGATGGGGAGGAAATCTCCATCTATGAGACTTAGAAATATGCCACCTGTTTCAGGAACCAGGATGAGATACCTTATTATCACCTCAGAGACTCAGCTCTCAGAACTACCCTAATGTTAAGGGTAAAGAAAAATGTTTAAATAGCTTTTCTCCAAGATTTTACCTTGGGAAGCTGTATAATATAAATTAGGGAAAGGCTATTCCTTTGTTGATCTCTCTTCTAATATTAAGTACCAAGTCCTGAAAAACATATCTAGCTTTATAGAGAAAAAGTATTGTTGTTGTTATTGTTGTTATGTGTTGTCAAGTCACTTGTGACTCATAGCAACCCCATGTACAGTAGGGTCTGAAGCCTGCCCTGGCCTGAGCCAATCTCACTGATTCTAACACATCTACCCCCATTGCCTCAGTCACTGAGCCAATCCATCTCCTCCAGGGTCGTTCTCCCCTACACTGTCCCTTTACCTCTCCAAGCATGATGTCCTTCTTCAAGGACCAGCCCCTCCTGGCTACATGCCCAATAGAAAGGAGTAAGAATGGAAAAATGATGTGAGGAAGAGCTGGAGTAACAGAGCAGATGAAATAAGTGCTTTGGTGAAAGAATGATGGGCTTTAAGGGAAGAATTATCCTGAAGGAACCCATTGGTTGCTTTGTCTAACGAGTAGCAGACAGGCTAACACTCAGTAAGGCTACAGCAACCCGTCTATCCTCAGAGTGCGAAAGAGACGCAAATGGTTGCACCTGGAGTTCAAGTACATACTGGTTTTTGTTATTGTTGGGGTAAGTAATTGACATTGGAGCCAGTACTGATTCATCTCAATTCACATAAAGTAGATAAAACAGTGCCTAGTGTGGCACCATCTTCATCATCACCAGCACGTTTGAGTCCACTGTTGCCTTTCAACCCAAATGGCTGGTCTTCTATCTACTGTATTGAACAATATTGATATCCATAAGGTTTCGTGGGCTAATTTTTGGAAGTAAATATCTAGGTCTTCTTTCCTTAGTCTATCTTAGTCTGGAAGTTCCACCAAAACCTGTCTTCCATGAGTGACCTTGCTGATATTAAAAGACCAGTGGCATAAGCTTCTGACAGCATTACACCAAAATGCAAGCACCAGAGTACAACAAACAGAAAGGCAGGTGGTGGAACTACATCCAATAGCAGGATCAAAATGTTATAAAAATAATTTCCCAGTGGCTTTCTTCCCATGCTTTTCCCTATTTCATCAGTAGCTACAGTAGAATCCATAGTGGGGTTCACATACATCAGGCAGGAGTAGCTGCTGAGCTGCAGACTTTGTTATTTACACTGTCTTCCCTCTCCCCCTCTCACCACCTCCCAGCCAACAGGCTTTGCTCCTGGCAGCAGAAAGGCTCCTGCAGGTCTGAAGGAAACATAGCCCTGGCAATGTGGTCTATCGGACAGGCGTGGCTCATGAGCACAAAGGACACTAGAATGTGCTAAAGAAATTATTCTGCTAAAAAAAATGGAGCTGAATTGGGCTGCGCTTCCCTTAGACTCAGCTATGCTTTCCAGTATATTCCACAGCACAGCTAGCAATACAGAAGGGACAGGCATTTCTTTTGGCATTTCCTTTTACTCAGTGCAATAGTTGATTAATTGCTAGTGCATATTGGTCTTTTCCTCTGCATTATATAGGCTTTCTAATGGCAGGGACCACATCCTAGTCACGGCGACATTCCCCACAGTGGTGTTCAGGATGCCAGGTACATATCTGAGCAGAGAGTGTTTGACGAGGGTGTATGCCTTCCAGCCTCTGTGTTTGAGCCTCATTCACCATCCCACTCGTCCTCTACCTATGGAAATGTGACTTCCATCTGTGGCAAAGGAGTGTGAACATTTGCCAAAATATCCCCCACTGCAGTGCTTCTCTCTGGCCAAAAATGACTCAATCGGGTCTCAAGCAAAAGACCTGAAACGTCTGTCTCATCTAGAGGCCTCATGCCAAGCACAGGATGGAAAAGCTTACTTCTTACTCGCTGCCCACTTCTTACACTGTGCTCTATAAATCTTCTCTCCTCTTTCAGATGACCTTCCTGCAGAAACACAAAGGCGCTTGCCTGCTTTGGACTCAACACTGCCAACAGACACAGATTTCTGCTCCATGGTATCCCCTCTCTTTCCCTGGAGAGCATCCCAAACTTCCACTCACCTTGGAATATTTTTGGGCTTTGGGAATTAGACAGGAATGGCAAAAAAACAAGACTCAAACAATTGATCTTCCACTTCCTTCTCCTTTCCTTCTATCCCACCTAATCTCTCTTTGGCACAGGTGAAGTTAAACAAGGACAATTGTGTGTGGGATTTAGAACAAAAATGGTTATAAATGTTTAATGATATATTATCTCTAATAACAATATAGGGAACTCTGGTGGCCTAGTGGTAAGAAGCTGTGCTGCAATCCCAAAGGCACACGGTTCAAATCCACAAGTTGTTCCACGGAAGAAGGTGAGCAGTCTCCTCCCATGTGATTAACTGCTTCTGAAAACCAGCCACTGGAGGACCAGCTATCTGTTGGTTCTATGGGTCGGTTCAACTCTGGTAAACAACAATAACAATATATCTACTTAATAGTGGCACCGTAACAAGGAAATTCAAGGGCCTTGAATTGCCTAGATAAATTAGTTGCCAAGGTGTTGACTGACTCCTGGTGATTCATGTGTCATAGTACACACACTCCACAGAGTATCAGCGATTGTTTTGGTGTTTTCCCCCCCTTAGGTAGAGTTCAATGCCCTCCTTCTAAAGTGTTTCTGGGTAGACTCAAACCTCCAGGTTTTGTGTTAGTAAATAGAACATTAACATTTTGCTCCACCCAGTAATACTGCCTGGAGAAAGGGCATATTCTTTATGATTGTCTCATTTCAAGGGGAGATGTTTGCATTCGTTATAGTGAGATCGACCAAGTATAGGCTTGTCAAGCATTCCTTTACCATTTTATATTTTCACACGGCTTAGTATTCAGAGCACACCACCAGACATGTTTCAGGGTCCTTTTAAGGATTCGCCACCTTAATGGGAGCAGAAGTGACTAAGTGATAGAATTCTTGCCTTCCATTCAGGAGACCTGCGTTGGAGTCCAGTCAATGGCTCTCTGTGCAGTTATTACCCATCTGCCAGTAGAGGCTTGTGTTCTGTTTATGGTATTTATCAGATATCAGTGAAATTTCCAGACTAAGGCAGTTTGTACTGTTGTTATGTGCCATCGAGTCATAACTGATCTACAGCTGACCTTCCAATGAGTTTTCAGGGGCTGTAAATCAGATGGGAGGAGAGTATTCATCTATCTTTCTCCTGGGGAGCAGCTGGTGGATTTGAACCAGGAGTCTTTGTGTTGGAAGTGAAACTCCTTACCACAAACTAGGAGGGGGAAAATATCTGCTGAGCTATTTCCAAAAATCAGCTAATGGAAGCCACTGGAGTACAAAGATCCTAACCCCAACTGATCATGGGAATGGCATAAGATCTGGCAAGGTTTGGTCTCATTATTGCCCCTGTGAGTAGGGGCTGTGTTCACAGATGCTAGCAACAATTCCACCCGGAGTTAGTCAAACTAGAAAGCTTATAGAAGCACAGACAAGCTTCTGTGTGTGGAGGAGCCATAGTTCTGGCTGTGGTTTTCCCAAGAGAGGGCTGGCTGGATAGGTACTAACTCTGCACTTGTCTGCTTGTTCTCTCCTCACTGTGGGACCTCTAACCTCTCACTTCCTCGGTCTTTCTCACCATGTCTTAGCCATCTGTTCTGGTTCAGAGAGGTTAAGAGGAGGCTAGAAGGACTGAGATGCCATGATGCTATTTATGATGCTTCCTAAAAAATCTTGCCTAGCTTGGGTTCCTATTGGAAGATGCTATGGGCAATATATTGAATGTTGTTGTTAGGTACCGTCAAGTCTCTTGCAAGTCATAGCAACCCTATGTACAACAGCCCTATACTCTGCTCTGTCCCAATCCCACTGTCTCCGATACACCCATCCCAATTACCCCAGTCACTGAATCAATCCACCTCATAGAGGGCCTTCCCCTCCTGCACTGTCCCTCCACCCTACCAAGCATGATGTCCCTCTACAAGGATATATTGAATAATAAAAAGAGAGTGGAGGAAACACAGAGTCACTGTACCAAAAAGAACTGACAGTGGAGAAACTTCAGGAAGTACCATATGAACAGGAGCCAATGACAATGAAAGAGGGAGTGGAAACTGCATTGAAGAAACTGACAAAAAATAAACCCCCAGGAATCAATGGGATGCCAATTGACTTGTTTCAATTAACAGATTCAGCCCTGCATGTGCTCACCAGTCTAAGCCAGGAAATTTGCAAGACAGCTGTCTGGCCAAAAGACTGGAAGAAGTTCACATTTGTTCTCATTCCCAAGAAAGGTGATCCAGTTGAATGTGGAAACTATTGAATAATATTATTAATACTAAAAAAATATTATTAATGCTATATGCAAACAAAATACTGCTGAAGATGATTTAAAAAAATATAGCAAGTACATAGATAAGGAACTACTAGAAGTTCAAGCAGGATTTAGAAGAGGCTGTGGCATTAGGGATATCACTGCTGATGTCAGATGGATCCTGGCTGAAAATAAGGAATACCAGCATATCTATTTGTACTTTATTGACCATCAAAGGCATTTGACTCTATGCATCATAACGAGTTGTGGCTGACATTGAAAAGAATGAGAGTCCAGAGCAATTTATTGTGCTTATGACAAACCCGTGCCTACATCAAAAGGCTGTTATGCAAACAGAGCGAGAGAGCACCACGTGATTTAAAATTGAGAAGGAAGTACGTCAGGCTATATTATCTCTCCATATCTATTTGACCTGTACGCAGAGCAAATCATCCAAGAAGCTGGACTCTATGAGTAAAGAGCGTGGTACCAGATTTGGATGGAGACTCATCAATAACCTGCAGTATGCAGATGACAAAACCTTGCACGCTCAAAGTGAGGAGGACTTGAAGCAGTTGTTGCAGAAGATCAAGGAATACAGCCTTTGGCATGGATTGCATCTCAATGTCAAGGAAATGAAGATTCTTACCACTGGCCTGATATCATGATGGATGGAGAAAGGATTGAAACTTTCAACAATTTCATCTTACTTGGTTCCACAGTTAACACCCTTGGTACCAGCAGTCAGGAAATGAGGAGTTGTATTGCAGTGGGAAAGCCTGCAGTTAGGGACTTTTCCGAATTATTGAGGAGTAGTGATTTCAGTTTGAGGACTAAGGTGGGTCTCATTCAGTCCATGATGTTTTCAGTCACTTGCTATGGATCCAAGAGCAGGACAATGAATAGAGATGACAGAAGAATTATTGATGCCTTTTAGCTATGGTATTGAAGTATGCCATGAACGGTCAAAAGAATAAATAAATATGTTTCAGAGAGGGTGCCATCAAAGTGTTCTTTGGAAGCAAGGATGATGAGACTTCAGGCATGTTGCTAGGAGAGCCTATTTGTTGGAGAGGGGCATGATTCTTGGAAGGATAGCGGATTGACCCTTGAGCAAGTAGATTGATATGGTGACTGCTGCAATGGGCTCTAATGTGTCAGGTAGTGTGAAGGTGGCACAGGACAGGACAGAATTTAGATCTGTTGTTTGTAGGGTTGCTATGAATCTAACTCAATTTTACAGCACCTAACAACAACAGATTGGCTTCCTGTCTTTCCCACTAAAAAAACCAAACCAAACCAAACAAACAAAAAAAGACAAGTAGAGTTTGTTTTCTCTGCTCTTTGTATTCCCTCTTTCAAAAGTCAATGCTTCCAGAGCAGTCTGAATGGGGAAATGGACAAAGTAGAACTAAAGATCAAAGGAAATGTGTTACTATCTTTTCTCACAATAAAGAGATGATTTTAATGCTATTGATTGTTATTAGTACACTTATTTCTTACATGTATGAAATGCAAAATTCTGGAAGTTCATAAAATACATTTTACTGGTTTTTAAATTTATTCAGGTCATCAGAGCACACAGATATAGGAAATGTAGATATTTATTAATCTCCCTGAATTTTAACTAATACAATTAGATTCCCACACAAATAAAACTTTGTAGTGATCATTCCTGTCATTTAACCAGCTGGCAGATTCCCCTCCAATGACATCACCTCTCTGAGTAATTGTGCAGAGAAAATGGTTTAGCAAATCATCTTTTCAATTTCTTTTTGGCAAAAGTATCCAACAGACACAGATAATTCACTTCATCCTTCATCTCTAAATCCTAATCCAGTCTAAGTATATTCATATCTCTTTTAAATAGTCTTTTTAGACTTCTTAAGCTCTTTAATCTCTTCTTTTAAAAATTTGCTTAGTCCTAAAAAACATCTCCCCTGGCATACTACCTGGCTCAGAATTCTCTTCTGAATCCTTACTGAAACTGGAAGCCCACCTAGGAAAACATTGGTGAAGTCATCGTGCAATGAAACAGACACCTTTCATATTCCTGAGGTATCAAGCTTATCAGTGACATCAGTCACCATAATACTGAACTCTCACCAAATCCCATCTCCTGAAAAGGTGCTGTGATTTCTGTCTTGCTACATCATATTCAAAATGTTTAAACAATGTCATTCTACTGGACTCCATATGGGGACCCCAGATGAGACAAAAGTTATATCATTGCAGGATATGTCACACCATGACGGGGCACTTCGCCAGGTAAACCTTAAAACTAGATGCTCACTTGTTGTAGAAGGAAATTTTGTGTTAGTAAGTAGAAACCAGTGATATCATCTCTTTTTACCCAGCTTTTATTTTTTTAATCCTAAAACATACATTTTTCAAAATTATCCATCTATTTTTTTACTTATGAGCCCAGGAAAGACATCTTCTACTTGGGCTCCTTTCATTTTCCTCTTTACTGGCATTAAAAAAATGCTATGTCCTTTGTTATTTATTACAGTGTACTTAATTTTCGCCTTATGGTGGTCTTCCCAAAATTATATGAAAATAGTCACATAGTATGATGACAGATAGGAAAGTCCTTAATCACTTCAAAATATTGTATACACATCACAGAATGAGAGCCTCTTTGTGTGAGCAAATTCTCGTTTGAAAGCCAAACTTACTGAAATCTGAAAGATTACTAAATCACTCACTTGGAATTTTATGTATGTACATATATTTAGAAATAATTTGGAAAGAATTTTTTAAGTATACATGTAACATGCTTAACTAATTATGTCAATATTTCATTAAGTGCTAGAATCTCTGGAATATTCTTTTTTAAAAAAAAAATTGGATATTTATGGGCCTGACTCTAGTCCAAGTCCAACTAAGTAAGACTATCCAGTGGCAGAGGACAAAGTCCTACATTTCTAACAGACACTATCAATGATTCTTTTTGTTTATTTTTTTTAAAGTGCTGTATTAAAAGACAAATTACATTGAGAGTGTCTTGCTGTCAGAGACCTCTCCAAAGTACTAAAAAGCAATGGTGTTAGTCTGGAGACTAAGGTGCACCTGATACAGGCCATGGTCTTTGCAATTACTTACTATGCATTAGAGAGCTGGACAATGACTACGGATGATAGGAGAATTGATGCCTTTGAGCTGTGGTGCTGGAGAAGAGTATTGAATATACCATAGACTGCCAGGAGAACATCCAATTTCATCCTTGCAGAAGGTGAAGCCAGGCTGCTCTTTGGAGGCAAGGATTCTGAAGCTCCATCTGACATACTTTGGACATGGTGCAAGGGGAGATCAGTCTTTGGAAAGGGATCAGTGCTTTGGGAGGGTAGAGGGACAGCACAGGAAAGGAAGACTATGAGATAGAGTGATTTAGTGATTGGGAAAATGGGGATAGGCATGTTGGGGACAATAAGATTGGAAAGGGATAGAGGAAGGTTTAGGGCTGTTGTACATAGGGTCACTATGAGTAGCAGGCGACTCAATGGCACATAACAACAACAACAATTTAAGAATTTAATTTTAAATGTTGTTGTTGTTGTTGTTGCTATGTGCAGTCGAGTCACTTGCAACTCATAGCGACCCTATGTACAAGAGCCCTAAAAGCTGTTCTAGCCTGTGCCAACCTCGCCATCTCAAACACACTCATTCCCACTACTCCACTCACAGAATTGATCCATCTCATCAACAGTCTTCCTTTCCTGTGCCACCCCTCCACTCTCCCAAACATGATGTCCCTCTCCAAGGACCAGTCCCTCCTTGCAACGTGCCCAAAGTATGTCAGACCAAGCTTCAGAATTCTTGCCTCCAAGGAGCAGCCTGGCTTCACCCTCTCCAGGACAAACCTGTTTGTTCTCCTAGAAGTCCATAGTATATTTAACACTCTTCTCGAGCACCACAGCTCAATGGCATCAATTCTCTATCATCCCTAGTCACTGTCCAACTCTTCAAGGCATAATACATGATTGCAAAGACTATAGAGACAGATAAAAGTAAAGAGAAGGGAGGTCAAGGAAGGCAAAACCAGCTCCTAGACAAGTGTTAGACAGTTATACTTTGTTAATGTACCTTTTTTCATTATTTTTTTTCCCAGTTTCACTTTTTTGTAGAAGGAATTTCTTAATGGGGCCCTCTTTTTTTTTCTATTTCATTGGTTTGGGGTTTTTTTTAAGTTTTTTTTTAAATTTATTTTCATGAAAGTGTACAGAGACTTTGGATTTCCATTCATACATTGTTGCACATTTTCCTTCTTGCCTACCATTCACCCACAATTTGCTTTTCTCTTTGAAAAGTAAAAAGAAAGAAGAAAAAATTCTTTCACTGTTATACAATCTCCCCTGCCCCGGTCTACTCCACTATGCAGCTTTCATTCTGGACTCTTGTCATGACAATAATATCTAGTTATATAACCTTCCTAAACAGTTCTCAGTTCTCTCCCTTATCTGTTTCAATGCAGTATACCTTATTTATTTCATCTTAGTTTGCCCCCAACTCCAATATCAGGCCCACTTTACAACAGTGGCACTATGCAATATTTGTCCTTTTGTGACTGAGATATTTCACAGAGCATAATGTCCTCCAGGGTCACCCATTTTGTATAATGTCATGGATTTGTTGTTTTTCAAGGCAGTATAGTATTCCATTGTGGGAAAATACCACAGCTTCTCTATCCATTCGTTTGTTGATGGGTTGTCAATGATTCTCAAGAACTCTAATATCTGAGGACCACTGAAATAGGCATTGAAAGTACCTCTTACCCTCTATCTAGGAAGTTCAGGGATGCCGTGACTTAGTTCTCAGTTGCTAAGCACAAGTCAGTGGTTCAAACCCACTCCTCAGCAACTCCATAGGAGAAAGATGTGGAAGTGTAATTACAGAAAGATTTCCATTTTAGAAACCCAAAGTTCTACTCTATCCTACAGAGTAGCTGTGAACCTGAATTGTTCTAATGGCCCTGGGTTTGGGTGTTGTTGCTGTTGTTACTTCAGTTAAAAAGTTAATTTTGTGCTATCAAGTTGCTTGCAACTCATAGTGACCCTCTGTACAACAGCCCTAAACTCTGATCTGTCCAGTGCCAGTCACACTGTCTCCAATACACCCATCTTAATTATCCCAGTCACTGACTCAGTCCACCTCATAGAGGGCCTTCCTCTC
>NW_006399823.1:14152475-14163687 GCF_000299155.1 Elephantulus edwardii | reverse complement strand
CATAACAAGTGATTGTAAAGACCATGGCCTGTATCAGATGCACCTTAGTCTCCAGAGAGACACCATTGCTCTTTAGTACTTTGGAGAGGTCCTTAACAGCAGACTTTCCCATCACAATATGCATAATCACTACAGAAAAAATAAAAATCACAGACATTTGAGAAACCTTTCAAACCTTTGCCTTTTTAGAAACTTCTAGTCAAAAAACAATTTAATACCAGGGTTTAAAAAAAATCTGTACAATAGATATCATGAAAATGTCGGGGCATGGCTTCTACAGAGTCATTTACACTAATAAAATTCTTAACCATAACCTTCAGGCTACTTTCCTACTCCTTCAAGATTTTTATGGCAATACAGAAAAAAAAAAGATTAAAATGCTCTTTTAAAATCTTTCTCAAGTATGCATTGACAAATAGCATTGACAGAAGATTTTTTTTGGGTGGTTGGAGATATGTGTAAATATGGAAGAGATCTATATTTGATCCCATTCCAAAGAAAGGTGACCCGACAGAGTGTGGAAATTATCGAATACCATCAATGATATCACATGAAAGCAAGATTCTACTGAAGATTATCCAAAAATGACTGGAGTAGCACATCAACAAAGAACTGCCTGAAGTGTAGGCAGGGTTTAGAAGAGGATATGATACTAGAGAGATTATAGCTAATGTCAGATGAATCTTGGCTGAAAGCAGAGAGTAGCAGAGGAATGTTTATCTGTGTTTCGTTGATGATGCAAAGGCATTTGACTGTGTGGATCACAACAAACTGTGGCTGACTCGGAGAAGAATGGGAATCCTAAAACACTTGATTGTGCTTATGCGAAACCTATACTTGGGCCAGGCCAGAGGACAGAAAGCAATGCTACCAAGCCAAAGGTGGGTGACATTTAATGCGCAGCCCTTGGGCCTGTCTTTCATTGTTTTTGTTCAGACATTCCGCTAGGTCATATAGCCCTGGTGTACAAGTTGCCGTACAGCAGTAACTTGTGGTTGCTGTGAGGCTGAACACTGTGACACTGATGTGTCAAATGTGTTCATGATTAGTTACCCAATGCGGACAGAGAGTGGGGTGGAGCTCCCCAATTAAAACTAGCTTGGAAGGAGGAGTGGCATCCATTTCCTTAATAACTTGCCTCCGGAAACCCTATGAACCTGGAGAGAGGATGAAAGGCACCCAAGCGTCGAGGACTCTCCTTGCTAGGGTTGCTGAGTCTCCTGCGGCTTGACGGCACTTAACAACAACAGCAACATACATGGGCCAGGAGGCAGTCATCAGAACAGAGCAAGGAAACACTGCATGGTTCAAAATGAGGAAGGGTGTACACCAGGGATGTGTCCTATCTCCATATCTTTTCAATTTGTATTCAGAATAGATTATCCAGGAGTCTGGGCTGTATGAGGAGAAATGTGCCATCAGGATTGGAGGAAGACTCATCAACAACCTGCCTTATGCAAATGACACAAACCTGCTTGTTGAAACTAAGGAGGACCTGAAGAGTTTGCTGCAGAAGGTCAAGGACTGTAGCCTTCCATATGGATTGAATCTCAATATCAAGAAAACAAAGATTCTCACCACTGGGACAATTGGTAGCATCATGATAGATAGGAAAGAGCTTGACATTGTTAACAGTTTCAATTCACTTGGCTCCACAATCAACACTCTTGGTACTAGTAGCCAGGAAATTAAAAGACAAATTGTATTGGGGAAAGTCTACTGTCAGAAACCTCTCCAAAGTACTGAAGAGCAATGATGGCTGTTGGGAGACTAAAGTGAGCCTGATAGAGGCCACGGTCTTTGCAATTACTTATAATGCATTAGAGAGCTGGACAATGACTAGTGATGATAATAGGAGAATTGATGCCTTTGAGTTGTGCTGCAGAAGAGTATTGAATATACCATGGACAGCTAGGAGAACAAATAAGTTTGTCCTTACAAAGGGTGAAGCCAAGCTATTCCTTGAAGACAAGAATTCTGAAGCTTTTTCTGACATACTTTATACATGTTGCAAAGCAGGATCAGTCCATGGAGAGGGACGTCATGTTTGGGAGGGCGGAGGGACAGTGCAGAAGAGGAAGACTCTCTATGAGATAGACTGATTTATTGACTGGGGTAATGGAGGTAGGTGTGTCAGAGACAATAAGATTGACACAGGATAGAACAGGGTTTAGGGCTGTTGTACATAGTGTCGCTATGAGTCATAGGCCACTCAGTGGTACATAACAGCAGCAACATTAAATATTACAGTTATTCACTTTCTTACATGTGATAGAAGCAGTGTGATTTTTTGTTATATGCTGGCAAATTGGAAGTAACTCAGCACTGACCCTCCAGTGGGTTTTCAGAGGCTGTTAATCACCTTGTGAATCATCTTCTTCTCACAGAGTAGCTGGTGGATTTGAACTGCCTCCCTCTGGGTTGGTAATACAACTCCTTACTAGTACTCTATGAGAGCTTCCTAACGGTATGATTATGTCAGTAATTGTCCATATCTTAAGAGTTGAAATATGAAGTTCTCAACTTACTTTCAAGTGGCTCAGAAAAGAGACTATGTGTATAGATGATACATAAGTGTGCACTTGCTCTTGTGTACACACACACAGAGCTGAAATGAGATCATAAAAGCAACTCTAACACGTTAGGTATTATACACACCTCTCATTAAAAGTGAGGAATCTCTTTCCCAAGACTATACTGAAGGTGATTGTCAAGAGAAACAAATCCTCCATCTCTCTTGGCAGTGCTTATGGTTTTACCAAGACTGCCCTGCATTATGTCAGAGCTACCCACGATGGTTCCAGTCAACGTGATCTTTCCTGCTGCTGCCTGGCCTTCCTTCGCACCATCTTAGACAACATTTGCACAGTGCAGCTAGCTCTGTGACATGTGTTAGATGATTCATGATGGAGTGGGAGAGAGGATAACTTGGCTGAGCAGAACAATGCCTTTTTCTTCAAACAAATCACATTCTAGCTTGTCTAGACATTACAGAAATAACATGGCCACGGTATAGGGTAAGTGGAGAGCCATAGAGGGGCAAGCAGAGTGCCATGAGGCATTCGCAGGCAGACGGAAGGCTGACGTATGGCTTCACAGAGAAAGCAGTGATTTACGAAGGCATCAAAGAGTGAGGAGGGTTTAAACAGATGGCTGAGGGATGAGGAGGGTGTGTTGCATGAGGAAGAAACAGGAACATCTGGGCTCTGTTTATGTGAGAACAAACCAGCAGTTGTAGACATTTCTAACAAACACTGTCAATGATTCTTAAGGACTCTAATATCCAAGGACCACTGGATTAGACATTGAAAGTACCTCTTACCCTCTAGAAAGTTCAATGATGCAGTGATTTAGTTCTCAGTTGCTAATCACAAATCAGTGGTTCAAACCCGCCCCTAGAAACTCCAATGGAGTAGATGCACTTACCTGCACTCTACTCTAAACAAGCATGCCTCAGGGATATTATAGGTTTGATTCCAGACTATCTCAATAAAGCAAATACTGTTCTAAAGCAGCCACAGGAAGGTTTTGCTTTTTCAGTCCAATCTAAGTTATGAAGAAGTTTGAAATATTGCAAAAATTACCAAAACATGACACAGAGACAAAATGTGAGCACATGCTGCTGGAGAAACAGTGCTAGTAAGCTGACTCAATGCCACAAACATTCCACCTGTTAAAACACACACACACACAACGCAGCTTTCAGGAAGTGTCGTAAAGTGTAGTAAAATGAAGTATCCCTGAACCAGTGTCATTTTGCTGTCAAGGTAGCTCTACTTTATATCTATCTATCTATCTATCTATCTATCTATCTATCTATCTATCTATCATCTATCTATCTATGTCTATAGCTATATCTTTTTCTTTATCTATCCCTATCCATAGCCGTATCTGTATCTCTATCTAGCTTTATCTATCTATCTATCTATGTCTATAGCTATATCTTTTTCTTTATCTATCCCTATCCATAGCCGTATCTGTATCTCTATCTAGCTTTATCTATCTATCTAGCCTATCTCTGCTTGCCCAGTGGCAAGAAGCTGCACTACAATCCCAAAGGCACATAGTTTGAAGCCACCAGCTGCTCCACAAAAGAATGATGGGCAATGTCCTCCCATGTCATTAATTGTTTCTGAAAACTTACCAGAGGGTCAGCTATGGGTCAGTTCTGACTCTACAGTAAACAATAACTATATATATATAACTATAACTATATATATATAACTATAACCATATATGTAACTATAAATATATAACTATAACCAACTATATAACTATAACTATATGTAATTATATATAACTATATATGTGTGTATGTGTATGTATATGTGTATATACATGTATATGTGTATGTGTATGTATATGTATATATGTATATGTGTATGTATATGTATGTGCATGTGTATGTATATGTATGTGTATGTGTGTGTATATGTATATGTGTATGTATGTATGTGTCTATGTATATGTATATGTGTATGTGTATATGTGTATGTAGATGTAGATGTGTATGTGTGTATATGTATGTGTATGTATATATGTATATGCATATGTGTATGTGTGTATGTATATATGTGTATGTGTGTATGTGTATGTATATGTATATAAGTATGCATATGTATATATATGTATATGTATGTGTATATGTGTGTATGTATATGTGTGTCTATGTATATGAATGTGTATGTGTTTGTATGTGTATATGTATACATATGTATGTGTATGTATATATATTCTATTAGTTATATAATCTCTATTATACACAAACACACACACTCCTTGCATACTCATAGATAGATTTCAGAAGTCAAAGTCATCATCATAGAGTCAGGATTGACTCATAGCTGATCTTCTGATGAGTGTAAGAACTGCAAAATGCACAGGAAGGCATTTTCCCTCTTTCTCCTGGAGAGTAATTGGTGAACTCAAACTGCCTGCCATTGGATTGACAGTGAAACTCTTTACCCAGTAGGTCACCAGAACCCTCAGTTTTTGTTACTGTTGTTGTTAGGTGCCATGGAGTTGAGTATGACTCATAAAGACCCTATGGACAATAGATAGAACCCCATCCTATCCTGTGCCATCCTCGTCATCTCTAACACACTTGAGCCCATTGCTACAGTCATTGTGTCAATCCATTTGGTTGAGGGCCTTTCTCTTTTTGGTCAAGCCTCCACTTTCCTAAGCAGGATGTCCCTTTCCAAAATATAGCTTCTCCTAGCAATATGCCCAAAGTATGTTACATGAAGCTTCACCATACTTCTGTCTGTACCTTCTCAAAAACATACCTGTTCGTTCTTTTGGCAAGTCCATAGGATATCCAGTACTCTATCACTACAACTCAAAGGTATCAATTCTTTGTCTGTCATCATTTTTCATTGTTCTCAGATGCTTAGCAAGTGACTGAAAAGATCATGGCCTGAATAAGGTACACCTTAGTTTTCAAACTGACATCATTGTTCTTCAATAATTTGAAGAGAATAGCAGACATGCCCAATGCAATACAGACCCTGATCTGATTCCTGGTACCAAGGATTTTGACTATGGATCCAAGTAAGATTAAATTGTTGGCAGTGTCAGTCTTTTCTATAACTGTTATGATGTTGATTATTGGTCCAGTGAAGAGGACTTTTTCTTCTTGATGTTGAGATGCAACTAATATTGAAGACTTAGTTTTTAATCTTCTGTAGCAAATGTTTCAAGTCCTCCTGTCTTTCAGTAAGCAAGGTTGTGTCATCTGGATAACATGGATTATTGATGAGTCTTCTTCCAATCCTGATGCTACATTCTTCCTCATAGAGTACAGCTTCTCAAATTATTTGCACAGTGTACAGATTAAATAGATATGGAAAGTGGTGCTCCAAGTGTGTGTCTGTTTGTTGTTGTTGTTGTTATATATCACTAAGTTGGAACTGACCCATAGCTGACCCTCCAGCAGGTTTTCTGAGACAGTTAATAGCATGGGAGGAGATTTTCCATCTTTGTCCTGAGGAGCAGCTGGTGGAATTGAACTTCATGACTTTGGGATTGAAGCTCAGTATCTTACTACTAGGCCACCAGAGCTATATATCTCCACAAAATGATACACTGGTAAAGTCAGTGGACACATATTAACTTGAAGAATAGCCACACAAAAGCTTTTGTGACTAGAGGAAAATTTCCCTTCTAACACTTCAGAACACTTAGCTCTGCAAAGGAGGTTGACCAGTTCCCAGGAAAAGCCTGGACCCTGGACTTCCAGTGCTGGAAGTCACTGTGCCTGACTTCAGAGGCTCTAACCATGATCTGGCAAGAAAATACACTGCAGACTCCAAAAGGAACTTTACAAGTGAAAGTGAGGGGAATACAAAGGCCTGAGGGTCATGGGAGGAACTTGTTCCAGCAGAGCACATGCTTCATGCTCACAGGCATTCGGATCGCTCAGGCAAGAACAGTGTGGCATTTTGGAACAAATACTTGAGAAGGTTTGAACCTAAGGAGGCTAATCTTGGAGCCTAACGTGAGATAACACTGTGACGTGCTCAGGGACTCCAGGTATAGTAGGTCACAGCCATGGCAGAGGAAAACCATCTGCCAGACAGTACAAGATCCATTGGACATAGAAGCAATGATGTTGTTAGACTAATTGGATCCTCCTGTTCTCTCTTTGTCTGTTATGTGGAAATTGAGCTTGTCTCTTAATCAGTAACAGTTGAGTTGATTCAGACTCATGGTGACTCATTTGGGTCAGAGTCGAACTGTGCTCCACATGGTTTTCAGTGACTGATTTTTTTTGAAAGTAGATCTCCTGCCCTTTCTCCCAATGTGCCTCTGAGGGAATTCAAATCTTTCAATGATCATCCAAGCACATAAACCATTTGTACCACCCGCAGACTTTTAAGACTAAGAAAGTCCCCAGGATCCCTAGACATCTAGGGTAGTAGGAGTGTCTAAAGGAGGATCTGTGGTTGTTGAGTACCATCCAGTAGGAATCAGCTGATCTTCCAGGGGTCTTTCAAAGGAAGTAAAAATGCAGGAGGAGACTGATTATATTCCTCTCTTAGAGCAACTGGTGGATTTGAACCATGTACTTTCCTACCCAACCACCAGAACTCCCTAAAGGGGAAGAAACTAAGCTTAAAAGAGTGGGGGGTGGGGGTGGTATGCATATACATAGAAAAAATAGAAGAATGTTGATAGAGTTAGCACCATCTTGTCAAAATGTCCCCCCACTCCCTGAATATTCACTGTTCAACTGCAGATTTCAGCATGACAATACTCGCCTACCTCCATCGATGTCATTGCTTTCACAAGGTGAATTACTAGGGACTTCCTGACTGCTAAGTATATGTGTTCAACACGTAGAAGGTGGTAGCTCCTCAGGTTTTGAGATGATGTTTGATGAAGGTATTGATGAGAATAGAGTTGTTAAATATCTTCACATTTTTTCCCCCGTAGCAGAATCTACTTAGATGAAATTCCTAAGTAAGACGCTTGTCAACGTGTCTCATTTATATTCTAGCCTAGATAAAGGTCCCTTTCCTGCCTTATGCCTTGTCATATAATTTTTTAATCCAGTTAGTTAACATCAAATGACACTGGTATGGAAGAAAGCAGATCAAGGTAAGGGAGATGGGGCTCATTACAGGTTGTCTTCTGAAGTTCAAATCATAACACTGGACTGAACATCTGGCTAGATCCTTTAGAGTCTCAAATTCACTGAGATCAATAACCACAGTGTCTCACAAGCCTGCCTCATTTCCAATCTGTCTTCCAGCCTGTGGAACATAACATAGTCAGAGAGGTCCAGAATTCTTAAAATAAGATTGGAACAGGGTCTGGCAGTAAGGTGGACTTCTCCTTTGACCTCCACTGTCAGAAGGCCCTGCAGGGGGAGCAGTGACAATGGCATGAGATTACCACCCTGAGGGCCAATTTTTCTTCCTTTTTGCCAGGGACACACAAGGGCAGGCAGCTGCTCCAGGCGTGTCTGTGTATATGTAAATATCCATATCGTCACCCTGAACTCTGAGAGTAGTGTGGCCATCTGCCACAAATTCAGTGTGGGTCTCTGTTACACAGTAAGCATCGCAGATGGAGGTGGGGATAAGCACCCATGCATCTACAGTCTAGCCCTTGATTCAAGCGTGCACACAATCCCACAACTGAATTTCCGAGTCTTCACAGTTCCCCCATTCCATTATTAAAATAAAGAAGGGCACACAATTCAAATGAAACCTGTTATTATTATTCTGTAGTTCTAAATGTGATGGAAGCTGTTCAAGTGTTATTAACAAGACAAAGTTGAAAATACCCAGACAATAGAACTTCCCAATATCCACCCAAAGCTATTCCTTACTCACAGTCAATAACTCTTTCTTCTCAGATCCAAATCAACCACCCATTGAAAAAGTTCCTTCTTCACATCCCAGAGACAAACGTGAATAGCCAAGAAGAGTCTCACATAAGTTCTATTCTCTTCCCCCCACTTCTCCAACCTCAAAGTTTTCACTCCCTTAGTTTTTCATTTTTCACTGGATTCGCAGCAATGCAGCCTTGTTTCCATAGAATCACAGACGTCAAAGCCTGCAAAGACTTTGCATGATTTTTCTCTTCACACAAGCCCCCAAGGGCAAAATGTTTCCAAATTCCTACTCTTAGATCCACAACAGACTTTTGTGTGGGGAACTGGGCTGAAGTACGGAGAGTGACTTATGATTACTGAGTACTGTCATATACATCAGAGAATGGGATAGGGTTTGGCAGGTTAAAAAACAGCTGTGATAACATTTTCTCTTTCCAAAAGAACTTTCATCACTTTGCTTCGCTCTTATTCCTTACTCAGGACTAGAAACCTAATTTTCATGGATATTTCTCAGTATTTTGGTGATGTTCTCTATCTTTCCCTAATTTTGTTGCACATACATCAAACCAAGAAGCCCTGAGGAAGATGACTGTGGCAAGAGAGGAGGAGGTAGGCGATTCTGTGCCGATTTGCATTTTCCTGTACCGCAACATAACCTCCCAAGAAGACTTAAATAGCAATATCCAAGAGTCATTTGTTGAGGAGATTACAAAAATTCAATGTCTGTCTGGGAAGTTTCCCTTCCTGTGAGGTAGTCAAATATTTTTCTTTCATTCTCCCAGACCAAACTGTGCCTGACCTCAGCGCCGTTTTTTCTGGGTTTACCTTGGCTTGCTAAAGTGATAAATTAGTAAACAGGTAAATATGTACATAATATATGCATGTTTTTAATGTTGTTGTTGTTGTTAGATGCCAACAGCTGACTACAACTCATAGTGATCCTACGAACTGCCGGTTGACATTTTCCCCAACTCTGTGCCATTCTGAAAATTTCTGCCATCCTCAAGCCCACTTTTGGAGTCACTATGCCAATCCATCTTGTTGGGGGTTTCCCTCTTTTTTTATTGACTTTTTACTTTTTCAAGGATGATGGCTTTTTCCAGAGACTGACATCTCCTGACAGCATGCCCAAAATATACGAGACCAAGTTTCACTGCTCCTGTCTCCAAGAAGAACCCTTGTTACACTTCCTCCAAGATAGATTGGTTTGGTCTTTTGGTAATTGTTGTTGGATACCATCTAGTCAACTACAGCTCATAACAACTTTATGAGCAATAGTTCTGAACTTTGTTTTATCCTCCACCGTGCTCATGTCCATTGAGGTAGTCACTGTATCAATCCATCTCTGGAGGAGGGTTTTTTCCTCTCTTCTGCAAATACTCTATCTTCCCAAAATGATATCTTTATTCCAAGTCCTGGTCCCTTGCGACAAAATGCCCCAAACATGTGAGACCTAGTTTCACTGTCCTTGCATCTAAGAAGCACCCTAGTGTAGTTGGACTTCCTCCAAGACAGATTTACTCCTATGTTCTTTTGGCAGTCCTTGGTAAATTTAATACTCTTCACCAGCATCACATTTTAATGTCTTTGATTCTTATGTCATCCTCACTCCTTGTCAAACATTCAGCTGTATATTAAACAAATGAACCTATCATGACTTGGATCAGGCACACATTAGTTTTTAAACTGACATTCTTGCTCTTTTAGAACTTTATTTAAGTCCTTAACAACATATTTCTCCAACGCAACATGTCTTTTGGTTCCTTGATTGTTGCTACCGTGAATGGTGTTTGTTGATCCAAGTAAAAGGAAATAGTTGACAGCTTCAATCTTTTCTTCACAATCCTGATATTACTTATCAGTCCTATTGTGAGGATTTTGTTTTTGTTAACGTTAAGATGTAATCCATATTGAAGACTGTAGTCTGTGATCTTCTTCATTGAGTGTTTTAAATCTTTTTCACTTTTTTCAAGCAAGACTTTATCAAAGAGGTTGCTATCTACATAACGTAAGTTGTTTCTGAGTCTCCTTCCAATTCTGATGTCCCATTCTTCTTCATATAGACCAATTTCTTTTTTTAAAAAAGTCATTCAACAGATTTTATTATGCACATGTCAATATCAGAATGAGTTGTATAACCTAGAATTTGATAGTTCAAAGACTGCACTGTTACTTCCTGCAGTCCTTTTAAAATTAGTATGAATATGATATTGATATAATGACCTAGTGGTAAGAAATTACACTGCAATCACAAAGGCACATGGTTCAAATCCACAGGAGAATGATGGACAATCTCCTACTGTGCAATGAACGGCCTCTGAAAGTCTACAGGAGGATCAGCTGTGGCTCGGTTCCAACTCAATGGCACACAGCAACAACAATATGATATATGAAATAAAAGTATGTTAAAATAATAAGAATGATACATCTACCCCTAATACAAAGGTATAAAGCAAAACAAAGTTGTTTTTCAAGACAAGTTAAAATGTCAAAATAATTTCTTAAATAATATTCAAAATGTTATTTCTGTTATCAACCTTTTTTTAACATTTTACTGAGCTTTATATTATTTTTAATGTCTTCTTAAGAGCTTGTTTGGAGGCTCTAGCAAGGGAGAGTAGTTTCTCGTAGACCTTTGACCGAAGGATGGGTGATTGTCTTCTTCAACGGAGTGTGCCGCTTCGAGAGGGATGCACATGAATCAGTGAGGGAGGAAGGGGACACCCACCTAGCCAGCCAGATCAGACAAATCAACCCTGGTGATCAATAGGGTAACAGATGTCACAGCCAGATCACCCACACATCCTAATGTCTTCTTAAAGTATTATCCAGCTATAACTTATCAATACATAAAATGTTTAAATTTTT
>NW_006399823.1:14146864-14150485 GCF_000299155.1 Elephantulus edwardii | reverse complement strand
CATTCAGTTGATTACAATTAATAGCAATGCTACTTACAATAGGACAAATCACTGCATAGTCGTGTGCCATCCTCATAATCATCACTACTTTTAAATCCACTTTTGCAGCCACTGTGTAAACCCAGCAGTCAAAAACTTCTTTATCTTTTTCTCTGAAGCTTTACCAAATATGATGTCCTTCTCCAGGTTTCCATCCCTCCTGATCACAAGTCCAAAGTATTTGAGCTGAAGGCTCACAATCCTTGCATCTAGGAGCATTCTGGCGATATTTCTTCCAAGACAAATTTGGTCATTCTTCTGGGTGCCCACGGAATACCTAATATTAACATCATAATTTAAAACCATTGATTCTTTTTTTGTCTTTCTTGTACATTCACCAATACTTGCATGTATATGAGGCAATTGGAAATACCACGGCTTGGTATTTCAGGCATCCTAAAAGTGCAATTGTTCCTTTTTAAAGTTTTAAAAAGACCCTTTAAAGCAGATCTGCTTAGTGTGTGATACATTGTTTAATTTATGTAAGACTGTTGCTTTAATGGGCAAGAAAAATCAAATCCTTGAAATGTCATCTTTTTCTCCTTTTGATATGCTGTTACTTATGGGTCCAGTTGTGATGACTTTGATTTCCATAAAAGAAATAAATCATAAAGTTGAAATATAATTGATATGGCCAAAGGCTATAATAATCAGTAAGTGCTTCAATGCTTTACTTTGCAGTGAGCAAAGCTATGCCATCTCTATATCAGTATATCATAGGTAGTGAATTTTTCTCCCATCCTGATACCACGTTCTTTATATGCTCCAGCTCCTCAGCATGTAGATCAAAAAGGCAAGGTTAACACACACTAACCCACACACACCTTTCCTAATTTTAAATCTTGCAATACGCCCTTGTTCTGTTCAAATAACTGCCTTTTTAAGTACAGGTTCCACATAAGCACAATCAAGAGTTCTGGAGTTCCCACTTTTCACAATATGTTTCATAATTTGTCATTATCCTCAGTCAAATACCTCCACGTGGTGAATAAAATGCAGGGAAATATCTTCCTGATGCTCTCTTCTTTCAGCCAAGATCCATCTAACATCAGCAAGAACATCCTTCTTTCCGCATCCTCTTCTGAATTGAGTTTGAGTTTCTAAAAGCTAGCTATCAATGGGCAATTGCAAATATTTTTCATTAGCTTCAGTAAAAATTTACTTCTATGTGATATTGAAGATCTTAGAAACTAGTTTCTGCATTCTGTTGGATCACTTCTCTTTGGAATGGACATGCATATGTATAGAAATATAGATAGATTATAGATAGATCATAGATAAGATAGATAGATAGATAGATAGATAGATAGATAGATAGATAGATAGATAGTTGGCCAGGTTGCTGTTTTCAAAATATCTTGGCTTAGATGAGTGAGAATTTTCAGCTTTGCATCTGCTTAGATAGAGGCATAGAAGTATAAATGATGGATAACTGCTTTTAAGTGGACTCCAACTTACAGAGATATTACATACAGCAGAATAAAATGTTATTTGGCCTGCACCATTCTTACAATGGTCAGCAGGTTTGAGTATTTCAGACATATATCCAAAGCAAGTAAGTCTGATAGTGTTCCTCTGTGATTGATAATGCTTTCTCTGACCAATTTTTGAAAGTCAGTAACTGGCCTTTCCACCTACTCTTAATCTGGAAGCTGTCCTGAAACCTATTCATCGGGAGTGCGATCTTGCTGGTATCTGAAATGCCAGTGGCATAGCTAACATTACACAAACCATGATCATAGAGCTAACTGAAAGATGGTGAGAATTAATTAGTAAGACAATGTTAATAAAACACCAAGCATTTTATATAAGACTCAAGTTGTATTTTAACACCTTTAATATCTTAACTGAGCTCTGCAAGATGCAGAGAGCTAGAGGCAAGAGACTGCATTGCAATCCTGAAGGCATGTGGTTCGAGGCCACCACTGCTCCACAGGACAAGGATGAGCAATCTCCTTCTATGTGATTAACTGCCTCTGAAAACCTACTGGAGGGTCTGCTATGGGTCAGTTCTAATGGTACACAATAGCAGTACTATCTTAAAGGTAAAAGTTTAGTTTAATGACTGAAATGTAGGGCTTTAAGATCTGTCCAATGAGAGAAATATTTAGGAAGCCACATACTGCCTGCCAGAGGACTCTATAGTACATTTTAGATTCATATGCTTCTTCTTGAGCAATAGGCTCAGCAATATTACATTTATTTTCTGGAAGTCTTTCATTTCTTTTCTCATTTTTCCACCATGGATGCACATGATAAGGTACTAAGAGGTGTGTCAGTTAACAGGAACAAGAAAAATGCCCCAGACATTTTCATCTATGTCTATATTCTGACAAATTGGGCATTTTACATCATCAAGGGTGAGCTCTCCTATGGGCCTGCTCACTAGGACAACTTGGCTTGTGACCTTGCGCCACCACCCGAGAGTGCAGTTTGTACACAAAGGACAGGCCTTTATCACCAGCTTTGCAATTTCGAAACTACAGGATTTTGCTCTCTGCCCCATCTGAAAATCAACACTGTTAAAAATCATGATCAGAACATATTGATCACTTATCTCAACATTATCTTCAGGGGATCTTTTAGACACACGTGAGTGAGCTGAATTTAATGAAAGCACTTTGGTATCTACAGAGCCTATCAGTTAAGCTTCATGAAAATTATAACATTAAGGACCCAGCTTCCATCAGGAATCCAGGCAATGATGTTCTCAGTGCTGCATTTGTACAGATCAAGGAGGGGCTTTTGGAAGCAGGAGTGGCATCCACTTCTGAAATCGCTTGCTTCCAGAAACTCTATGAACAGTGCTCAGGTCTTTCGTTCATAGGGTTGCTATGCGTCATCTACGACTCGCTGGTACTTAAGAGCAACAGCAAGAGGACGGATTTGGAGTAAGCCTGAACTTCCTTTCTTCAGGTTTACCCTGCATCGTCAACACCTTCCTCTCCCTATCAACCCCATTCTACTGCTACCCATATTTCTCTTCCTGACAGGCAAGATTCAAATTTAGTTCCAAAATCATGAATTAGTTTCTCAAGGCTGCCTTGGAAAAAAAAAAACCATCTCAAATGAGTTGGTTAATGAGAACACAAATTATTTGTCTCACCTTCTAAACGCCAGGAGTGTGAAACAGCATGTTGACCAGAAAGCGTTCTCTTTGAAGTCATTAAGGAAAGGTCTTCTTTTGTTCTCTCAATTTCTGATGTTTTCAGGCATTACTTGGCTTGCAGTTCCAAGGACTTCTTGCCTTCATATAGCCAACTCCCTTCTATGTATGTGTCTCTTCTTTATTACAAGAACATCACTCAGATGATAAAGACCCAGCGTACTCCAGTATACCTCATGTTAAGATGATAGAGAACATTTTCAAAGATTTTGTTTCTAAACAAGTTTATATTCAAAGATAACAGGAGTTAAGCCCTCACTAAATTGTTTTTGGGTACACAATTCAATTCATCACAGTTCACCCAACTTTCTAAACGCAACCCATTCAATTCTAAAAAGCAACTTTCTGGTGTGCCGGCTGAAAGTAATGAAGCAATTTGAAGAATCCACACGTTCTTTCCTACGGTGTTTTTTTTT
>NW_006399823.1:14137135-14145644 GCF_000299155.1 Elephantulus edwardii | reverse complement strand
TAATATTGCATGAGTTCCTTGTTTTTCAATGCAGCATAGTATTCCATTGTGCGGGTATACCACAGCTTCTCTACCCATTCGTTTGTTGATGGGCATTTAGGTTGTTTCGAACTCCTTGCTATTGTAAACAAAGCAGCGATAAACATGGTTATGCATATATCTGTTATTTTCAGGAAGCTTTATCAAATGCTTGATTTCTAATGCAAATTGCAGAGTTTTCTCAGACATCTACTTTGATCTTTTCTTCCCTCCCCATGCCCCTTTGATCTTTTGTTTTCTTCTTAGATAATGTGCTAGATGTCATTCCACAACTTGTCTGTCCTTTGGTCACTTGAAGAAAGACTCATCAATAACCTAGATTATGCAGAAAACACAACCTTGCTTACAGAAAGTGAAGACTTGAAGTATTTACTGCAGAAGACCAAAGATGACAATCTTCAATATGAGTTGAATCTTAACATCAGAAAAACAAAAATCGTCACCGTTGTGACAGTATATTATATTGCTCTTAGGTACCATTGAGTCAACTCACATATATAGTGATCCTGTGGTTAACAGATCTGAAGCTTGCCCTACCCTGGGCCATTTTCACAACCTCTGATTTGCTCAAGCCCATTGTTACAGTCACTATATCAGTCCATCTTATTGAGAGTCTTCTTCTTTCTCAACATGGTTTCTTTGTCCAAGTTCCCTCTGATAATATGTACAAAGCTGCCTCTAAAAGGAGCAGTACTTTGGTTATACTTCTTCCAAGACAGATTTGCTTGTTGTTTTGGCAGTCCACAGGGTATTCAATATTCTTCAACACCACAATTCAAAGAATCAATATTCTCCTTCTGTCATCCTTACTCATTCTCCAAATTTCAGATGCTAGGAAGCTATTGAAGATACCATGACTTGGATCAAGCACACCTGACAGTTTCAACCTTTTTTCCATTTTTTATGATGCTGTCTATTGGCCCAGTGGTAAGGATTTTTGTTTTCTTGATGTTGTTGTTGTTATGTGCTATCAAGTCACCTGTGACTCATAACGAACCTATGTAAAACAGCACTAAACCCTGCTCTATCCTGTGCTAACCTCACTGTCTCTGACACACTTACCCCGATTACCTCAGTCACTGAATCAATGCACTTCATAAAGGATCTTTCTCTCCTGCACTGTCCCTCCAATCCTTCTCTAAAGATTGATCCCTCCTTGCAAAATGGCCAAAGTATGTCAGACGAAGCTTCAGAATTCTTGCCTCTAAGGAGCAGCTTGGTTTAATCCTCTCTAGGATGAACATGTTCATTTTCTTAGCAGTCATGGTACATTCAACACTCTTCTCCAGCACCACTGCTCAAAGGCATCAATTCTCCTTCTATCATCCCTAGTCATTGTTCAGCTCTCTGACACATAGCAAGTGATTGCAAAGACCATGGCCTGTATCAGTCTCACCTTAGTCTCCAGACTAACACCATTGCTCTTCAGTACTTTGGAAAGGTCCCTAACAGCAGATTTTTCCATCGCAATATGTCTTTTGATTTCCTGGCTGCTGGTGTCAAGAGTGTTGACTGTGGAGCCAAGCAAACTAAAGCTGTTAACAGTCTCAATCTCTTCACCATCCATTCTGATGCTGCCCATTGGCCCAATGGTGAGAATCTTTATTTTCTTGATATTGAGCTTCAATACATATTGAAGGCTACAGTTCCTGACCTTCTGCAGCAAGCACTTCAGGTCCTCCTCAGTTTCAGCAAGCAGGGTTGTGTCATCTGCGTAATGCAGATTATTGATCAATCTTCCACCAGTCCTGATACCACACTTCTCCTCACACAGAACAGCCTCCCAGATAATCTGTTCTGCATATAGGTTGAAAAGGTATGGAGATAGGACACATCCCTGGCATATACCCTTCCCAATTTTGAACCATGCAGTGTTTCCTTGCTCTGTTCTGATGGCTGCCTCCTGGTCCAAGTATAGGTTTTACATTAGCATGATCAGTGTTCTGGGATTCCTATTCTTCTCAGAGTCAGCCACAGTTTGATGTGATCCACACAGTCAAATATCTTTGCATAATCAATGAAATACAGACTTTCCTCTGGTACTCCCTGCTTTAATTCAAGATCCATCTAACATTAGCTTCAATACCTGTAGTACCACCGCCTCTTCTAAACTCGGCCTGCGTTTCTGGCAGTTCTCTGTTGATGTGCTGTTCCAGTCATTTATGGATAAACTTCAGCAGAATCTTGCTTGCATGTGATATCAATGATATTGTTCAATAATTTCCACACTCTGTTGGATCACCTTTCTTTGGAATGGGAACAAATATAGATCTCTTCCAGTTGTCTCCAGATTTCCAGATTTCAGTTGTCAGTTGTCCTCCAGATTTCTTGACACAACTTGGTGAGCATATCTAGGGCAGCATCTGTTTGTGTACCATCAATTCCTGGGGCCTTATTTTTTGCCAATTCCTTCAAAGCACCTTGAATTTCTTCCTTGATCACCATAGACTCTTGCTCATATGTTGTTTCACAAAATTCTTCTGTATCTGTCAATTCCTTTTGGTACAATGACTCTGTATACTCTTCCCATCTTCTTTTAATACTTCTTATAAAAGCCTTGATGTTGAGGTAACCCATATTAAACAATGTGGCCTTTAGTCTTCTGTACCAAATGTTTAAAATCCTTTTCACTTTCAGTAAACAAAGTTGTATCTTCTGCATAACATATGCTATTGATAAATCTTTCTCCAATCCTGATAGTACAGGATTGGGGAAATGTAGAAGATAAATTTTCACTATAACCATTACAAGAGGACCCTAATGTCACACTGAGAGTACTTATCCTAAGTATGTGACTGAATCTGGTTATAGATGGTTCATACTTTCTGGGACAATCCTTCAGACCAAGGAGAGACTTATAATTAAAATCACAAAAGTCCAAGAGAGTCCTGTTATGGGAAGGAGCCACAGTAGTCCAGAACTTGTTGGAGAATTCAAAGAGGACAAGGAGGACCTCTACATAGAGGGGTTACCTGTGAAGGTGCTGAACCCAACCAGGGCATCATAGATGTATATGATGTATATGTATATGTATATGTATATGTATATGTATATGTATATGATGAATGTATATGATGATATAAAGTGAAAAGTATGATCTGATAAAACTACTAATTGGAGCAGGATAAAAGATGGAATACAATATCCTGTTGTTCCATCACTTCCCTAATAGATATAAAGAAAATTTATTACCTTTTACACTTTTGATCTCAAAAGCAATTGAAGGGAAAGTATGCAGGGAAGGGACTTCAATAGCACCAAGAAAGTATTGCCAAGAGTGAAGTGCCTCCTTTTGTACTCAGATCTCTGTTCAAGGAGACTCCTTGACATGGGAAAGGCCAAGACACGTGAAAAAGCCCAGGAAATGCCTGGCCTGCGAATAATGAAAGCAACATGAACTTTCCTTCACAATTTACAGAGAAAGACCCCTCCCCGAGAACTGGCACCCTGAATTTGGACTTCAACATGCCTCCAGAAACTCTATGAACTTTGATAAATGTCAATAGTTGTAGAGGAGCTTCAGGTCTTTTGTTCATAGGGTCTATTCTATGCATGCTGTGAGTCATGATCAAGTCAAAGGTAATCAACCAAAACAATCCAACAGTTTCCTAAAAGAGAGCTCTGGTGACCTACTGGCAAGAAGCTGCACTGCAATCCTGAAGGCATGTGGTTCGAGGCTACCAGTTGCTCCATGGAAGAAGGATGGTCAATCTCCTCCCAAGCGATTAGCTGCCTCTGAAAACCCTCCAGAGGGTCAGCTATCGATCATTTCCAACTCAACAGTACACAACAACTGTCTCCTAAAATGTAAGAGAATAAATTTATTTTGTTAAAACCATCCACCTGATGTAGCTCTGTTAAAACAGCACTAGACAACTTAGATTCAAGGCAAAGAAAGGAAGCAGCCTGGTCCACCTCAGTTTGAGTGAGGTCAGGACATCTGTGAAAGGATGACATCAATGGACAGTAGATACATGCACACAAACAAGAAAATGAGCTTAAATTGAGACTCCAATTTCTTTCGTTCAGAGAAAGATCTTACAAAAATAGAAAGAGAAGAAACCAAAATTATTCTAATCAGAGATATTGATTGAAGGCATTGATTTGACATCTATGTCTAAACCAGACTGGTTTGAAATAGATGGGTAAATGAAGGGGGGAAGCATTGTGGAATATATAAATAGATACAGAAAGAAATTAGATCTATAAATGTTGTTGTGAGCAAGCAAGTCAGAACTAACTCATAGCTGACCTCCAGTTTTTTTTTCAGAGTGGCAAGAAACTGCGTTGCAACCCTAAGGGTATGTGGTTCAAGGCCACCAGCAGCTCTGGGAGGGAAAACTCCACAGTTTCTCGTTTCAAGCCAGCTTCTGCCCAGGGCATCTGGCACACAGACTGCGTAAGTCAGCACCTTGTGTCAGGAGGCCACCTTGCATTAGATCAGTCACTGAGTCCCCGCCTTAGAAGGATCCCGCCTTAGAGCAATCACTCAGACACTAAGGCACATTTTAGCGTCTCTTGTCTTAATGAGTATGTATGTCTGTCTGTCTATCCATTTGTGTTCTCTGCGTTGTGTCATCAGATGTAACCCTCAAATAATGCACACTAGCCTCTGACAACCATGAAGCAATCCGTTACTTTTGGGTCTGAACCTGTAGACTCTGTTCAAATATCAAATAAACCTATAACAGAAAGAAAAGAAAAAAATAATTTTCCTCCTGTGCGATTAACTACCTCTGAAAACCTACCAGAGGGCCTGCTATGGGTATCAGTTCAGACTCGACACTACACAACAACAACAATTACATGGGAGGAGATTGCTTGTCTTTTCTTCCATGGATCAGCTAGCAGATTCTAGCAGCATGCTTTTGAGTTGGAAGTGAAACGTCTTACCATTAGGTACCAGAGGTCCTTTGATAAATACTTACACACACACACACACACTACCACACACACACACTACACACATCTATTTCCCTGTATACACAAAGAGAGGCTGGGAACAATAATATTTTAATAAAAACAAGTTTACTTGTTTGTGATAAATGCCACCTAATTGGTTCTGGTCCATTTGTTGTTGTGAGCTCTCAATTGGAAACCAACCCATAGCTGACCCTCCAGCAGTTTTTCAGAGGTAGGTAATTGTGTGATTGTATATTGTTCATCTTTCTCCCAAAAACCAGCTGGTAGATTCAAATCACATGCCTTTGGGATTAGAGTACAGCTTCTCAGCACTAGGCCACCAGAGCTTCCTCTGCAGATAGCAGAATGAAACCCTGCCTTATTCTTCACCGTCCTCACCACCCATGGTGTGGTCAAGGGCTTTGTCACAAACAACTGTGTACTTTGAGTGCTTTCCAAGGTGAGGGCCTTATCTTCCATCACTATATCAGAGAATGTTCCACTGTTATTCAGCTCTTTTCAAGAGCTCATTATTTCAAAAGAGATGACCGGATTTGCTTTCTAAACTCAGCCTGGGAGCTCTGCTAAACCTGCTCACCAAGGGCAACCCTGTTGATATTTGAAATACTATTGCCTTAACTCCAGCCTCACAACAATATAGACTGCAGCACCTATATATTGACTTCTAAATACTATTCTCCACTAAAAAAAAGAACCAGACCTTCTTACAAAAATGAAAAACTCCATGTTTAGAGTAGAAAAATACTGATTGATGAGTTGGAGATGTTTTATTTACATTTACAGAAAAAGAAAGTGTTCATAAAATGACTAGGAGAAGGATGCAAAAGCCAACTGACAACAACCCCCATTGGCCAAATCTAAGACAATTAAAGAATAAAAATAAAAGTTCTTGTTGCTATAAGTATACAGAAGAATAAAATTGGATGTTTATAGAGTCATGGGTTATTTATAGTTTCCAATTACTCCAAAAAAATACTTATTAATTGCAAAAGAACAAATTTCCAATGAAGAGGCTTGACACCATCATTAAGAATCTCACTATTAATGGGACAAATTGAAATTGTGTACCTCCTGGTAAAGACACTTTGAGAAGAACAGAGCATCACCTCTGGGATATTCCTATCAATGATGCATGACCAAAATCTAATCATGAGAACAATCCCATCGGACAATCCTAAATTGAGAGAGTTTCTGTATTATAACTAGCGTTTGATCTTCAAAAATTTTAAAGTCCTGAAAGTCAAGCAAAGACTCAAGAACTCTCCAGACTGAAAGATTAAAGTGGCATTATAATCAAATGTAATATATGAGTCTATATAGATGGATTTGTTACAAAGATCATTATTGAGACAATTGGTAAAACTTAAATGTAATCTGAGGATTAGATTGTAGAACTGTATCAGTGTTAAAATTCTAGCTTCCATTGCTAGTTTATGGAGCTCTGGTGGCCTAATCAATAAAGAGTTACACTGCCAAGCCATAGGCTGCTGGTCTAAATCCACCTGCTGCTCCAAGCTAGAAAGATAGGCAATCTCCTGTTCCATTTACAGCCTCTGAAAACTTGCTATAGAGTCACTTCCAACTCAAGGGCACATAACAGCAACAAGACGGTGGTTATATAGGAGAGCATTTTCATTCTGAGGAAATATGCCTTAAAATATCCAGAAATGGTAGGGCATTAGATCAGAAACTCACTCTCAAATGGTTTA
This sequence comes from Elephantulus edwardii, assembly GCF_000299155.1. Taxonomy (NCBI): domain Eukaryota; kingdom Metazoa; phylum Chordata; class Mammalia; order Macroscelidea; family Macroscelididae; genus Elephantulus; species Elephantulus edwardii. The sequence continues at coordinate 14,138,973 of NW_006399823.1, read as the reverse complement.
GAAAGGGGGTGGGGGAATACTGTATTTCCAACTTTGCAGTATCTTTGAGGTTTCTTCAACATTAAAAATAATTAACAAATCCTAGTAAACAAACCAAAAAAAAGTATGAAACCCACTGCCAGAATTGTTTCCAAGTTAGAGCAATCCCAAAGAGTAGAACAGCCCATAGGGTTTTAGGGCTATAAATCTTTACTGAAGCAACTGCCAGATCTTTCTCCAGTAAAATAGCCAATGGGCTCAAATTACCAAATATTTGATTAACAACTGAGCACTTTAAGCACTGAACAACAGGTCTCCTTAAATCCTGGTAAACCCACTGCCACTGAGAAGATTCCAGTTCATGGTAATCCTCCATTTGATTTCATGGACTGGAATGCTATAGAAGGACACTGACTAGTCTATCTTTCCTACAGAGTACCTTGTGATTTTGAACTGCTGACCTTTTTTGGAAAGCAACCTGAACCATAATGCACTGTACCGCAAAGGCTTTTCCCTAAACCCTAGTTGTAAAAATAAATTTTTCTCAACGTTGTCACCCAAAAGAATTCCACATATATTACACAGCAATGGGGCCTTCTGAATAATGACTGTAAGCCAACAAGCAGAAAAGACTTGTTGAATGAAAATCAACAACACACACACACACACACACACACACACACACAGAGAGACACAGAGAGAGAGAGAGAGAGAGAGAGAATGAATCAACCAAATTCATTCACTGATACTGTTGCTCTTTTTAAAATTTGCTTTTTTTTTTATTATTATTTGTGTGTGTATACCATCAAATCACGTCTGACTGGTACAGGAGGAGATTGTTCCTCCGTCCCCAGCAGAGCATCTGGTGGATTTGAACTACGCACCTCTGGGATTGCAGTGCAATACTGCTGCTCTTAAAAAGGCCTTAAAGAAGAACCACAAAATGTCTTGTGGGTTTATTTGCCTATTATTATAACAAAAGTGAGATGTCTCAAAAGAAATTTTGTGAATATATAAAAGTATTTACTGTCTGTGTTCCCTCCCATTGACCTGGTTCCTAGGTTAGCACAAAAGGACATAACTGTTCTCTGTTGTATCTAATGTGTGTGTGTGTGTGTGTGTGTGTGTGTGTTGGTGTGTGTGTGTTGTTGATTTTCATTCATTTATATACATTTTTCTATGGTTATTTCTTAAAGTTAATGTCAGAAGGATCACAAAAACTCAATAAATGGTAGCGACTACCACTACTGGAGACCAGAAGCTAAGTACTATAATTACATTGTCTCAAATCTTCACAACAATATTGTAAGACTTTTATTAGGAGACTTACCATTATCTTCTGAGTGATAATAACCCCTACAACTGAGGATTAGAGTTCCTGAAGTTCTTGCCCAAGATATATAACCAAAATGTATTGATAATACTTACCTCTCAATCCTGGGTGGAAACCAATTTTCTCTCCTTCCTCAGAGCCTTTCACTCAATTGTGCAAAACCCTTTTATCCTTTTGATAAGAAAAGCCCAGAAAGAAAAGAGGGAGAAAAAAAAATCAGATTTTTAAATATCACAAAGAAGTCCTTTTGCCCACTAAGGCACCTATGATTTGAGCAAAGTGAACTTTCTGCCAAGAAACATAATCACTATCCCAACCTGGAATAGACTCTAAAAATTGTAGCCTTTCTGCTCCCTACTGATGCAGTTACCCACTTTGTCTGCCAAGGATGTGGCTAAGAAGAGCAGCACAAGTATAAACAGCACAGTATTGGGTAAAAACTTGAATCTTCTCCAATCCTTAGCCTATTTACTCTGGAAAGAGACACACCAATCCTCACCTATGTCATAGGCAAACAAGTATTTTT
>NW_006399823.1:14136258-14136940 GCF_000299155.1 Elephantulus edwardii | reverse complement strand
TCACCCCCCACCCCAGTGCACTTCAATTATAGCCTTCAATAGAGATTATATCTCAACATCAAGAAAGCAAAAATCAATCAAAGATAAAGATTTCTAAAAGCAACTAGGGGAAAATGAAGAGTAACTTATAAAGGAAAGCAAATAAGATTTAAAGCCAATTTCTCAGCAGAAACCATGAAAACAAGAAGACAGTAGAAAGACATATATGAAACACTCAAATAACACAACTTTCAACCAAGAATATTATACCTGGAAAAACTGTTCATCAAATATGATGGAGAGATTAAGATAGTCTCAGAAGAGCAGAAATGGAGTTTGTAAAAACAAGACCTACAGCCACAGCAAGATAAAGGTAAACAACCCAGTTGGAAAATGGGCACAGGATATGAACAGACACTTCACCAAAAGACATTCAGATGGCCAACAGGAACATGAAGAAATGTTCAAAATCCCTAGCTCTAAGAGAGATGCAAATCAAAACAACTATGAGATACCATCTCACCCCAGTAAGAATAACAAAATTCAACAGAACAGCAAACAACACATTCTGACGAGGTTGTGGAGAACTGGGATTCTTATTCACTGTTGGTGGGAGTGTAAAATGATACAACCAGTCTGGAAGGCAGTATGGCACTTTCTCAAAAGGTTGGAAATAGAAAAGCAATTTGACCCAGTAATTTCA
>NW_006399823.1:14133692-14135643 GCF_000299155.1 Elephantulus edwardii | reverse complement strand
AAAAAAAAAAAAAGAAAGAAAGAAATAACACCACTATAGTAGAAGGAGGCTTCAATATATCGCTTCAAGGAAAGATAGGACTACCAGAAAGAAACTTAACAAAGATGCTGAAGAATTAAACAATACAATCAACCAATTAAGTCTTATATACAGGCAAATGCACTCCACGTCTCCATCATGCACAGAACATTCTCCAGAATAGATTATATTTTAGGTCACAAAGCAAGTCTCAATAAATTAAAAAAGCACAGGAATAATCAAACCATTTTCTCAGGCCATGGGGCTACAAATCTAGGAACCAACAAAAAGAGGACAAAGGAGGAAAAAAACATATACCTGGAAGCTGATAAATGCCTTGCTTGAACATGAGGGATTTTGTTTCTTTTTTCAAAAAAAGTTTCTTAAAAAAATGACAATGAAAGCACAATTTACCAAAATTCCTAGGGTATAGCAAAAGCAGTGCTTAAAGGTCAATTCATAGCAATAAGTAAATACATCAAAAAGGAAGAAAAAATGATAATTGATTATTTAACCAAACATTTCTAACAAGTAGAAAAAAGAACAGCAAATAAAACTTGACAACCTCTTAAAAAAAGGAAATTATAAAAATTATGGCATACAATACAATACAATACATACATACACTAGAAAACAAAAAAAAAATAATTGGAACTATCAACAAGACCAAGAATTGAGTCTTCAAAAAAAACACTAGTAAAGCTAAGAGAAAAATAAGAGACACAGATAAAGTGAATAAGATATGAAAGGAATGATGTCACAATAGAACCAACTGAAATAATGTTAAAGATAGAATTTTATGAAAAACAATACTCAAATGAATATGAAAACCTAGAGAAAATGAACAAATACGTAGAAACTCACAACCTACGAAAATTGACACAGACTAAAGTAGAACACCTGAAAAGATCCATTACTAAAGAAGAATTTGAACAGATCTTAACACAATTTCCAAGTTAAAAAAAAGTCCTTGACCAGGTGGTTTTACAAGTGAATTTTATCAAACATTCAGAGACAATCTGACAGCAATCCTACATAAAGTATTTCAGAAAATAGAAAAATTGGTATATTCCCAGACTCATTCTTTAAAGCAAGCATATCACCGATACCAAAGTCAGGTAAAGACACTACCAAAATAGAAACAATAGACCAAAATCTCTTATGAGCATAGATGCAAAAATCCTCAATAAAATCCAAGCCAGTATATTAAAAAAAAAAATTCATCATGATCAAGTGGGATTCAAAACAGGTATGCAAGGATGGTTTAGCATAAGAAAAACAATCAATGCAATTCATCACACTAACAAAGCAAGTAATAAGAACCACACAACCCTATCAATTGATACATAAAAGGCCTTTGACAAAATTCAAAAGCCCTTCCTGATTAAAACACTCAACAAAGTAGGACTAGAGAAATATTTCCTCCACATTTTGAAAAGTATATACACCAAACTAATAACCAACATTGTTCTCAATGGAGAGAGACTAAAGGCATTTCCCTTGAGAATAGAAAGTAGGCAAGGATGCCCACTATTTCCTCTCTTATTCAATATAGTATTGGAAGTATTAGTGGGAGCAATAAGGCAGGATAAGGGAATAAGAGGTATACAAATTGGAAAGAGGCGGTAAAACTATATATGCAGATGATATAATAGTATACTTAGAAACCCCTAATGAGTGAGTGAGAAAACTATTGGATAGTCGACAAATTCAGCAAAGTAACTGGGTACAAGATCAACAAACAAAAATCAGTTGGATTTCTCTACAGTGACAAACAGAATATAGAAATGGAGCTAAGAAAAAGAATACCGATTAAAATAGCTGACTACAATATTAAATACTTGGGACTAAATCTAACTAGAACCACACATGATCGATACACAGAAACTTACAAAGTATCGTTGCGACTCATAGCGACCCTATGCACAAGAGC
>NW_006399823.1:14132008-14132787 GCF_000299155.1 Elephantulus edwardii | reverse complement strand
CCAATTCTATTCTTCAGTGATGGAAAAGGCAATTTACAATCTTATCTGGAATGGAAAGAGATTCCAAATAAGCAAAACACTACTGCAAAAGAGAAACAAGGTAGGCGGCATCACACTTCCTGACCTCAAAGCCTACTATGCAGCTGTGGCGGTCAAGACAGTATGGTACTGGTATAGCAACAACACATAGATCAATGGAATAGAACCATTGAGAACCCAGAAATCATCCACCTATAGTCAACTGATCTTTAACAAGGAAATACAATCAGTTAAGTGAAAAAAAAAGGCAGTCTTTATAATAAATGGTGTTGGAAAATTTGGAAAATCATCTGCAGAAAACTCAAGCAAAACCCACACCTCATAACTTATAAAAAAACCAACTAAAGGTAGATCAGGGACCTAGAAATAAAACCAAATACTATAAAATTCATCCACGAAAAGCTAGGAAGAACTCTAGAAGCCCTAACTCACAGCATGAACAGTCTTCCAAGCATAATGAAAAAAGACCTATAACCAGGAAAGAATAAAATAGATGAATGAGACTTTCTAAGAATCAAATCTCTATGCACATCAAAAAACTTCTCCAACATCTTAAGAAGGAAACCCACAGACTGGAAAAAGAAATATTTAGCAATAGCATATCTGTTAAGGGATTTAACTCTAAAATGTATAGAACATTCCAGCACATCAACAAGAAAAAGTTAAACAACCTAATCACTACATGGGCACAGGATATGAATAAATACTTCACCAAAGAAAACATTCAGATGACAAATAAA
>NW_006399823.1:14121417-14130515 GCF_000299155.1 Elephantulus edwardii | reverse complement strand
GACTGCCTCTTGGTCCAAGTATAGGTTTCACATTAGAACGATAAGTGTTCTGGGATTCCCATTCTTCTCAGAGTCAGCCACAGTTTGTTATGATCCACACAGTCAAACGCCTTTGCATAGTCAGTGAAACACAGATATGAATTCCTCTGGTATTCTCTGCTTTCAGCTAAGATCCATCTAACATCAGCTACAAGATCCCTAGTACCACAACCTCAGAGTAATATAAAAAATTTAAAAATTAAAAACAAACAGTGAACTAGTAAAACATTACACAACATGGGAAGCCTTAAGGATATTATGCTAAGTGAAATGCCTCAGTCATAAAAGGGCAAATACTGCATTTTCCTGCAGTTATAAAATAGGACAGACATGAGGGGTTGGGGAAGAAATTAAGAAAGAGTGGATAGATAGTAAACACTGCATTAGAACCAGTGAGGGGAAGAACAGTCAGAGAGAAACCTATAATTATGCATTATATGTAGGAGAACAATCTGGAACAAGGGATGCATTGTGAGGTAGGCTTGGGAAGAGGGAAAGAAGAGAAGGGAGGAAATGTGCAATAATGAATAAAATAAAGAAAAAATAGAAAGCAAAATCCTTACTACTGGACCAATAGGCAGGCACATCACAGATAGAAAGATAATAGATAGAAAAAGTCTGAAATTGTCAATAATTTCATTTTACCCCGATCCACAGTTGACACCCATGGTAGCAGCAGTGAAGAAATCAAAGGATATGTGTGCTGCAGTGTGAAAATCTGCTGTCAAGGATCTTTTTAAAGTGCTAAAGAAGAAGAAGGCTAGTTTAAAAATTAAGAATGTGTCTCCCTCAAACATGCATGTGAAACTAAACAACAAAGAAGACCAAAGACTTTTGAATTGTAGTGTTGGTAAAGAGTATTGAACATCCCTGCCAAAACAAATGTTTTGGAGGAAGTACAACTAGAGTGTTCTTCAGAGGCAAGAACAGTGAAACTTCATCTCACATAATTTGGACATATTTCTTAGGAGGTGCCAGTCCTTGGAAAAATACATCAGTATGGGGAAAATAGAGGATCAAGAAAAGCAAGAAGACCTCAATGAAGTATATTGACACTAACAACAGGGCAAACATGTAAGAGATAGGATAGTACAAGAAAAGGCAAATTTTCAACCTGTTGTTCATAGGATCACTATGAGATATAGTTGACTCAATGACACCTAACACCAACAACAAGCAGCAACTCCACTGAGCCACTTCTTCAGCTTCACAGTACATGAGGCTGGGATGAATGTTGGGACCATGATTCTCAAAGGGCTTCTTTTTGCAAACAGGCAGCCTTTCTGTAGCCTCAGCACACAGGGTCTTTATATAGCACATGAGCAGCACTAACTATGTAGGTTAATTTGTTTGCAATTTGTGAGATATGCTTATGCCTACATTAGCTCTTAGAAAGTTTCCAATTAAAAAGGCTTATAGGTGTTATTTCAAAGAAGTGTATGAACTAGATATAGTTAGATTTCTGTTCCTGTCCTCATGCCTGATTTGATAATCTAGCAATTTCCCTAAACATAAAAAGTATTTGAGGGGGTGGGGTAGGGGAACTGATATCTCCCAAGATTAACCTTCACTTTTAAAAAAATTATTGCACATGTGACTTTTTTTTTCTTTTTCTTCCTCCTTGTTCATACATTTGTGCTATTCATGTACTCTTGGCACATTTCAATAAAATTGTTTGGAAAATGAAAAAAAAAAAGTATTTAGATGGCCTCAAGTTTTGGAAGACCTCATCAGGAATATTGTTGTTGTGTACCGTCGAGTCAGAACTGACCCATTGCTGAGCCTGTGGTGGGTTTTCATAGGCTGTTAATTACGAGGGAGGGGACTGCCCACCCTATTCCCATGAAGCAGCTGGTAGATTCGAACTGTGTGCCTTTGGGAATGCACCGCAGCATCTTCTCACTGGGCCACCAGTGCTCCTTGGTAAATAAAATAAGTATAGGGGCTTTTTAGGGAAGCCTAACAGAAACTAACAAAAAGTTAAAAGATACAAAATGAACACATTTTCAAGAGTTACTGGCCAGAGGTAAATGAATCGAACTATTCCTCCATTCAGCAATCATTGAGAATCTAGGAGGTATGGCTTGTACTTTACTGCTAACCTGAAGACTAATGACTCAAGCCCACTCAACAGCTCCACAGAAAGGCCTGGCTCTCTGTTTCTATAAAAAACAATAGGCAAGGCCACTTAAAAAGGGATCAGACTAGCAAGTGATGCGTAGTGGGGGGAAATGTGGAACAAAATTTAAAACCATAAAAACAGCCAGGCTTACTTATCCTGTAGAGAATAATTGACCCCTGAAACTATAGCTGATAGGCACCTTTTGAACCTGAAACAAAAGTCAATTCATTGACTCAGTGGCTAGTGGTCATTACCACCAATGAGATACTCATTTCTTAGAAAACCCAACCATCTAAGAGCAAAGACACAGCATTTGCCCAAGATAAGTGTGGCACAGAAAGATTATAGAAATGAGAATCACAGGGAGAGGCTGGAAGGATTAGCTACATTGTGGATTTGGGAAGTGATATTATAAAACAAAATGTAGATAGATGATGGAATGGCAGACCAATTTTCTCGATCAACTTTTGTTTACGTCACAATTTGAAAATTAAAATCTATATCAAGAAAACCCAACGGAGCTGCTCTGCTCTTCAACACAGGAGGTCACCATGAGTTGGAATCAAGTTTACAACCACTATCAACAATGTTATTGTTAGGTGCCATTGAACTGGGGCTGGCTCACAACTGATCCTCTGGTATGTTTTCCGAGGCTATAAATCATGTGGGAGGAGATTGCCCATCTCTCCCGCAACTATCAACAATAATAGTTATGAGTTGGACATTCGTTTAAACTCTGAGAATACAGAGGTCAGTATGCAAATGAGAACCCTATCAACTTGGACAATCAATTAATCAGCCATTCACCCAATTAAAAGTTATTGGCATATACAATATGCAAAACACAGAGGTAATGTAGATCAGCTATCTAGCTAGCTATCATCTATCTATCTCTTTATATCTATCTCTATCTCTATCTCTATCATCTATATTTATCTTTCTCACCCAGCAACTAAGCTCTTTAGCCAGTGTGACCACCCACAATCACCTCTTCCACTGTGCATTTTAAATAATGTATGAAACTTTTATCTTTGTTTCAATCAATAGCACAAAAGTTGGGAATTGAAGAGCATGAATTTTATCACAAAAGGAGTGCAGCAATACCAGACCCCAGACATGTAAAGAAAGGGTTTCATAAACAGCAACTACAGAAGAGTTCTACTGGGTGACTAACTGAAAAATAGGCAGTCTAGTTTACTCTACACGAATACTAGTACTACCTAAATGTAAAGCTTTAAACCTCCTGAAAAGCAAAGCTAAGAATGTCATCCTTTCTGTAGGCTGAATAAAGTGAAACCCACCACCAGCTGGTTCCCACGGCCAATTAACTGGCCAGCCTGTAGACATTTCTGGGTGTAGTAAGGCAGCTCTCAATGAATTCTACTATTTTTATAGCAGAGACAAACTTCTAGAATTGTCTGGGATTTATTTCAGGCTCTCTTTATGATGGGAAAGTAAAGTCTCCCTGTTTGTACAAGCCACGGCGTGTTTGCAGAGGGATTCTAAACACACTGCCAACTGGATAACACGAAGCTGGCCTAGTTTTGAAGAGAATCTTAATTAGTAACACCAGCAAAAACAAAAACAAAAACAAATCCCTCCATTTGGATCAACACTTCATGTTTTAAAAGCCTTCGTCTCAGTGTCCCTAACACTTATAAATGACTCTCTATTTCTGGAATGGTCCAGTGAAGAGGAAATATGCGATTCCAAGATCATGTATTTATATCACTGTATTAAAGTACAACCAAATCACTTATCATCCAGTTTGTCATACTGTCATGGCTTGTATTACAGTGATGCCAGAAGCTATACCACTAGTATTTCAAGTTTCAGGAGGGTCACCAATGCTGGTCAGGTTTTGACAGAACTTCCAGTCTAAGACAATCTAGGTAGCAGACCTAGCCACTCACCTCAGAAACAGTGAGCCCTTGAAACCTTTAAGAAAAGCAGCAGAACATGATCTGAATATCATTTCAGAAAATGAAGACTTCAGGTTGGGCCTTAAGGACATGGATGGAATAATTAAGCTTTCAGTCAATGAAGACCCTTCATTTGCTGAGGTGCAATGACTTAAAATGAGCAGAAATGGTTGCAAACGTCTAATAAGTAATTGGAACACAAAATGTATGTAGTATACGCATGATTTTATAAATTGCTACCTAACTTGGGAGGGACTGGAGAGCACTGTGCTAAGTGAATTAACTCAATCCCGAAAGGACGAATACTGTATAAGACCATTATTGTAGAACAATAACGAGAATCCAAGAGGGGGAGGGGGGAAACCGAGGGGTGAGGATGAGTGAGTGTGGGTGTTAATCATAGGGTCACACTAGTGGATGAGTGGAGGGTGGGGTGGGTAAAGGAAATGGGAAGGATCAGATGTGAAAAATAATGTATATAAACTTTGTAAGTAAATTGGATTAAAAGAAAAAATTTATTTTAATTTTTTTTTAAAAATGTATGCAGTATAAATCTAGAAAAAATTGGAAATTCCCTGAAATCAGGTAGGACTCATAAAGAGTATCTTGAGATTAGTGAGCTAAAATGGACTCTGATAGAACATATTTCATTAGAAAAAGCGTATGGTCTACTATACCTGGAACAGTAAATTAGAGATGAATGGCACTACTTTTATAGTCAGAAAGAACATTTTAATTTCTTTCCTGAAGTACAGTGCTGTCAGTAATAGAATATTATCTCTACGTCTAGAAGATATACTTGTTTATGCCATTGTTGTTGTGCTGTGCCATCAAGTCAGAACTGATCCATAGCTGACCTTCCAGCAGATTTTTAGTGGCAATTAATCACTCAGGAGGAGATTGTTCTTCCTTCTTTGGTAGAGCAGCTGGTGGATTTGAACCACGTGCCTTTGGGGTTGCAGTGCAGCTTCTTACCACCAAAGCTTCTGTTAATTCCACTTGTAATCAATTTTACCCACCAATCAGTTGGTCCAAAGATGACGAAATGTAGTATTTATATCAGCTTCTAGGGTCTAAAATTGCACAAACATGCAATTAAGATTAATTAACTGGTACTTGAAATGTAAAAGTTGCAAACAAAGAAGAAAGGTTGGTAGTAGGAAAATAATGGTGTTGGTGATAGAAAAGAGGTCACAGGCTTCATTATAGAATTTTATAAGAAATTGTGCTGCCAGCCCCAAGGCGCTCAGTTTGAATCCACCAACTTCTCTGTTAGAGAAAAATGAGCAATCTCTTCTCAAAAAATTTAAGGCCTCTGCAAACCACTGGAGAGTCAGCTATAAGTCAGTTCCAACTCAGTGGCACAACAATAACAAGTTATTCATTGTAAATACTTTTTTAAAACCATATACAGTGATTGAAGACTTGATGGCCTTGAATTGTGATGTGGGGAAGTGTATTGAAGAATGCCAAAAGAGCAAATGGATCTGTCTTGGAAGGAGTGTAGCCACAGTGATCCTCAGAAGCAAGAGTGGTAAGATTCTGTCTCACACACTTTGGTGATGCTTTCAGGAGGGCCTTGTCTTTAAAGGAGGACACCATGCTTGGAAATAAAGGAAAATCAGGGGGAAAGGAATGAGATGACACAGTGAGGACTTATGCTGATTAGCAACTGTGAGGACAATACTAGATCAGATAAAGATTTAGTCTGTTGCAGGTAGATGGTTGCCATGGGTCAGCTCCAACTCAATAGCACGTAACGGCAACAGCATATGAAAGTGTAAAACATGGGGTAACTCCAAATTCAAAAGTTAGAGCTTAAGAATGAGTCTTGAAAATATTTTTAAACCAGAGTATTTTGGGGTTTTCTTGAAAGGCCCTCTGACTCCGTAGGAAAAATTGCCACAAGAACTCTTCATTTCCTTTTGTGTCCACACCATGGGACCAAATCTACAAACTTAATGAAATAAAGGCACTTTCCATTAAAACAACTTACTTGTTTTCTCTGTCAGTGTTTCTCAAACGTGAAAGAATTTTGACCCCTCAAAGGTCTTCCTAATGATTTAATTTTTTTAAATTACATCTAGAATGGGATTTGAGGAACTACATACTTATGAAGCCCACAGATAATGTTGATTGCTGCTGATATGGATATGATTATAAATGTGAAAACTCAGCACTATCTCACTTAGAAGTAGCTCTCAAACATGGTAGGAACAGAGGATGGTGCAAAAAAAATATAAAAAAAAAAACCCAAACAACAAATGGTGATTAGATTGAGTAGCCTTGGAGAAAAATTTATCCTGCTTCCTAAAATCCTTAACCTATACACGGTGTCCTCAGTCTCTTAGAAATATGTATCCACTCAAGATTCCACCTAATACTCAACAGTATTACTTTCAAAATCTATTCCCTATGCCTACTCTGAGTTGTTCAAATTTCATGCCTCTCGAGAATGGAGAATCCTATGTTGAATCCAAATAGAGAGTCTAACTTTGGAGTTTTTCTTCACTTGTACAAAATGTCTTACTCCCATCCTCATGACCTGCTTTGACTTAAGGAACCTACTAATCTTCATGAATTGCCAAAAGAAGAGACAGGTCTGTTCTAGAGAGGTGAAACCAAGCTGTTTCTTCGAGGCAAGGACCATCTCACATACTTTGGGCATGTTGCCAGGAGGGACCAGTCCTTGGAGAAGAACAGCATACTTGGAAGGGTGGAAGAACAGCATAAGGGAGGAAGACCTTGGATGAAATGGGTTGATATAGTAACTGGGGTAATGGGGGTAGAAGTGACAGAGACAGTGAGATTTGCTCAAGATAGGGCAAGTTTCAGCGCTTTTGTACATAGCATTGCTATGAGTTGCAAGCAACTTGACAGTATATGGTTACAGTTATAAATAGTAGTCACTTAAAACTTGAGAGTTTCTGGTCTCTGTTAGTCTCAGAAATTTTCCAAAATCTTTTCTTTCTCAGTTTGTCTGTCAGCTTTTAGAGATCTGCTTGGTCAGTCCTGAGATGACAGATCTGTCTTGATTTAAAAAAAAAAACACTTCCTCTTCAACCCTATCCTTCATGTTTCTCCCACATCTGCTATTAACCTAATTAAAAGATGGATTTTAAAATAAATGTCTTGAGGAAGTAAGGATTAAGAAAGAGGGGTCTGTCAAAATAAAAAGAAAATTCTCTACAAACAGAAAGAAAACATACGTTTACAAAGCCTTCAAAGAAAACTTACATTTTCAAAACCTTCATTCATTAGTATTTTCAAGGAAAGAGTAAAATGTGAAACTGCTGGTTGATTTTGGTTTGGGGTTATGATTCCATAGAGAATCCTCAAGAGCCGTTTCTGGGCCCCAAAGAGATAATCCCCATTTTGAGAAGATGGTCCCTGCTGTGCAGCTGTAAACACTTAATTGCTTTGCCAATGGAGATGACTCCACTCACATTCCAATTTTTATTAAAACCAAAAAGTTTTTCCATCTGTAGGCAGCCTAGCATGGGGAAAGAAAGCAGATCCAAGCAGAACATGTGACATTTCTGAGTACCAGAGAACTTTTCTCCTAACTTGACGTGTGATCTGGGGACCAGCATATCAGAATTACCAGGAAGTTTGTTAGTAAAACAGCTGATTCTCTCTGCCTGTGCCCCAGGCTTACTCCTTCAAGGTCATGTTAACAAAATTTCTACATTATTTGTATGTAGATTAATTTTGAGAAGCACCGCTGTTAAGAGTTCCAAAATTTATTAACTTTGACATTTTGGTCACTTTCATTTGAGGTAAATTTGTTCCCTCAAAGAACAGATTCAGAAATTTCAAGTGGTTATTTAGGTTGGAATTCCAATCAGCAATCTCTAGTCTTAAAGATAAGACTCAGATATCCCACCATCAGATAGATTTTTCTAAAGAAAATGAGAAGGTTTTGTCTTTCTACTTCTTTTATTCAATCTGCATGAAAAATTCCAATTGTCTTTAAGGATGTTTTCTTAAAAAGACTGAAAAATTCATGAATTCTACTAAATGTACTATAATTTGTAGATTATATTTGATCTTATTTCATATTACAATTGTAATACAATAACTAAGTGAGCCAAAGATGCAAAGCTTGGATTTTGTTCTGTTTCACAGAACAACTATAGTACTAAAACTACTTGTCCACGTAACTGCATCTCTCTTTTATTACAACTCTCCCTCTCTTTCTAGCTATTACTCAGCACTTCAGTGGATTGGAATTTTTATATTAGAGATTTATCTGTTCCAAATTATGAACAAAAGTGACTTTTGATGGACAGTATTCAAAGCTATTTGGACCTTCAACTGGTTCAAAACAACAAAAAATTGCTGACTTAGATTTTAAAAATTCTCCCTAAAGAGTTAACTAGATAACTAGATAGAAATTAATTTCTAGCCCAGAGTTAAACAAACACAGAAGTACTCTTCCCCCAAGACTATTTACCTATCTTGACAAATATGTTTTTTATCCTGATAAAGTCATGATATAGGAGGATACAAATCATAATCTATGAGATCATTTTTAAATTAACCTGTCCCCAAAAGAGGTACACTGTTAGGGTCAAGTTGAGGCAAATATAATCAATGCTTCAGAGAGGTTTGCATCCATGTTTATATTTCCTTAGTAAACAAAAAAGCTTCCATCCTTCATTTCAGTTAGAATATCTGAAACTGATAATCCCCTCAAACCCTTGGCAGAAACAAACATAAATCTTCCGTAGAGGAAGGTATCTTTACATTAGGTCTGAAATAATTTTTTGCAAATTCAGTGAATAACTAACATCAGTTTTATGAACAAGGACCAATAGAAGTAGAAGGTATCTGAGACACTCAGAAATAGGTGACATATTGGAATTATCAGACAAAATTTATCAGCACAGTGTTTATTATGTTAAAAGAATATTTTTGGCTGGCATTGGGGTGGGGGTAAGACTGAGAAAAACTGGATGAAATATGTTTACGGCATTGAAGTCTATGGGGGAGAGAATAGTCTAAAAGTATTG